>NC_081856.1:39074150-39429150 GCF_963259705.1 Myotis daubentonii
ACAAGATCCCATTCAAATATATACGAATGTATATATGGTCTACAAATATGTGCACGTAAATACATGCATCTATGCCGACATACATCTACACATATACACAAACACAAACAACAAGGCATATAATAAAAAGGAGCTTCACTTGGAAGAATCCCAAGTTGTACTGTGACACAGAAAAGACACTGAAGGAAATTAGGTTACATTAATAATGAGGGGAACTTCCACCATGACAACGAGTCATAGGAGGAAAGTTTAGAGAACATAAGAACAGTCAAAATTCTGCGAGGCCGAGAGATGAAAGCCATTCATTTAAGCTTCCCAGGGGGGAATTTTAAAAGGATCAGTGTGACAATGTAAGGGGCTACTAAATGTTTCAGTATAATGCAATCAAAGTAGGTTTATAATTGTGGCTTTAATCCATGGGAAACAGTAGAAGGATGTAAAAAAAAAAACCAACCTGACAGTTTACTAAAATTTCCACACACACTATATTATTATGTATAAAGAAAAAAGGCATTGTACACATGGCCCCAAGAAAAATCATCAACCACTGCATCCTCCTTGGTAAACGGCAATCCTATTTTTTTTAAATATATGTTTTTGTTTTTGTTTTTTCAGAGAGAAAGGGAGAGGGAGAGATAGAAACATCAGTTATAAGAGAGAATCACTGATTGGCTGTTTCCTGCACGCCCCACCCACACTGGGGATTGAGCCCGCAACTCAGGCATGTGCCCTGACCGTGAATCGAATCATGACCTGCTGGTCAATGCTCAACCACTGAGCCAAGATGGCCAGGCAATTGCAATTCTCTTTTTAAGTGCCTCTCAGTCATTCATAACTTAACCTTCAAAGGTATATAATAATTCTAAATAGAAACAAAACTAATTAGAAATAAGTATTTCCTTAAATACTTTTAAGGATGACATTTTGAAAATCCCTTAAAAAATTTCATAAGAACGTAAGACACATAGTAGTATAAGTCTCTTATAAACAATCTTAATACACTTATAACTACAGGGTGGGGCAAAAGTAGGATTATGGAAAATAATGCAATGATTAATACATAATAATACAAGAATGAACTCCGTGTTTCACATACTCAACAACTGTAATCCTTTTGTTCCACCCTATATGTAGGCTCAGTCACCTAACCTCCCAGAGCCATTTTATCTGACACACATTGCATAGTTCTGCAAATGAAATGAAATCATGTATTTGAAAGCAGCCAGCACAGTGCCCTGGCACAGAGCCGTCCTCTGAACACTGGCAAAGGGTGGGAGAAGAGGACCTGCTTTGACAATTTCCAATGAATTTTACAGAGAAATTTGTACTTAATAGAAGAAATCTCTCTCTTGCAAACCAACCAATTAGGGACCTTCATTTGAAGACCGCTTTTAAATACAAAATATGAAAGAATTAATCAAGAAGTCTCAAGTTTTGAGGTGGTGTGTGGGTGTGGTTTGGTGATGCAGATGGGGCATTGTGGTAGAGCAGATATCCCCTGCCTCCCTCTCGAACAGTGCAGGTCCCGGCTTCAGCGAAAGGCTGTCCGGGGAACTGCTTTGGCCAGTGAAAGGTGTGCATGGTGATGGGTGTCACTTCCTGTTGGAGCTGTAAAAACCAGCTTGTACTTTAACACAATCTTCTTTCCCCTCTGTCACAAGGCCAGCACTGTTTCAGACAGCGGGTCTATCAGCTTGGGTCATGAAATTATGACAACATGGGGCAGCGCGAGAGCTAACTTTCCATGAATATGCTGCATCGGTTGTTTGAAGCCACTGAGACTTTGGGGTTGTTTGTTATTGCAGCTTAACCCCACTTATTCTGAGCAATACAAAATTAATATCTAGGATCTTGGAACTATTGGAAATAAGGTCTCTAGGTTCTATAAGTTATCCATTATGGACTTTACATTTATAGTTAATCCAAAACCTATACCATATTTTCTATGTCTTCTCTAACATGAGTACTATTGTAATTTATTATGAAAACCATTTAAAACTTACTGACATACTTGTTCAAGTAAACATACCTGTTTACATACTGTCTTATCTCCTCTCTCATGACATCGCCCCATGAATCTGACACTTTAACCAGAGTGGCTTGGGTTTTTTTTTTTAAAGCATACCAAGATCTTTCAGGATTCCTTGCTTTTTACCTTGATGTGTCTTCTGTCTAGTGCAGCCTCTTTCCTTTGTCAGGCTGTCGAACTTCTGCTCATCCTATGTAATCCAGCAATGTCCACTGCTGTACGATATTTTTCTAGACAACTCCAGTCACACCCTCCTCTGTGTTTCTACAGCACATGGTAATAAGCACACATATCAAAGAGCTAACCTCCTGAGTGGCAGCATTTTCTTTCTGACTCAGAATCCTGTTTTCAACTAGAAGCCACAGTGCAATGAGGTAAGTGCTATAATTAGGTTGTAATCTGAGCAAAGGACTAGGTAATGATGATTATGTATTTATTCATTCAGTGTTGGTTTATTGATAGCTGACAACATTTTTAAAACCTTTAAAAATCTGATTCCTTAAATAGAGATTAAACAAGTATGTACAACTTAAAAAAATAGTTCCAGGAGTGGCATAAATCAATAATTAAACAACATCCTAGGAGACCACATATTACATTGGTTCATTTCATGCTTGTTTTAGAAAAAGTTCAAAGTCCACCGAAATCTCAGACAGCAAAGGAACCTTTACAATGAAAATTGTAAAACCTAAATGCCAAAATTAAGGATTATTTTAAGGATGATTCAACACTTCTGGAGATTTATTATCTTCATATTAGCTTGGCATTTATAGGCCTGTAATCTGGCTCAATTCATGACCACCATTCATCATGTGACCAAACTTTTCTATCACCGTTCCTTTATGTAGCCCCTGTCTACTTTCCAAACTTTTCTGCTTCCTGTCCTCTGAGTGTTCTCCACACGCTCCCACCTCCGTGTCACTCACAGTTCCCCTCGAACACCCTTCCTACGCTTCTCTGAGGACCCCTGTACTGCCCAAACTTAACTCACATATTCTTCCCATCATGATGTCGTGTGAGGTAGCCCTTCTCTTCCATCCTGATGCACTTAACACCTTACCCATTTACTGGACACTTAAGATGTGATGTTACTTTTAATCCTAAATGCATCTTTTCTCTCCAGCGAGGTTGACTATGCACTCACTCATGACTAGGGATCACACTGTAATGTTTGATCCTCATCACTTTAACCAGTACGTGGGCAAAGCAGACAAACAAACCGCTGATTATTTACTGACAGGTCCTATCTGTGAAGGTACTGAGAAAGTTCTCCTTTGCAGGACTGAGTAGCCCAGAATATTCTTGGGATCAGCTGTTCTCTGCTAACTCACCCCTTTATACAATACAAAAACCGACTTCCCTCTTTATCACTATGAATTTGGATTACGAATATCAGGGCCCCCACAGCCCTCTCCTCTCCAGAGAGAGGGAGGTGAGATTCTAATTTTATAGCACGCTAAGTACTATAGAGACGCCAACAATAAAACATTAAAATCACATCTGGTTGGTAATCACGATGGAGCTTTTCCAATTTTTATTAAAATGCCCAAGCAAAAAAGTAGAAAGATGGAAAAAATGATCACAACAGCCTTGAGTCATCCTAAAGTCAGAACCAGGCTATTGCCAGAACTTGATGGAATTTCCCCAGATGAAAGGCCAATGAACTCACACTGAATAAAGCAACTGATGGCCAGACAAGCAGGAAATTGAGAAAATTTATATACTTTAAAGTAACTTTATTCCTCTCTTCCTTGTAAACGGCTGCCAGAAAGTCTACATCTTGGGATACTACGCATGCGCTTTCTGACATGACCACAATACCGTTTCTCATCTCCATTCATAAAAAAACTATGTCTCCATGTCTATTCCTAGACTCCAAATTAATTAAAACTGTAAGGGAAGATCGTTGGAGAGATGATACATTAAGAGAATACATAGAAGAGACTTGCTTCGGTCACTACATAGTGCTACATCTTGGAGGTGATGGCTTAGAGAGGGAGACCTCCTCTGTGAACAAGGAAAAGACCTCTTCGTGCAGCACATACCATGTACAAAACCCAAGTAAATCATAGGAATTGGGTTCTCAGCTGTGTCTCCTACCTTCCTGCAGTAGATCTGAAAAGAAAATTAGACCATTGTTCAAGTGACAGAGCAGTAGGTGGAGGCAGGTTACCAAGCATCCCAACTTATGCCTGCAGTACTGGTACAGTTGTGACTAATGCTCCCTCTCACTAAAAATTAGTCCAGTTGATGGAAAGCAATTGTCTCAATCTCTGGGGAAATGCCAGTTCTAATACTTCCAGTTCTCTCTTCTCATTCAAAAATGAGTCCATTTAAACAGTCTAGGAAAATTTACTTAAAAATTTTGAAAATAATCTTTAATAGGCATAAAATTTTTTTCAGAAAATAATATATATCATCAATGAAAGATAAGGCATAGAGTATAGGACAGAGAAAAAGAGCCACTTGGAAATATACTTGATGTGCAAAGGTGACTGGATAAGACTGAGAGGAGTAATTTTTAGGAAACTATGAAAACAAAATAAAATTTCTTATGGGCTAGACCAGGGGTGGGCAAACTTTTTGACTCGAGGGCCACAATGGGTTCTTAAACTGGGCAGGAGGGCCGGAACAAAAGCATGGATGGAGTGTTTGTGTGAACTAATATAAATTCAAAGTAAACATCATTACATAAAAGGGTACGGCCTTTTTTTTTTTTTTTAGTTTTATTCATTTCAAATGGGCAGGATCTGGCCTGCGGGCTGTAGTTTGCCCAAGGCTGGGCTAGACAATAGAATTGACACTGCAGGAAATCAAATCAATTATGCAGATGCAAACTTGAAAAGTTCTCTCTGAGAAAAACAAGGTAAAGAGATTTGTAGATGATGCATTGTAAAGACAGAGAAAGAAATTTTTTCTTATAGTTATATCCAAGAAAGAAACTGGAATAAATAGAAATAAAGATTGAAATAATGTACCACTTTCTACCAAAACAGGGTTCTAGACCTAGTGTCTGATAGATAGGAATAAAAATTTTTACAAGCATCAAGCAAGAAAGAGAAAAGCAAAAAAAGCAAAAAGCAAAAAAACAGAAATGTCAGAGTACAGGATAAATCTCAGGCTTCTGCATTGCAAAGTCTGGTAACATCTATGGAAATGTAATGCTGGCCTTACACGGAATAGGCCACATCTCAACTGCTCCATATGCACCTGTGGCAAGCAGCCACAGCTGGCTACTGACTTCTACATGTGTTACCAGACTTTGGCAATGCAGAAGCCTAATATTTATCCCTGTCACTTTAAACATTTTTTATTTTTGCTTTTTTTCTTCCCTATTTGATGCTTATAGCGATTTTTGGTCATATCTATCAAAAATCAAAATATTTTCTAGAGTAGGTCTATATCCCTGTTTTGTTGGAACATGGTAAATTCTTTGGATTTTTATTTCTGTCACACTGCATAGTACAAACAAGAGAATCCCGATGAAAAGGAATAATCTCACACCAGCTGCGATGGCAACAAGAGACTAACAAAGGCTAAAAACGGGTTCCAGATACATTCTCTTTGAGAAAACGGTGAGAAAGCCTCTGGCTGATCATGCACCATGCATGAAGAGAAGGCCTGGTGAAGGTGAGGACAGAAGAATACTCTGTTGTGCCTAGTTTGCATTTTATTTTTAAAAGAGGATATACGGAGTGAGAAACAACAGGAACTTTAAACACAGAGAGGGACCGCAAGAAAACAATAACTGACAGGAACAGGAATTCAAAGCAGTATTTTATACTTTCTCCCATTTTTCAACTTGTGCCAGTGAACATACATGACTTTCAAAAGTTATTTGATATGAAGAGGTAAGGTATAATGTACAGTCATTACAGAGATAACCTGTGAGAGAAAGAGTGTAAGCTTTCTGTGGGTGTGGAATTATACGATATAGAAAACCATGGTAAAACTCATTCATTCAATACCTGCTCACTGAGTGCCATGTCTGTGGTGGGTCCCGTGCCTTGGACAACTGCCTGTGAGCTGAGGCACGTGAAGGTCCATGAAGATGCTCCATGGTGCTGCCGGGATGCTGGTTTCCAGGGGATCATAGGTTCTCAAAGTGCTTTCTCACCAACTTTCCCACTAGTCATGTTTTTTTGATCCAGCGGTTCTCAACCTTCCTAATTCCACGACCCTTTAATACAGTTTCTCATGTTGTGGTGACCCCCCCAACCATAAAATTATTTTCGTTGCTACTTCATAACTGTAATGTTGCTACTGTTATGAATCGTCATGTAAATATCTGACATGCAGGATGTATTTTCAGGGGTCGCGACCCACAGGTTGAGAACCGCTGTTGGATCCTTGTTTCCCAAGAGTCCTGTCCCCACTTTACAAACAAAAGGCATAATGTCCTACTCTCACCGTGCCCCAGGGCAGGTTCTGGGATGCAGAGCCTCTGTGGGGGGAGGGCCCCTTAAGAGCAGGTCCCCCATGTCCAGGTGCAGAGTGGCTCACTGCATCCAGGGAACACAACCCGTGGGAAGGTTCTGTGAGTTCCTTACAGATCTATTTCAGGATCCGAACTCAGGAGTGAGATGCTTGTCTTGGGGCCGCGAATTAGCATGTTTACTGGAACTGGGAAATGAAGTCAGACTTCTTCCTGTTGGTAAGAGCGATCTGGGCGGTGGGCACCACAGAGACGCTCATTGCCCCCGAGGTTACATGGCAGCTAGTTTTCGTGAACTGAGTGAGACTGATCTGCAGCTCCAAGGTTTTAATAAAAATATACCGGAGGCACTTGTATAATGTAATGTACACTTGAGATTATGAGTAATTTATAGCAGTAAATTAATAGTAAATTAATCATAAAATAATAGTGAAGAACAGTAATTAGTAATTAGTGAAAACTCTTTAAACTTACGATGAAACTTTTAGATAAGAAGAGAATTCATCATATTTTAACATTCATTTAGGAGAAACGTGATATATAAGTCATGGGAATGTGCAAAATATGGAAAAGTGGGTCTTTTGAAAAAGGATGCTGGTGGAGCAGGGGGGTGGAGGTGGGCAGGGCAGCTCATAAGAACACAAGCAGAATGATTCAGATAATAAATTGACCTTCCGTCCATGATTTTTTTTTTCATCCCTGGTTGCCTGTAGTTCAACTTAGCATCACTGACTATGGCCAGAAGGTGGAGGATCGTATCATGTCTGTAAAGTCAGTGTATTCTCTGCGTCAGGCAAATATGGCCTGTAAACCAGGTAGAGTTTTCTCTGGCACTTAAGGACATTTGTGGCTCCCTGTGAAAGCAAATAAAATCATTTGAACTTGATACCTATTATTTCTAACAGAAAATTATCCAGTGAGATTCCTCACCATTCCAGTACTGGCCTCTGCAGAGCTATCAAGGCCGTTCAACTTAATTTGAAAATACTAGTAGAATCCATCATAAAATATTAATAACAAAGGACTGCTGGTTTGGAGATGCTTGTCAGTCAACTAATTATATCATTCATTCCTGTTCTAGTTGATCCTATTTAGGCAATCCGGTATAGAGAAGGGTGACCAGACTAACAATAGTAATACCACTGCTGAAGATTAATAATAATAATAATAATAATAATAATAATAAATAGCTACAGTGGGTTTTACTCCTTATTAGACACTGGTAAGCACTCCAATATGTATAATTTAAAATCACTCTTCCCCAACATGTTTTGATAAAGGTTCTGCTATTGTAATCATCCCCATCCTATATAATAAAAGCCTAATATGCAAATTGGCCAAACAGCCAAACGACCAGTTGCTATGATGCACACTGACCACCAGGGGCAGACACTCAACACAGGAGCTGCCCCTAGCCCACAGGCACCAGGCCAGGTAAGGCAGGTGTGAGGAGGGGCCCCCCGATTGCCCCGCTGGTCGCCCCACAGAAGGAGGCGGCGGCGGCGGGGCTGGCGAGCAGGCGGCACCAGGCCGACCAAGGCGGGTGCCAGCAGGGGCCCCCCAATCACCCCGCCAGTCACTGTGAAGATTGGCCCTGATCGCCAGCCAGGCCTAGGGACCCTATCCGTGCACGAATTTCATGCACCAGGCCTCTAGTTTTACATAAGACAAAACTGAGGTTCAGAGAAATTAAGTAATATGTTCAAGGTGACAAGTTAATAAATGGCTAAGAGAGGAATCGAACCCAAGTCTGGAGCTGAAGTCCAGGATATTAAACATTATATGGCATAGCCTCCCTATCAAAGCTTGATTTACTTACAGTTGTGCCTTTGCTTTATGTAGCACTGAAGTGTCTGTGGTGTGTGTGTGTGTGTGTGTGTGTGTGTGTGTGTGTGTGTTTCCCCCCATCACTCACAAGAGGAATAAAAAGGCATGGTGACTCTAAACACCACATAATTAACAGAGTACATGTATACCGTGAGGCATCTCTATTACTAGTAGCACAATTTAATTGGTGATTAGGATGATGGTAATGCTGATTCAGACATTACCATCTCTTGGGTTTTTGTGAGTAAGTAAGCTTTGTGGATGACAGCTGGCAGGATATTTCAAATTTGAAAATGCATACCAATACAGAAGCATAAACTAGAAGATGTTGAAAATGAACCTGAAACAGTAATTTGGGGCAAAATCATACAGAACCATGAAGGTCAAAGAAAGGAAGAAGCAGTATTAAAGAGTAATATATTTGGAGTGAGTGGACTTTGAGTTAGAGAATCAAATCTGACATTTAATAAATGGATGATTTTTAATAAATCTACAACTTGGTCTCATTTGTAAAATGGAATTGCTGTGGAGGTTAAGTAAGGAAATATATGTTAAAAGGGGGCTACACAAATATAACAAAGTCAGGTACTGGATGTATTTAATAGTAAGAAATGAGGGTTGCGAGGTATGAACCATGAAAGACTTTTTGAACCAGGGATCAGTCTACTTTGTTTTCCAGAATTATTTTAAAGACAGAATCAGGGAAAGAATAAAGCTGAACAGCAGAATGCATGGACTTAAAATTTAAAAATAATGCATATTATGCCATTCACTGACACTGGACAATTTTCTCTAAAGAAATTACCACTTTATGATAATCCACTGCATTCTGTTTGTGCCTTCAACTTTGCAAAAGACCCTTCCAAAGAATTTTTTCTCTCTTGGTTTTTAGCACCAGGCTTCAAGCTACAATAATATTTTGCAATAGTGAGCCTGATGATTACATAAATCCAGGTATAATCTGATTGGTGAATGACTTCCACTTTCTATCCAGCCACAGTTCGAAAACAGATGTAGACTAAAGTTCTCATTTTCTCGTGAGGGGTGAGGGTCATTCTCCAGGATTAGTCTTTTTTTTTTTTTTTTTGCACCAGGTAGAAGAAAGTGACATAAACTAACCCAGAGATTTCTAGAATTATTGCCCTTTTTCTAGATGTTCCAATGAGCCACCACATCCAGAATCATCCCCATTAAATATATGACCGAGCGGGTGACTGCCACCAGGTGGCACCAAATTGCAGTCAGGAATCTTTACATGGAGACCTCAGAAGCCCCAGGTAGTTTAGCGGCTCAGGATGGCTTTGACCAATGACAGCATAGTGACATGACTCCACATTTCAGATGACTAAATTTCGGGACCCCACTTATTTTATTTTATAGATGATGTAAGAGCTTCTCACTGAGGTTGGAGGACTTACTCAAGGTCACACAGAATCTTAACGTGAGAGACAAAAAGTCAGTCCATAGGCAGTGTCATAGAAAGAGTATAGAACCAAGAATCAAATGACATGGGTTCAAGTCCCAGTCCAGCTACTTCTTAAACGATGTGATGATGGACAAGCTATTTACCATTTCCAAGCCTGCTCCCTCAACTAGAATTTGGGGATACTCTTCATGGATTATGGAAGGATAATGCATATGAAGACACAATAGGAAACTGTAGCACGCTAGGTGAATGCTGATCCATTTCATTCCTCTCTGATCCCATATGTACTAATTTTAATTCTGCCTCTATTCTAAATTATAAGGATGGTAAAAGAAAATACTTCACAATGGAAGCAATAACTTTCAAGTGTATGCAATTTTTGCAACAGAAAAATGCATTCCAAATGCCTGAGAATGATATCTTTCCATTTATTATAACAATCAGCCACCAGAATGTATTAAGTATCTACTAGGTGCTCAATACTGTAGAGGCCACCGGGAAAAAAAAATCAGGATGATCTTACAGAATCTACTCCTCCTGAGAAATCCATAGCTTCTTCCCTTAAAGAGCTAAATAATCAATTGGAAAAATGCATGTAAAGGAAATACAAATAATGTAAGATCCATGTCACCAATACCAGAGACGATGACAGTACTGCAGGGATCAGAGAAGGAACAGGGCAACCATGAGTGGTGTGGTGGGGAGAAAAACCTTGCAAAGAGTTAAGATTCTGATTTAGCCCTGAAGGTTGTGCATGATATAAACAGGCCTAAAAGGAAAGAGATGTTAGCTCTTCTGATTCATCTCTTTGCTTTTCTCTGACTCAGTGGTTCCAGTTTGGCTAATATGATCCCAGGAGCTCCTGGCAGATTCTAATCGGGATAGTTTTGTAATAACTGCTGACCTATCAAGGGGGGGAGTATTGAGAGACACGCACGGAGTATAATTTTTCAGCAACTTCTGGGCAGGTGCTGGGTAGAAGCGGCTCCCTTTTAAATGTATCAGCACTTCCTCCCGTGCGGTGCACAGAAGTTACTCACAGCTTGTGCCTGTGCCAGGAAGAGGAAGGCAATGCCGGCTCCACACCCCAGCGGGGAGATGTGTGATTTCACCCTTGGAGAATCTGACAGCATCATCGACTTTGATGATGAATCCATTGTAACAGGAGGCTCGGCATGGGTGGAGTCGGCTTTGCTGCCTGAAGTGACCACCCTGCTGTGTGGCATTCTTTAAAACCCTTTGGGAGTTAACACACTCTAGGCAGGAGTCAGGTGGCAGGCCTGGGGGAACCACTGACTCCTTTAGACTTGTGAAAAGCACGTGAGGTGGCCGGCTGTTCTCTTTTTGGCGTCTGGATTTGACTAAATCAGGAGGATCTTACAGAATATGCCCCTCCTGAGAAATCCTTGATAATCAGAGCACAGGATCTCTCCACAAGGTTTGGAAGATTTCCTGGAAAGGGAGGCTCAGAGGGGCTCTGCGGAGTCACTGCTGCCATTTTAATATACCCGACCAAGAACGGTTACATGCAGCGTGGATCACACAGACACATACATATATGTACAGACAAAACTCACATGTGCTGCCCTAACCCGTTTGGCTCAGTGGACAGAGTGTTGGCCTGTGGACTGAAGGGTCCCAGGTTCCATTCCGGTCAAGGACATGTACCTTGGTCTCGGGCACATCCCCAGTAGGGGGTGTGCAGGAGGGAGCCAATCAATGATTCTCTCTCATCATTGATATTTTTCTCTTTCCCTCTCCCTCTCCCTCTCCCTTCCTCTCTGAAATCATTAAAAATATATTTTTTAAAAACAATGGGTGAGACAAAAATGACACCAAGATTTTCCTTAGAGCCCTGTCCGGTGTGGCTCAGTTGGTTGGAAGTTGTTGGTTTGAGTCTAGGTCAGTGCACATAGCGGGGTTGTGGGCTTGATCCCCAGTAGTGGGGGTGCAGGAGGTAGTTGATCAATGTTGTGCTCTCACATTGATGTTTCTCCCTCTCCCTTCCTCTCTCTCTAAAAATTAATAAACTGTTCTTTAAAAAAAGAAAATATTTAAATTAGACAGATTGAGAGGGTGCTCAAAAAAGAGGGGCATCTTCCTTAGCCCCCTTGTACGTACTTTCTCATTGAATTTTCACAATGGCCTTATGAAATAGCTACTATTATTACAATCATGTCAGAAATGAGGAAACCGAGGCACAGAGATGTTAAGCAAATGCCTAAGGCCATCCATCCTGGCTTGGATCTGGGAGTGAGCTCTGATAACCACTACCTCCCCCCCCCCCCCCACCACACCCCCCCCCCACATGCCGATTGTTGTGTATTTTAGACATGTTACATCTGAGCAGGGTGCAGTGATAGCAGTGTCTCAATATTTAATGTAAAATATATTTTCTAGGGAGTTTTGAAACAGTAAAATTAAAGGCTAAGATACTTTCTGTTGATAATGGCTCTCACTATGAAGAGAGAACATAGGGCTGTTCACATCCTACATTCTAGTGTAGTCCTCCTGTCCATGCCTATACAGGGGTGGCAACGTCCGGCCTGTGGCCACATAAGGCCCCCAAAAACATTTGGTCTGGCCCTGCCAAGGCATGAGGGGTGAGCTCATTAAGTGTTTGAAGAAATAGAGCGGGCTAATTTTTAAGTTGATAATTTGTATGGCCCCCGAGTGATGTTATCAATATCCAAATGGCCCTGGGCAGAATAAAGGTTCCCCGCCCTGCAAAGGACTGCCTTCATATGAAAAGACTGCCCTTCGCCACCCACTTTCAAAGTTGGCATGTCCATGTGACTCGCTTTGGCCAATGAAATACGACAGAAGTGACGTGCTCACTGAGCCAGTGGGTAATTCACTGCACCCCCTTCCCTCTGCCACAGTGATCAAGCAGCTCATATGACCGAGCTCCACCAGGCAGGTGTCCTGAGTGAACACAGGCACAGAATCTTCCTGATGGCCACGTCAGACATGCCGTACACATGCACATCAAAACTTGGTCTTTTAAATCATGGGGATTTTGACGTTGTTTGTCACTTCAGCATAAGTTAGTCTATGCCAGCTCTGTGTAAGTGTCAAAAAAAAAAAAAGGAAATAATTCATGGACATGGACAACAGTGTGGTGATTGCAGGAGGAAGGGGGTGGGGGAAGTGCAAGAGGGTCTAGGGAGGATAAATGGCGATGGGAAAAGATAAAATAAAAGTCTGTGGAAAAAATAAATAAAATAAGTATTATGTGACAGATTTTAAAATTTTGCATAAGGAATGCTTCTTCCTGAGAAAAATGATCAGACTGACTAATGTCTAAAGGACCTCTTGAGACTTATGGCAACAAATGTAATTCTGATAAAGCTGGCTCAGTGAAGTGTGTGGCCTCCCAAGAAGCAAGCAGACGGGATAAATAAAGTTCCAAGTTCCTACAACGGATGAAGAGGTTAGCACCGATGTAAAACTTGCACAAGGCTTGGATGTAGCCAAGGTTCGCAAACCCCTCCAAAATGGGGCTGAGTTTTGAGTTTCATAACGAAATCCAAAACCTTCGAAGAGAGTTTCACATTTCACCCTGAAAGTTTGGTGCAGCTTAAACTTCTGTATCTTTTTCAGGTATCATACTACAAAAAGTTCCTAAATATCTCTCTTGAATAAAAAATGGCCATAGTACCCATCTATTAAATTCAGTGCACTCTGCTGTTCTTTGTGTGCGAAGATAGTATCAGGGACTTGCTCTCAGTTGAGAAGGCACTCTCGGTTGACTTTTAGTTCCGGTTGGTCCTGCTCCATACTTTATTTCCCCCCAACTTTTAAGTTTTATTTTAGTGGCATACATTTTTGAAAAGTCCGGATGGGTTGAGCAATGTAATCTGGGAACCATGAAACTAAGCTATCTCTGGTGTAAGAATCTCTTGATGTTGATTCTATTAGCTCCATGTTCTTAACTCAAGAGATAATTTTTAGAAAATAGTAAATATCAAGAATCCCTCTGATCAATTCTATTAAGTTGTATCTTAGGGCACATTACAGAGAATATTATAAAAATGGGCAAATATTTACTAGTTTTGAAAAGTTTCATGTGGTTCTACTTTAAGAGTGAAAATGTTGCATTCATTGACTTACTGTCTCTACCACCAAGAATGGAGCAGCTCTTTGGTCAGCCACCAGCCCTGTGCTTTGAGCCCCAAGGTTTACTGCAGTAAAGAACAAATCCAGTTAAAAAAATCTCTACTACTGTAATATATGTTATGCTCCATGACAATACTAAAATGGAAGTAATAAAACCTAGATTTTACTGTTTCATCTTTGATTCAAGATGTTTGGAACATGGCATATGTTTGGAACACAGGAAGTATTAATTATTGTTTTCCAAAAGAATGCCCATCAGCAAATTTTTATTTTTTATTTTTTTCCTTGACCAGATCTATAGCTTTAGGATGCATATAAAAGCACATATATCACAAAATCATTTTGACATTAAAGGCAATAAAGACACAGATCAAGAAAGCTGTTTTTTTAAGTGGTAAAATGATATTCACAATCAGATATTTTTATTGCACAAAATCCTATAACGATTAGGCCAGAACTATTATATAATTTTCACTTTCATAATCCACGTGATATTCTGCAATAATTCTCCAATTATTGTAGGTATGCAGAGGTGGAGGGCACAGCTTTTACACTTAAAAACCGAACTGAGCCCAGAGTTAGTCCAACTTTTAGGTCTAATGGGTTGTAATTGTGGTTAATAAAGTATGGTCAAGACTGGCAGATCTGTCCTAATCATATTTAGATTAACTGATACACCTGAAGACCACATTTCCCAACCTCTCTTGCAATGAGGTTGGAGTCATGTGACTAGTGCTGGCCAATGAGCTGTGAGCTGAGGAGCTGACTATTATCTTCTCCAGGCCCGTTCCTAACACTTTCTTCAAGGGCCCACTCTTTGTGAGTAAAGCAGCATTCCAAGATAGGAGACGTACTCCCTGTTGTCTATCAGGTAAAGTGCCTACACCTCGCCCCACTTCCAGAAAAATACATTTGATTCTGCTGAAAAAGCGATAGTTGGCAGGGGATAAAGAGTTTTTGTCAGGATATTAACCATAATATAACTTAACTCGTTGTCCCCTTCATTGAGAAAGCTTTGCTACAAAACATCACCTGATGCATAGTGCACTTAGTGGCCTAGGACATTTACATTCTGAAATAGAATCCTTATTTGTTACAGGTGAGTAAGAAACAGTTCACCAGCTAGCAACCATCCAAGGCCGTAAACTGAATAGCACTGTGTAACCTCCCCTGACCAACAGACAAAGACCCCACCAAGTAGAGTTGGAGCTTGCCTGTGCAGGCTATGTGTTCCCTAGACAAATGCCACGCTAAATGGGATACATCAAATAGCTTCTAAAGAGATGTGTGTGTGTTTTTGTCTAGGATGTGCCCATTTAGGCTTATTGCTGCAGACTAGTTCTTAATCACAAGCCCTTCCACTCTCTAATTGCCGCATTTTGTATGTTACATTATTTGGCCACCGTTACCTAAAAGCCCCCTTTGATACGTGAAAAAATAATAACTAATTTTAATATACATTCCTGGCTATTTACTTTTAATAAGAAACACTTATGAAATGGATGATGAAAACCAAGGGGAATCAGCGATACTCAATACAGGAGCACAGAGAGTGAATAAAGCAGCTTTGCAAAAGATACAGCATTACGGCTTCAAGACAAAATACAGTGAGAAATATTCATACTGTTTTCAAGTCATGCTCTGAAGATTTCAATCAGGGCTGACTAAAATAAATTTCATATCCAACGTGATTTTACACATTAGTCTTCATTTTTGCATACTGTCATATACTTTTGTTTGTTGATTCTGGTTTTTGTGTTTTAGGCACTATTCATATGGGAGCTGACAAATTCACCTTGTTCAGGGATTCAAATTTCCACAAGTCCTATGTATGTTTAGATTTGAATCATTTCAGAATTTTTAAGGGCAGTATAACAGTTGATCACTGGACTTAAGCATCTTGGTTTTGCCTCTTTAAAAAATTTCCTGAGCAATTGTGCACAGCTTATTTAAAATTTAATTAAATTATTTAAGATTCAGCTATTTCATGAATCAAATGGAGATTACCACCCCCCCCAACACACATACACACAACACACAAACACGCACACACACACTTCAAATTGCTGTGAGGAGTAAATGAGGTAGCACATGTTGAAATATTATGAACTGTATGGTGCAAAGGTAAAAACAACATGTAAAATAATTAATTACTCGATTTGAGGTCACTCATTCTACATTTCCGAGGAAGGGGTATCTATTAGTAAAACAATCCTACAATCTCTCTGCCTTACTGCTCATTTCTCCCCCCAAAAAGGAAAAGAATGAATTATCTAATTGGTGATTTTGGACACGGAATTGGAGTCTGCCCCTTTCTCTTTTTCCTGGGAGCTCAGCTGGTCACAGGGAGTAGCCCTCAGGGTCCCCTTCGTGCTGGGGGTGACCAACAGTTGTCCGCCGTGGCTGCCTGTGGTTCTGTGGGTAAGGCTACCTACCCTTGAGCCTCATGAGACAGCCCGCTTGGCCAGCACGCCTACATCAGGACCGTCCATCACTCGTCTACGAAAGCTGCCACTTGGATTTTTTCTGCCATATGTCGTGTCTACCTTTCACATGGCCGGAATTGAACCTGGGACCTCTCAGTCCACAGGCCGACGCTCTACCCACTGAGCCAAACCGGCCAGGGCCCAAAGTTAATCTAATTTGCATGTTGAGCAAACATAATGCTTTCCCATTCAATTTTCTATCAACAGTGTATGGTGTCCCCAAATATATATTACACTGTAGTAAATATCTTCATATAATTTATTCATTTTAGACACAATGTATCACTCCAGAAAACACATAAACAGGCAATTATACTGATTTAATATGGCAACATGCTTGGACTAGCTTTCCAATGTTAGTGTCATGATTAAAACCTAATCCCTTAATTATATACTGGCTTAGAAAGTTTAGGGACACTTTTTCATCCACAATCATTTGATCCTGTCACCTTGTCCTCCATTTGACCAGGTAAAGGGCTGCAGCCACAAATCACTGTGATGAGACTACCTGCCTCCTAGGAGGAATCCAACTTGTAACCTGAGCCTCCCTGGTACTATGTGCTAACTACTGAGCTAAATGGTCAAGAGGGAGACCTCATCATAAAACGAACTGGGATTCATACAAGGAGTTCCGTGCCTCGTGGAGTTAAATTGTGGTCCACTTTCCCTGATGAGACAGCACATCTTATCTAAGTATTGCAGATGTTTCTCAAATGACCTAATAAATATTAGAATATCATCTAGGTAAATGAGGTAAATATGTCATTGGAATCTTGCAGCCTTCCATAATTAAATTCAACACACCAGTTACCTATTTTCTTTTTAGCAAGCTATACTTGGCTCGCTGAACTGCCAACATATTCTGATAACATCCTTTCCTAAGGAAACTGGGATCTGTTCACCTTGGCAGGGGTGGGAGTTCAAGGGAGGGAAGGCGATGACCTAATTAACATGAGATAGCTTAATTAATTCTGCACCCTTAGAGCATGGATAGAACCACAGATTTCGAATGCGAGATATCAAATACTCAGGCTAGAACTCTAGAGGACACGACATGTCACACACCCTTCAGCACCTAAGCTGCACCCAATCTCCTGACGTTCAGGATTTAGAGAAGACTGTTGTTATAATCTTTGTGGATTTAATGAAATCCAAACATACGTGTAAAGGGAGAGTAATCTGCACAGTGTTACTTCTACCAAGTTTTTTTAGTGGTGCAGAATCAATGTAACCAATTTAACAATGTCAGGATCTCATGAGGTTCAGACCTGGGCTGTCCAATTACATGCATGCTTTTTAAAAACATAAAATGACTCTTTAAATATGACTTAAGCCACGTTTTGAACAATTTTGATAGTGTTCCTGTGCAAAGGAATAATTTCTTATAAATAAAATGCTTAAAAAACAAGGTTTTATTGACTTGTATATTAAAGTAAACTAGGTTAGGACTGCCAAGAAAACCATTCATAGACTTTAGAGCTCTGATTTGTAGTAAGGCCCATCTTCATCTGGGTACAGTGTACTTGTCTAACATGTTAATCCACACCTCCCATTTATTCTCACTCTTCAGATGCACTGAGACCTCCCACTTCCCGGACAAGCCAGGACCTTATACAGCCCTGTACCTTTGTACGTGGACTGCCCTTCCCTCCTCCATCTAGAAAATGCTCTTTATTTAATCACCACCAGATTCTTCAGAGTAGTTAGTTTCCCTCTGTCCTTTGTTTCCATACTGATTCTCTCCCCAATATATTTCACTGTAGTTTGTAATTTCATACTTACCTGCCCACTTTTACTCTGTTTCCCTCCCATCTATACGTTAACAAAAATCATCATTCAACACCATTTAAATATGACCCTTCACATGTACTCATTCTTTTCTATACTGTTTGCTCACTCATCAAACTTCACATGTTTTGCCCTCAAAGTTTTATGAACTCCAGTGCCTGTAGGAAAACCTGGGAGGTGTGAGGAATAGATGTGCTCGTTATTAATAAAACTTTCTTCTGATCTAAAGTGGATAGGTTTTCCTATATGTGGTCCATTCTCACGAATGCCTACCATTACGCTAATATTTGGTCTAGTACTATCTCAACAGAATAGGAGCTATTTGGGGGACGGGGGTGGAAAACAAAGTCCAAGCAATACCACCCATTCTTTCCTTCTTCATTGGATTGTTTTTGCTTATCTTCGGAGTCATTTTAAAAAAGCTGGAATAATTCTTTCAGATAATCCTAGTCTGTGTGTCCTAGAAGCCCTGGCTGGCCTAACCTTCTGTCCTGACATTTGCGCTGTTTGGCTCAACAGTGTCAGAGGGAAACATAAAGCGCAGGGTGCCTTCCCCCGTCTACTCTCCCGCTGCTGACCTGGTTGTCAGGAGTGAGAGCGAGGCGCCAGGCCAGAACACACGGCAGTTCTCAGACCCATGACCTGGATTCTTCGCGCATCGGGACAGACAGGTGGGAGGACTGACGTGGATTCCCGCTGCCTTGTACTTCTGAGCCACCAGCCTCTCCGTGTACCACACTGACACGCTGAACATCTAGTGTGAGACGACGAGGGGGTACTGGCACTCAGGTACCTCGTTTGCTTTTGAAGAACATGCTGCTGGGAAAAGCCCTGCTCTGAGTATCCGAGGGGAAAAGCTGCAACCAAAAAAACGGCTCTGAAATATGCCTCAGAGAAGAGAGAGGTGCAAAGTCTATCCCCGAACATGACCATTGGTGCTGTCAGAAACAGCCCATCTTGCCGAAACCGGTTTGGCTCAGTGGATAGAGCGTCGGCCTGTGGACTGAAAGGTCCCAGGTTTGATTCCGGTGAAGGGCATGTACGTGGGTTGCGGGCACATCCCCAGAAGGAGATGTGCAGGAGGCAACTGATCGATGTTTCTCTCTCATCGATGTTTCTAACTCTCTATCTCTCTCCCTTCCTCTCTGTAAAAAATCAATAAAATATATTTAAAAAAAGAAAAAGAAAAAAGAAACAGACCATCTCATAGGGCAGCCTAGCAATTTGTGATTTTCAAAGTGCTTTTCACTTGCATTTGATGCCCAAGATACACCTCCCTAGAATACAGGTGCGAGCCATGCTTGTGGGAGCACCTCACACATGCTGTAGCTCCATTCGTGGCTAAGGCCTTAGCTATTATTTGTTGAAATCCATCTCTTGAAATTAATGCATAGATGGAAACCTGCTTGTTCTCCAAAACAAAGCAAAGCAAAGCAAAACAAAGCAAAACAAAAAAAGCAAACACAAAACAAACGCACAGGAGCAGCCTTTTCAGAAGCTGAGCAGACACTTCCTGTCACATAATGAACAACATTGTGCGGCAGATTTCTTCAGACTACAGCTGGGATTTGATAACCAGTGCTGTTAGGAGTTTGTTTGTGAAATGTCACCCAATCCAAGATGTTTTAATTACGTTTCATTTTGTCCCAGACTGCTGATTATAAAATGAGTGATGAAGAGTTAAATCAACGAAAGTCTAGAAAAGATGTGGGAAGAAAGAAAGGCTGCTGTAGAGCAAGTAAATCAAACCTGGAATGCCTGACTATCTCTGTTTAGGCTTAAACAAAAATACCTGTGGTTCAAAAAGTGTACTTCATTTATTTAAAAAAAAAGGCTGCAGTTCCTGGTGGACGCTCTGTTCTGCATAGTAGTAACTTTACAATCACCACCGTGAAAATGGCATTGCCAGACATCTCACACATTCCTGAAGAACGAATTTGCAGATGTATTTTGTAGCATGGAATGATGCATATTTCAACTACCAATTCTCTGCTGTTTAGAGGTGGCATCTGATGATAACATTTGATGATACATTTGAAGATGGCATCATGGTACATATTAGCACCTTTTGTTTAGCAGCTTTATCTGAAAATGTTTTGGCTTCCACGATTCAAAGACTTCTTTTTCATTTTAGTTTGGTTATACAGGATTTAATCAGAGTAGTAGTACCTTTACTTTTAGTCTAAATTCAAAAATAGATTTATATTATACTTTTTTTAAAAAATCCTCACTGGAGGACATGTTTTTATTGATTTCCGTGAGAGAGGAAGGGAGAGAGAGAAACACCGATCCATCGCCTCCCATATGTGCCCTGACCAGGAATTGAAACCACAACCTGTTTGTATACAACTGAGCCATCTGGCCAGGGCATCTTATACTTTTAGAACAACGCTAGTTTAATTCCGCCATTAACAGACAGAAACAGAAACGAACTAAAGGTAGGAAATTTCACATAATAAGATCCAAGTAATTACTGAGTAAAAGAAATAACAACAGAACCGACTTCATAATAACATTTCAGAAATGTCTATATTTTGTCAAGGAGAAAATCCTAACAAAGTATGACTCTTGCTTATCAAATGTCTGAAAACATGCATCAAACATTAGTTATAATCAACTCTTCTGTAGTTTTCTTCCATTTCAAGATAACACTATTAAAAAGAAAATGGAGAAAAGAGAAAATACTTTCTATTTCCCTATCTAATTAAAAATGTGGTTAATATAATAAACCTCATTCTTATTCAACCTTCTTAACAACCAAAACAGCAACCAAAAATCACAAACTGTTATATAACTGGGGAGATATGTGATACTACAAACTAATGGCAGGTTACAACAAAAATAGATATAAATTTAAATTTTTTTTCAATGTATTCTCAAGTCAGAACTGACAGTGATGGAATCAATAGGAAATCTCTTGAAGTCAGTCACAATGAAATTCTGGACAATAACCAGCTTTAAAGCAAGTTACAGGATATAGCAAATCTATCAGTAGGTATCTAATATCCTACTGATAGATTTGGTATCTATATAATAAAAGGCTATGCAAATTGTCCCCTTGGGAATTCGATTGACCGGGAGTTCAACCGCTTGCTATGACATGCACTGACCACCAGGGGGAGGCACAGAACGAAGGAAAGCCCCGGCCGGCAGCCGGCAGATAGGGAAGGGAGGCCCCAGCCGGCAGCTGGGGGAAGAAAGGCCCCGATCGGCCCTGATTGCCAGCCAGGCCTAGGGACCCTACCCATGCACAAATTTTGTGCACTGGGCCTCTAGCGTATCAATAATCAAATAAGGAGGAAAGCAGTGCCCAGTGCTGTCTGTGAACCAGACTTGTACACATGTGTTTCTAAATTGTAGAACCTTAGAAAATGTCTATCAAAATAATTCTTGGATACCTGATTCATTTTGAAAATTACTAAAATCATGTCAGGCTAAATCTTTCCTCACTGAATATGGATAAAGTAACTTCAAAATCCACAGTCACCGGTTGCCATGCAACCAACTATAGCATTATGTCAGAATAAGCTGGCTTGAATTTTCTGGGCCCTCTTGCTTTGCCGACCTGATGTTTTGATACTCTAATGCGTCTCAGCTAACTTCCATTAAGTAGTGTTTTGTGGGGTAGTATTCCAAGGTTAAAATGATTAAATAACTTTTATGGTTGATCAAATATAAGCCCTTATTATACACAGCAAGCAAAATCATACATTTTAATTACTTTGCTATAAAAGATCTAGGTATTTACATTTCATTTTTCAATAATAATTAGGAATTTAGCAGAGCCTTCAAATATACCTAAAGTTATTGCTCTTAAAAATATCATAAACAATAATGAAATTAGTATAGGACACCAATAAACAACATTCACAGATATCGGGTGCTAGGTATTTTTTATTTCATGCCTTTGTGTAGCTACTTTACTTTTTTTCAATGTAACTGAATTAATATTTGAGGGTTCACATTATATTTCTCACTTTGCAACCATGCACAAAATAAAGAAAACTGATCAATATTTGATCACAGTTACAGTGCATTAATTCAAAGCTAATTTTCAGTGGAATCACTGCTATTATTCACTTTTGAAAGGTGTTATATGAATGTGAGGGGGAAAAAAATCTTTGTAGAAAACATTTTAAAGTAAAAGCATAACATTACATTATTAAGAAAAAGAAAGCCCTTTCAAAATAATATTCAATACTATTTGTTTAGAAAAATAATGATTGGGCTTCATATTTTCCGTTTGAGTTTGTGCAAATATGAACTATCCTCATAAAGAGAAAACCAGAGTGACTAAAATGTCTTTAATAAAATCATCTCTTTTAAAAATGTACTTACTATCAAAATGGAAAGCAATTTAAAATCTAGCCATTAACCTCTAGCACTTATGTAAAAACAGATTTATTAGAACAGGAGAAAAATACCATTTTGGTAATTCACTATAAATATTTCAAAATAAAAATATTACCTTTCATTTATTACAAAGGAAAGTGAATATGTCAAAATTCACTCATACTTAATTTTAATGGCAAGATGTTCAGATAATTACACCTTATAGAAAGACTGAAATTTGCAATTAAGTCCAAATAGATTTAATAGTGCTTATGTTTGACATTAGGTAAATTAAACTGCACTTCTCTTTTAAAGGACTTATGCCTTCATTTTTATTTGCATAGTCCCAGCATCCATTGGCTTAGGCCAATGCATTAAAATAGCATCTTGCCCACCTCCTCCAGGTCCTCAAAAGAATCTAACAAGGAGAAGAGAAAATGAAGCTAATTTTGATTGCATGCCAAATAGAATAATGTAGGAATATTCTAGATGGAAAGATACTCTAGATCAGCGGTTCTCAACCTGTGGGTCGCGACCCCTTTGGCGGTCGAATGACCCTTTCACAGGGGTCGCCTAAGACCATCCTGCATATCAGATATTTACATTACGATTCATAGCAGTAGCAACATTACAGTTAGGAAGTAGCAACGAAAATAATTTGATGGTTGGGTCACAACATGAGGAACTGTATTTAAAGGGCCAGAAGGTGGAGAACCACTGCTCTAGATAAAACTATCAGTGTACACATAATCACACAATGTCGAATCTGAAGCTTTGTAATCCAGTAGTAATAACAGAGATGTATGACTTTTACTCTTTTAACTATATCACTTGAGGGTCAGGGAACTATCTAATTGTTACTTTTATAACTCAATTCCTCAAGCAACTTGTTGTTTTAGCTGTTGTATAATTTATGAACTTTGTTCTAAATGTATATCTAAAAGCTATCAAACACTAACCCAAATTTTTTCAATTTGGGAATATTCCACTTTATACTGATAAAAGCATTGGCTTATCTGTTGTTTAGGAAATAACAATGAAATTTATAATATTATATTTAAAATGCTCATGAATTTAAGAATGTGAAAGGAGGATTTTTTTATGATGATACAAGGTTAACTTGAAGTTTTGAAAGGGTTGATGTGCATTTTGAAATCCCCAATGGCATCTCCCAAATGTGTCCACCATGGATGATCCCCCTGCCAGGGCCTCCCCGTCACCTTCCCTGGTGTCTCTTTCACTTGGGAGCCCTCGGCACTGAATACGAGATACGTAGGAATCAAGAACAAATTACTGAGTGAATACTTGGAAGATATGCTGGCTCATGATTAAGGGAAAGGTAGGGCTAACATTCAAAGGCAGTTAGAACTGATTTCAGTTCAATCCAAGTCAATAACTTAGACGGAGTATCTACGGTTTGCATAGAGCTAAGTTAGGTATTGTGAAAGACATTGGAGAAATCCAAGAGAAAAGACATATGTTTTCAGAGCAAAGTATGGGACTCAGAGATTTAAAAATGAATTTAAGGATCAGCTCAACCTTCTCTCTCTTGTTTGAAAATAAAACACACGTTAAAAACTATCAGAGCCTCAGGTAAAACATTCTTCAAGCCAGTTCTTATAGATGGCTCTCAGTGTATGAGCGATGTGGCAGAAGAAGAGCAGTAAATGCAATTTTGTAGCAATGTTAAAAAAATACAAAGACTGGGCCCCTACATTGAAATAATGCCAAAGTTCAGGGGGAAAAAAGAAAAAAGAAACCACATTTTTTAAAATTATAAACTCGGGACAGAAATTTTAAGAAAAATGTACCTAATTCTTAATATGTATACTTTAGAGTTACTTGCAAAATGGCATTATACAGCATAAAATACAGACTTATAATAGAGTAAATATCAACCTAAAAAGAGCTTGAAGTAAAAGTTTAGAGGATATATCATCAAACTTTAAATAGGCCGGTCTCTGACCAAGCTAAATTATTACACTTCTTGATGCTGTTCGCTCCTCGTAGCAATTGAAAGCATATGTAATTTAACAGCAAGCCTCAATCCGTTGATAAATGCCTTTAAAATACCTTACATGGATTACCTATCTGTAAATCTGCTTCCCATGCAGAATTTGACAGCATTATGGAAATTGTTAGTTCGGGAAAGATGGCATGTACCAAAGGGAACCGCATCTGCACCCTGTAAGATTATGCCAAACATTGGAAGTCGCCTTTCAGCATTTATAACCCTTCAAAATGCATAATTAAGATTAAGGGCTCACTCTAACCTTTATTATGTTCTGTGTATTTTAAATTTGGAAGGTAGGTGGGATGGGACCTATGTGGGACTAGAAGGTATCATTGTAAGATTGCATCTTTTAAATTATATGAAGAAGGTTCTATCACATAGACTGGCTCAGATTATCCAGTACATTGGTCTGATGAGCAGACTGTATCCACTGAAAAGGGAGAATTTAAGATCCAAAAGTTGTTTGCTAACTTGAAAATCTAGATAGATATTTGGTTTAGTTTTCTTTATTCTAATTTTGAATCATCAAATTCTTGGGAACCAAACAGTTATGAGATCATCACACGTCATTGACATACCAGTGTATTTCCCATCTACAGATCATCTTTCTCCAAACAAATTCGGGTAAGCTAGGTCATTAAATAAAACCATAAATTGCTTGAAATGATGTTATTTATAGCTTATCAATACAACAACGTGAAATTTAGAAGAATGTAATTTTTAATTGTCTTTCCAAGAAATGTTATCAAGTTAGAGTAGAATAAAAATATTTCGTATTTGTATTTTTCTGATAATAAAGAAGTTTCCAAGAAAAGGAGGCAGCTAAGTGAACACTATTAACTCCTTATGCATTTAGTTGGGGGAAAGAACACTGTCTTGTAAATGTCTGACTCTCTAACTTTTAATAACGTTAGTGGCAAATAAAATGGAAAGAGGTAAACCTACAGGTGAGTGCTCAGAAACACGTCTCTCTCCTGGTCAGGATTCTTATTTTTGAGCTAATAGAAAATGAACATTCTTAAATTTTCTTCAGAATATCCATGTTGAATGATTGCCATACCTTATTATGCAGGGATCAGAATTAGGAGATTAAGGAAGAAAAGTATCCATGGTCACGTGAAAATAAATTAAGCATTTATCTTAGAGATTTACTGGACAAGGCAGGTAGGTTCTCCTCCTTTTGCCCAAGGCATGACCTAAGACAACCCTATGCCTACAGTATCCCCTCAAAGGACACCAGGATGGTGCATGGCAAAGAACAAAGACCTAATGTACTCACTGTGTTCAGCACATGTTCTTAAAAAGAAGGGTAGATTCATGTTTGACTATTACTATGTTCACAGCAGGGATGGTACATTAGTATTGAACCAGTAAATATGAGACTTAATCAATCTAACAAGAGTCATAGTAATAGAAATAAAGCGAGAAAATATAATCTAGGCTTCTGAATTCAAGATACAAATAAACCAAGCATTTTCCCGGGAGAAGAAAATTACATTTTAAGGTAATTTCTTTGTTTCAGTTTCCATTTATTTAACACCAGCACTTCTTTGTCTAATTTCCATAGTGGAACCATCTATACTTGGAAAAGAGAACAAGAAATGGGAAATTACCTAACATCAATGTAGAGATGACTTAAAAGTATACATATATACCGTATGGTTCCATGGACCCATTTGCTACCAATAACATTTGAACTCTTTAATATCAAGCCAGCAGAAATAATACCCTAAGTACTTTTCTATTCTTTGGTTTAGATTGATGGGTCATTTTCATCGCATGTAAGTCATTCCAATTCCATCAACTGTGGTTGGCATCTATTCTTAATGAAACGTTAAAATGTGAGAAAAAAATCCAACTCTCAAAATCATCCAGATGTAATGCAAATCTAAACATAAACTTCAGAGCAAGGCGACCAGTGTTTTCCTGAGTACTTCACTACTTTATTCACACTGGTTTGAGTTTAAAAACCAGTGTTGGGGACAGCAAAGCAAAATGCAAACCATCTTGCCTGACTCAAATATTTTGGTGTGATACAGCCTGAGCCTTACCTGTGGGGAGACAGTTGTAAATATAACTTCCTCTCCCTCTCTAAGGTCATTACCCACAAGTACATATTGTCTCAGAAGAAATATTAATTTGATCTAATACATTATAGGAAAACATAATGTAGAAGGATTAATAGGAATCTTCATTTCTTAAAAACATTATCATATCATGTTTTAATGACCTAGTTAAATTAGATTTATAATGTCACTATAGCTAATGATGCAGAGCTGATCCTGTGAAGACAGACAGGAATTCTGATTCCACCCTGGGTGGTTCCTCACGACTTATATAAGTATAAGGACAAAAAAAATCATCTACCTTAGGGAGTAATCTTAGAAACTAAATGAAATATAATACATGTGGATCATTTAGCTTTCCCTGATTCAAAGTCTATCATCAGAAGGTAGTCTTTATCAGTGATACGACAGAATATCATTGATAAATGTATATCTTTCAAATTTGTTCTTAATTTAAGATAGGAAATATTGAATGAAACCAATTTTATAAGATTATAATTTTGTATTAGATCATCTATTTGGATTTAATCCAACTTCTCCAATGGAAACTAAATCATATCACTTAGTAAAATTAATCCATGGAACTATAATGAAAGGGAGACCTAAAGGAATTGAGTGATTTTAATCATGTGCTCAGAAATATTAAGGATAACAGTAAACATGGACTAAATGCTCACCAACTGCTGGGCACTATAATAAGGACTTTACATGAAATATCTCATTTTTTTTACACAGCATTTGTAAAGGAGTTACTATTATACTTTCATTTTACAGATAGGAGATGTGAATCTCTGAGAAGTAAAAAATGTTGCCTAATATTTCTAATGTTGGAATAATGCAAGAAAATTCAGCTACACTTACAACTAAGCAGCAACTTTTTAAAAAATGTCATATTTGTGTTGGTGAGAACATGGGGAAATAGGAATCTTCTGCACTGTTGGTGGGAATGCAGATTGGTGCAGACACTGTGGAAAACAGTATGGAGGTTCCTTAAAAGGTTAAAAATGGAACTGTATTATGACCCAGCAATTCCACTTCTAGGTATATATCTGAAGAAACCCAAAACACTAATTTAAAAGAATATAGGCACCCCTATGTTCATTGCAACATTATTTACAGCTAGAGTCCTGGTGCATGAGATTGATGTTCTGGGGGTGGGGGAGGGGGTCTCCTCAGCCTGGACCGTGCCCTCTCGCAGTCTGGGACCCCTCAGGGGATGTCCACCTGCCAGCTTAGGCCCAATTCCCTGGAGGATCGGGCCTAAGCCGGCAGTCAGACATCCCTCTCGCGGTCCCGGGCACTTGCAGTCCCAGGCTCTCACAGTCTGGGGCTCTCACAGTCTGGGATCCCTCGCTCCTTACTGCCCACCTGCAGTGGAGGCAGAAGAGGGTACAGGGGGCAGCTCCGGCATTGAGCATCTGCCCCCTGGTGGTCAGTGGGCATCATAGTGACTGGTCATTAGCCATTTGGTCAATTTGCATATTACACTTTTATTATATAGAATAGCCAAGACATGGAAGTAACCCAAGTGCCCTTCAATAAATGAGTGGATAAAAACATTCTGGTACATACATATAATGGAATATTACTCGGCCATATAATAGAATGATAAACTGCCATTTGCAAAAGCACGAACGGACCTAGTGGGTATTATGCTAAGTAAACTAAGTCAGATGGAGAAAGACAAATACCACATGATTTCACTTACGTGTGGAATCTAAAGAGCAAAATAAATGAACAAGAAATATAGACTCATAAATACAGAGAACAAATTGATGGTTGTCAGAGAGGAGGAGAGTTGGGAAGGTGAGTGAAAAAGCTGAAGGGAATAAGAACTATAAATTTGTAGTCACAAAATAGTCCCCGGGTTGTAAAGTACAGCTTAGGGAATATTTGGAGCCAGGTGGGTAACTGAAATATTGGGGAGGCCACTTTGTAAAGTATAGATGTACTCGCTATGCTGTACACCTGAAACTAATACAAAATAATATTGAATGTAAAATTCAATTGAAAAATAAAATGAATAATAAAGAAATTAACACTTGCTATTTGGCTCATTATATGATGCCTTTTAGGGAGCGAATACTTCATAGTCACTATAACATAAACATAAATAAATAAATATTTTTTAAGTACAGAGATAAAAGTGAATATAGTTTTGTAATTTATTTTCACTGAGATCCATGCATCTGATTTTTGAGCCCACTGTTCTAGACACTAACATTATAAAAATTAATCAAACACTTTTCAAGGCCTTCATCAGTTTGTAAGCCAGGTGCAGAGAACCTGTATAAACTTAAAATACATTTGATAAGGGCATAATAGATTCATGATTTTATTTCTGTGGAATACACTACAGACTCTGAAACAGCATGACTTGCACATCATCAATGTGTAATAAAAAATGTTTTTAAATGAAATTTAGATTAAGCTTGTGCCTAGATATTTTGCCTAAAAGCAGGTTAGTTTTTTACTTGGGCCCAATAACAAACTTTGTACCTTGATAGTTCTTTACAAATAAGGAGATGTTGCATATGTTTCTCTGAATTTCCCATGCGTTGTGTGAGATAAATGGAGTAGGAGAGCACAGGTTTCCAACCAATCAATCACCCTATGCCCATCACGGGCCCGGAGCTACTAGGTCCTAGTGAAACACAGGGACAGGTAATGCAGGGACTCACATGACTAGCCTACTGGGGGTTACATCTAAGTGAGGCAGACAATACACACGTAGGAAATAAATTGCCTTGATATTTTCACCGAGGGAAGTGTTAAAAAGGAAACAGAACATGGTGGCGCAACAGAAAATTATACAGCAATCATGGGAAAGGAGGGGAGGGTCAAATAGTGAGTGTTTAAGTCTCCTGGAGAAGGGAGCAGTTGAGCTAATGCATTATAGGAAAACATAATAACATTTAAACTCTTTAATGAATGAAGAGATGCAATGAAGAGATGGAAGCAACTGTGTGAAGAGTAGGGGAAAGGGCGTTCATGGGAGGGAACTAAGGGATCAGGAAGCAGGAATAAGCGTCAAGCGTTTGAGGAACAAAAAGACAGCTAGTGTAGGTATGGGGTGATGAGCAAGAAGAGGGTAACAAGAATTTGGATCAGGGACTCTGGAGTCAGATTGAGATTAAATACCAGCAGCTCTGCCTATCAGCTCTGTAACTTTGGAAAAGTTACCTGTAGGCATAAGATTAATAAAACTCTTTATTCCTTTTGCATGTGAAATTAACTTGAGCTTAACACTCTAGATAGGTTCCCCGGTAACCTGATAAAAGTTGGAATGTTACCTATGCTACATCTAGGTAATGCTACTTATGGTAAAACTTACTAGGTAATACTGCTTATGGTAAACATGACCACTGATTGGTAAATTGTAACTGAACAGGATGAAATTTAAACAAACTTGAATACTTGAGGAAACTTAGATAACTGTCTTACTTAGGGTAAGATAGCTGGGCACTGAGAAAGCTAAGACTAGAACCTCTCTCTGGTCTCCTGGTGGAAGTCTATGTCATGTGCCTTTCTTGCACACCAGTGTAAAGCTATCCACATTTCGTCTGCTATTCTGTGGCACGCAGGACACGAAGATGGCTGAACACTGGGAAATGCTAATCTCAAACTGACTTAAAGGCGGCATTGGAAGATAAATCGAAGGGAGATCAAGAAGCTGATGGGATCAATCACCTGTTTTGCTTTTTCTTTCTTGCAGTCTGCATCCTCTAGACCAGGGGTGGGGAAACCTTTTTTCTGCCAGGGGCCATTTGGGTATTTATAACATCATTCGCTTCATATAATTCACTTAATATAAATTTATGTTGCTATGAAAAAAGCTCCTGGATTTATTGAATTTTAAGTCCCTGCCGCAGTTGCCTTGGCAGGGCCGGGCCAAATGATTCTGTGGGCCTTCTACGGCCCGGAGGTTGGGTGTCCCCTACCCTGCTCTAGATTATTGGCAGTCTGCTGTTCTATCTGACTGCACGCAAGTTTCCAGGTTAAAGAGGAAAATATGCCTCTCAATGTCATAGTTTGAAATTAAAAAGGATACCAGAACAGAGCATTCAATTCTCATCTGATCACTATTTTAAAACAAATCTGATGCAGAAAATTCCATGATAGAGTACTTATCACAACATAATCTTCATTCTTCATTATCATTGTACCACCACCACCAACAGGAACCTAATCACGCCTCTGATTCAAGTTTTCAAATGGTTTGGCCAGCAATGATGACAGAACTGTGATTGTTTTTAAAATAACTTCTTTGATACAAGCATCTTAATAACCAAGTATTTATAACCCAGTTATTTCATCAAAAAATTAAAAACCGAAGTATATTTCCTTTGTCTGGGTGTCAGCAGCAATGCTTATATGAATTTAGTATTTCATTGTAACTGATGAGTTATTATTGGTGAGTGTATTGTCAATAGTACATCTATGAAGAATATATAAAAGATAGAAAAAAATTCTAACATTTGAGATACGGATTAAAATTTCAGATCTCTAAACTGCAACAAGGATCGCACCTATATCTTACTTAAAAAAAAAAAAAAAGATATCTGCTTGACTGTAATGCATTTTGTTTGACCTGGTTAGGTCATTAGAGAAGGCTTCCACGAGGAAGTCATGTTTTACACCTGAGGTATGAAGGAAAAGTAGAAATGCTTAGGTCAAGGAGAGAAATGAAGGTGGATGGTGCGAGGGAGGGAAGAACACAGGGGTAAACAGCATATGCAAAAGCCCCGGGCAGAGCAGAATCTGACCCTTGGGAAGAATGGAAAAAGATCAGGGTCAGCAAGGTCAGTAGGAAGGGTAGAGCCACCAGGTAGGCAACCCAGTTAAACAATGATAAATGATTCATAGGTTTTAGATATGCTTCTTTTTAAAAGCCTTGCATTTTAAAGTTCTTAACTTAATAAAATATTTCTGAGTAATTCCTATTTGCTACATACATGATAGAAAATCAAAAGTGTCATATATTCATGAAGACCAATGTTTATTGTCTGACCCTAGAAAATGCTATCAATTCAAAAATATATAGCTTAAAATATGTATATATATCAGAACATAGGACATCTTTATTGTGACAAACTCAAAATGATTTTCTATGCTACTAGTTTATTTTTAATGAAAGAAACTATGAATGTATATAGATCAAATAAATAGAGAAAATTTAAATGACTTAAACCAAAAGTTTATTTTATTTTTTCATTAATACTTTATCTCTTTCATCCAAAACGTGCCTTAACTTATATTATTTTTCACTTGTTAAAACCAGCTGTAATAATTTTCATGAGTAATAAAATTACATTTTTAATTTGTGTGTTTTCTTATTATGCCTTTCCTTTTTTTTTTTTTGGCTAGTTTCTTCATTATCTATGATTTTAAATAAATAAGTCACAAGGGGCTCGTAAATTCATTAGTAACCTTTTGATCCGCATGATATAGATTATCAGAACTCCTGATCAAGTTATATTTAATCATTTCAATACTCTTTTATTAAAATGTTATCACTGGCTATATTTATGGGCTCTTCATAACTTAATAATTTTCTATAACTTTCACCATTTTAGCGAAAACATTTCCAAGTTGAGCCATTTAAACATTATTGATTCCATCTACTTTTCAGGTTATTTATGGGCCCACTTTCCTTCGAGTGTTTCTTTTTCACCTGATATAATTGTAGGAGGCCCTCTGATTCCACTTACCCCTTTTAGCCTACATTACTTCACTCAGCTTTAGTTTAGTTTTTGCCCTTTCTTGCCCTGAGAGCTTAAACATTTATATTCAATAGACTATGCATTCTTCTTTTATTTCTTTTCCTTCCCCATTTCCATAATGTGTTCTTTTTATATTCTTAACCCTTGATCGATCCTTCCATGCTACATCCTTTACACAGTTAAATTTCACGTATTTCGAATTCAACATGGTACTTACAAAGCATGTTCAATTTCCTTCCTGTTCAGGGTCCAATTTTCTCCTGATTCTCCTGTTTCACTGTTTGAGATTTTGAAATCCATTTTTCATATTTCACCCATTCTTTTCACTTATATATTCCAAGTAAAGGTCTAAAAAACCTAAGTATCAGATAAGAGATTTGGGTAAAGTTTGATGTCAACTGAATACACACTGTGGAGAAACTAGGACTAGGAAAATAGATAAGTATGTAATGTTTCTGGGTCTTATTTATAAAGTTTACATCTTGCTTACAAGTTTTTAGGCAATTTTAACCCAGTAAGTAAGGTTGGCTTCTTGGCTTTTCTCTTCTCTTCTAGTAGTTTGTGGCCAGTGAGATTTATTTGAATAAATATTTACCAGTGGTTTTAAATCTGCCTCGCCTGTCGAGCTTGTCTTGCATATTTCTATTTTTGCAGTAAAACTCATTTTTAAGTTGTGTAATTGTCGTTATAGGTTCACTGCTCTAACAAAGAGACCCCAAGATGTATAGTGGCTTAAATGCAACAGACTACTTGTTCACTGTACTGCACTGGGAGGGGAACAGGGTGGCGACACGGCCTTCCGCCATAAGGCCATTCAAGGACTTAAGCTGACGAGACTCCAATGTCTTCCACACATGGCTTCCGAAGTCCTTTTGGGCATCATCTCCATGTCAGCCAGTTAGAGGGAGAAAAACCATGAAGGGGCATGTGGCCTGGAGTTAGTACCCACTGCCCATGTACATTCCACTGGCAACAACAGTCACAGGCCTGAATCCAAGGACAAGGGAGCAATGTGGTCCAGCTGCATGAGCAGGAAGAAGAGAGGAGTCCAGATTTTGGTGAACAGCTAACAGTCTCTGCTGCACAAACTGAAGGAAATGCTTTTTCCTTTGTTACTGATAGAGATTGTAAATAACAAATTGGAAGTTGAAAAGAAGTAGTGGAATCAAAAAGATGCATGGTGTGATGAATTTTCTTTTTTTAGGAAAACTTTAAAACTGAAACTTTTTTATAATCACCACCTATATGGTTTAAAATTTTTCACATCAACATTACATGCTAAATATGAATGTTAAAATGTTATGAAATAACGGGGAGGGAGCAGTTACTTGTCTGAAAAGCAGGTGTATTATAGAATTCTACCTACTTGTACTCGATAGTACAATTTTGGAGACTTAGGCATGCAAAGAGAAAAATGAGATACACCAAGAAATGTTTGTAATTATATTACCTAATATGATTCAAACATATGTTGCTGACTTTTAAGAAAAGAGCACTTAGTTCTCATACCCTAATTCCCTGAACATGGACTTGAACTGGAAATGCCACACACAAAAAAGTCTCCCAAAACACTGTTCTCAAGAGGCATTACTAGAGTTAAACATGAAAATATTGGAAAATGCAGTATTAGCCTTAGAGAAAATGGAGAGGAAATTATGATGTAACCAAAAAAATCAAGTAATTGGTACTTTGATAAGTGAAATGACTGTTTAATTGTCTTGGTTGGCAGGCTGAACAGATTCTAGTTTATGCGTTTCCATACAATGGAAAACTGATACATCTAATCTTTAATTACAGTTCCCCCTACCCACCTCACAAGAATGTTGTGAGGACAAATGAGATAAAATATGGAAGTGCTTTGGGCTCCTTTGTACAGAACTACAGAAAATCAATTAAGTTTATGGAATATATTATTATATATACTAGGGGCCCGGTGCACGAAATTCATGCACTGGGTGTGTGTGTGGGGGAGTGTCCCTCAGCCCAGCCTGCCCCCTCTCACATACTGGGAGCCCTCAGGCGTTGACCCCCATCACCCTCCGATTGCCTGATCGGCCCCTTGCCCAGGCCTGACGCCTCCGCCAGAGGTGTCAGGCTTGGACAGGGGACCCCCATCTCCCCCTGATCACTGGCTCTGGCCCCCACCCAGGCCTGAGGCCTCTGGCCCAGGAATCATGCCTGGGCAGGGGACCCCCATCTCCCTCTGATCGCTTGCTCCACCCCCCGCCCAAGCCTGATGCCTCTGACCCAGGCTTCAGGCCTGGGCAAGGGGACCATCATATCCCCCCAATCCCCGGCTCCGCCCCCCACCCAGGCCTGATGCCTCGGCCAGAGGAGTTGACCCTCATCACCCTCCGATCACCAATCACCGGATCGGCCCCTTGACCAGGCCTGAGGCCTCTGGCCTAGGCGTCCGGCCCGGGCAGCGGGGACCCACAGCTGCAGTGGCCCCGCGATCGTGGGCTACGCTTTAGGCCCAGGCAAGGGACCCCTAGCTCCTGGGACTGCCAGCTTCGACCGTGCCCAGCTCCCATCGCCGGCTCCACCCCTACTTCCTGCTATCACTGGCCAGGGCGGCAAAGGCTCCTGATTCTCCGATCATGGCTGGGGGGCAGGGCAAAGGCCGCCCCAGGGCCGCCTTTGCCCTGCCCCCCAGCTCTTAGCTCCCCCCTGGGTTTCCGATCACTGTCAGTGGCAGGGGGCTTCTTCCTGCTTTCCCTTTCGCCTCCCTGCATTGTGCCTACATATGCAAATTAACCGCCATCTTGTTGGCAGTTAACTGCCAATCTTAGTTGGCAGTTAACTGCCAATCATAGTTGGCAGTTAATTTGCATATAGCCCTGATTAGCCAATGAAAAGGGTATCGTCGTACGCCAATTACCATTTTTCTCTTTTATTAGATAGGATTATTATGATCCCTATGATTGTCTAGTTTCCCATTTGGCTCAGTCCGAGTTTCAGTATAGTTCCCAATCAAAATTTGATTTTTTTACATTAATATTTGTAAAATTATGTAGTCACATGAAGCTGTCTGCAGACTCTACTTTCTTTTAAAATAGTAGAATTATCTGTATTATTTCTAGTATGATTAAATTCTGTGTATTATTTCAAGTATGAGTCTGAATTTGCTTGTCTATTTTTATGAAATATTGAGTCTTAATGTCCCAAAATGAAACATTCCTTCATTTTTGAAAAGATGTAGTTCCAGAAATATATCAACTGCTTGGCAATCTTGTGATAATAAAGGTATGTATTTTTTGTTGTTGTTAGACTATATACCAACTTCTCAAACGTGAAACACAAAATAGTTGCAATCTGCCTTTCAGTTGGTTTCAAGATATGATAGAAAAGTTGCCAAAAGACTGACTAAACTAAAATAAACATAGATACCAAGCCATTGTTGGAAAAATATTCAAATTTGTTCCTCATAAATTTGTCACAAAAATATCACTTGTGATAATAAAAGAGAAAAGAAAATGCTTCTACATTTTTTGGAGTAAAAAATATTTTATGATTGAAAAAGGAACACAGGCAAGCAGCCTATAGATCCTCAATAAATCAGGACACTAAAAGATTAAATAAGATTTACAAGTACATTTTGATCTCCTTTCTGGCTTTATTTTTTTCTACATGGTACTTATTATCATCTGAAATGTTTCCTATTTTACTTATTTGTTTAATTAACTTTATAGAAATCTGAGCTAATCTGATAGCCACTAATCACATGTGGCTAATTCAATTGACATTAATTAAAATTTAAAATTCAGTTTCTTAATCTCATTAGCTCCATGTGAAGTGCTCAATAGTTACAAGTGGCTGTGGCTACCATATTGGACAGTGAAGAATAGAACATGTCCATGGTTGCAGTGCTTTTAATTAATAACGCTTTTAATTCACATTTATATCACTTTTATTTTTAAAAACATGGACTACGAACTATTTAAAAAAGGGGTTCAAAATAGCAGTTTAATGTTGAAATTATCTTCTCATCTAACTCATATTTGTATATACCTCATACCCAACACTGTGAACGATGGAGTTACTACTAAATAAAGAATTCCTGAATGGTTTCAGCAATAAGGAACCACAAACCGCTGACCTCGGCAGCTAAGTTCTTATTGTGGGTGAGTTGGAGAGCATCAGACAGGATATCTGGGGTAGGTTCTACTTGGTAGCTATTTATTATGGACATTTCAGTGTATTGGGAAACCACCATCATCTACTAAAGGCCCATGATTTACCCCAGTTTCAGAACCGGGAAGTGAAAGCTGGTCTTTCAGCTCCAAATACAGTGTGTTTGTCAAGAACACTGCAACTAAATCTAAATTAACTTCCATAAGCATCATAGGTGGAATACTCAAATGCTTACAAGGGCTACACCGCAATAGGGATGTCCAAAGTGGTCCAGATGGGGGCTGAAGTGAACTGTAGCAAAGATCATTATCTAAAGGAGAAGGGGCCACTTCATGGCCTTTGGTTGCCATGTGGGAACAAGGGATCTGTGCTACCAGACCACCTTGCATCTAGGTAGAACCAGAAATCCTGGTGTTTTTTAATGTAACATTTTCTGATTTTTTAAATGATGGAAACAACTAAAATTCACCGTGGGTAAAACATACCCCATTTGCAGGCACCTACAGACCAGACTATCAACTAGATTCCTCAGGTGTACACGTTCCTATTTGATAATCAAATGAGGAAAGACATCCCATTTTACAGATAAGAATGCTAGAGATAAAAAAAAAAAAAAGGGTTTGTTAAGTTGATGGTTGTCAGAAGGTGATGACTTTGGGGGGCATGAGTGAAAAATGTGAAGGGATTAGAAGTGCAAGCTGGTAGTTAAAATATAGTCACAAGGAGGCAGAGTACAGCACAGAGAATATAGTCAATAATCCTATCTAATAAAGAGGGAATATGCTAATTGAACCTCATGCCATCACAAAGATGGTGGCCCTACAGCCAATAAGGAGAGAATATGCTAATTGACTCCCCAGCCCTCAAAGATTAAAGTGCCCACAGCCAATACAGAGGGAATATGCTAATTAACTGCCCCACCCTCAAAGATGGCAGTGCCCACAGCCAATAAGGAGGGAATATTCTTATTGACTGCCACATCCTCAAAGATGGTGGCGCCCACAGCCACAAGATGGTGTTGCCCAGTCCCCTCAGCCCCACTGGGGTGGCAGGTGCACGGAAAGGCCAGGGCCCGCGGGCCTGGCCTTTCCATGTGCCTGCCTCCGGAGTTCCCCAGTCCCCTCAGCCCCCCAGCTGCCCAGGGCTGGCCCAAGGTGCAGGCAAGCCTCAGATGGCAGCTGCCCAGCTGCCCAGGGCCGCCCTGAGCCGCCAGGTAACCAGGGTTGGCTGAGGCTTGCATTGCTGGCAGTGGCAGGAGCAGAGGTGTGATGGGGCATCGCCTTCCCCTGTTCACCAGGTCACCTCCCACCTCTGAGGGCTCCCAGACTGTGAGAGGGGGCAGGCCAGGCTGACAGACCGCCCCCCCATCCAGTGCATGAATTTTCATGCACCGGGCTTCTAGTATCATAATAACTATGTAGTGTCATGTGGGTACTAGACTTATGATGGGGATTACTTTGTAAGTTATGTAATTATCTAACCACTATGCTATATACCTGAAACCAATATAATATTGAACATCAACTGTAGCTGAAAAAATAAATAAGCTTCGTACTTCTAAAAAAAAAAAAAAATGGTGTTACTGATTTGCTAAAAGTCACACAGGCTAGCAGGTGGCAACGATGTGACTCAGAACCCAGCAATTACTTTTTACCTGTCATTCCCCTGCCTTCTCTATGTTGTGGTGTGCCTAAAAGTCAGAGAAAAATCAAATTATTCCATTACACAATATGTGTGTCTACTGCACTGCATTATGATGCTTGAGCCAACAGAACCACTCCCTCCACTGACCAGACATGTCACAGTCGCCACAGCTTGACTGTCACAAGCTGGGGGTTGCAACCAAGGCATAGGAGAATTCACAGGGTGGTTACCAACGGGGATAAAAGAGAAAACCGGAGGTTAAAAATGGATGCTTTCCAGTTTAAATTACCATATTGTAATTTTGTTAGTTATCAGGCAAAGTACACAGCAGCTTATCTGACAAGAAATTGTCCTTATGGGCATGATTTAACCTAGAGATGTCTGATTCCCTCATATGTGGTATCCAGATGGTCTCCTTTGCTGTATGTTGAGACCAGGAGGCAGAAGGGCCATTTCTGAACACAGACAATGAAGTAAGTGCAGGACGGAAATGCAGAAGGCTGGTCACCATAATGCACTCAATTAGATTACACTTTTTAAGTCAATTCCCTATTACTGACACAGGCAATTGATGAGGGAGGGAAAAAAAAAGTCCACTTTTTTTTTGTTTTGGTGATTTTGCTAGAGGTGCTATTACACGACTAGAAGCTGATGAGATAAACCCCATGGTCATGGAGACTCTGTAATAAAATATGGGAAAGCAAAATGAACAAAGAAAAGCAACAAAGAGAAATACTACTTCTGCCTTTCAATGCAGACTTAATTCTGTGCCAAACTTCAGTACCTCCTATGAACTACGGACAGGAATGTTCAGTATGTGAGGAGGAAAATGGTATAGAGAACTTAACTGGAGGAAAAAAAAGCCAGTGGGAAGACATCATGGCAGGATAAAACAGCGTAAACTACGCAGTAAATAATTAGGCCAAAGTCCTCTAAAATGCACAGTTTATGATCACTTCTCATGGGCAGCTCCAAATTTCAACGTTGGCTATTTGCATAGAATACTACAGAGCCATCTATTACAGTATTCAAGAAAAAGAAAGTACCTCAAAAGTCATTTTTCTCATTTGGATGTACAATAACTTTGTAAGTTAAAATTTGGACAGCTTCCCAGTTTTCAGCAGGAAAACGATAATGCCAGACATATCATTTCAAAGTGGATTCTCCTAGAAGTTAAATTCAGCTGACAAGGTCACATTTAGACTTTACTTTTTTTTCCCCCTTCTGTTTTGCACTCAAAATAATTCCCAAATCCTATTATTCAAAGCACTGGAAGTTACCATAGCGATTCATGAGTCTGCTCATACTAAAGGTACCTGGGAGATAAAGAGCTACTTAAAAAAAACAAAACAAAACAAAAAACCCAACCAATACACTTCTATGATATAGATCATGAAATTCATTGTGTTTCGAAAAGAGGAAACTAAGGAGAGACCCTTATTTGTTGGGTAGCAATGTTTGAGTTTGACAATACCTCACTGGGAAGACTCGGCAGAATACGGTTGGATTTAAAAGTGTGGACTCCTAAGCTGGCATGCCTGTGTTCAAAGCTCCTTTTACCACTCACCTGCTGGGTGACCTTGGGCTCTTGATATTAAACTCTGTGTGCCCCCATTTCCTTAATGTAGATAATAGCTGTTATGAGGATTAAGTAAATTAACATTCCCGAAGCCCTTTTAGGACCTGGGCCATAAGAAAGCACCAGGACGGAATTAGTCATCATTACCTTTGTTTGAAAGACAGACAAATATGATTTCATAGCAGAAAACACATTTTCAGACAAAAGGTTTTAAAGATATTGTATCAGAATAGAATTGAACTGGAAATCTTATGGGAGTATACTTGAAAGCAGGGAGAGGAAAAAACTAATAGAGATTCAATGTGAAACACTGAAAGTACCTTGGACTAGAAAAAAATGGTACGTATTTAATAGTTTTTCTGTATTTAAAGCACAATACATGATGGTTTCTTTCATACCTCTTTAATAAGTTTTCAGATTTTAGAAATAAATCTATATTAATTAAACTCAAATCGGTTAAACACATTTTCAGGCATCTTTTAGACACTTTGACTAGTTTAAAATTTCATTCACACTGGTTAATTAACCCCAGGCAGGCTATGTTTCACCTCCTAACTATTTTTTAGAAAATAATCATGAACTAAGACACTTATTTCTTGATAATGAATCATCAAATTTCCCTTTATTTTTAACTTACAAAATGTATTCTCTTGATTCCACCTTCCATTGATTCTTATCCATTTAGCCATTTTGGTATTTTCAAGTACTGCTCTTATATATTCAAATATATTTCTTCTTCAATATCAGAACACACTGAACAGTCTATTTTTTCTTTTTTAAAAAATATATTTTATTGATTTTTTACAGAGAGGAAGGGAGAGGGATAGAGAGTTAGAAACATCGATGAGAGAGAAACATCGGTCAGCTGCCTCCTGCACACCTCCTACTGGGGATGTGCCTGCAACCAAGGTACATGCCCTTGACCGGAATTGAACCTGGGACCTTTCAGTCCGCAGGCCGACGCTCTATGCACTGAGCCAAACTGGTTAGGGCTTGAACAGTCTATTTTTTTCATGCATATTTTCCAATTTCTTTCTTTAACAAAACAGATGAAAAGAATGTTTATGTCAAAATGGTCCAATACTATGTACAGTGTGTGCTTTAGATCAGAAACACTCAGAACCAGAATTTATTTTCCATGTGTTAAAATAAAACTGAAGATTTGGGAGAAGAAATAAGTTTTACTGATAATTTTGAAAACGATACGAATTTTAATATTGCAATGGAGGTTGTTTACAGTAAAGCAGAGAGCTTTACTTTCCATCCTGCTTTATCCTCCATAATTCAACTTTTAAAAACAATTTGCCAAAGTCTCTAGGTAGACCAAAGCCGTTCTTAAAGCTGCGTGGCTTTAAAGTATGTAAATATGGTACTAAGTAGAAATGTGATTCCATGTTATGGTCAAAATGGTTACGATGCCGCTTCAAATGAAAGACCATATGTAGCTGCTGCTCACTGAAAAGCAACAGAGACCGCCAGGCCATGGTGGCTCAGTGGTTGAGCATCAACTTATGAACCAACAGGTTATGGTTCCTGTCAGGGCATACGCCCGGGTTGCAGGCTCAATCCCTAGTAGGAGGCATGCAGGAGCCAGCTGATCCATGATTCTCTCTCATCATTGATGTTTCTATCTCTTTCCCTGTCCCTCTCTCTCTCTGAAATCAATAAAAAATATATATAAATATATATTTATAAAAGCAACGGAAACCTGCCCTTGCCCTGGTCCCAGGTTCTGAGAAAACCTAGTACCTAGGTGAGAAGCCTATAAAGATGCAATGGTTTCTGCCCTATAATTTAAATCTCTATACGTTTTACTAACTTCGAGGCAGTATTGTTTAGTGGTTAAGAGCAGGGACCTCCAGCCACAAAAAACAAACAAACAAACAAACAAACAAAAAACACACCTTTTGAATTCTGGCTCCACTTTCTGCTTTATTAACTGTGTGACTTTAGAAAATCCCCATTTGAACATCTATAAAATCCAAAAAGTAATGGTACCTAGTTCCTCAAAGATTGTGAGAATTTAAAAAAAATCACATGTACAATGCCTAAGAGTATGTGAGCGATCATAAGCTTAATAAATTGTAGCCAATAAGAATCATTATTTTATAATAATAAAAGCAGAATATGCAAATCGACCGAACAGCTGAACAACAGAACAACCGTCTGGTTGACCACGCTATGACACCAACTGGTGCCAGGCCAGCCAAGGCAGGTGCAATGGGATTGGTCGGGGGCCTGGCCATTGACCCATGTCGTCTGCCGAGGGAGGCCCAGGCCACCGGCCAGCAGGATGATCAATGGGGGGGGGGGGTTCTAAGATTGCCCAAAGAGGGAGGCCCAGGCTACCCAGCGGCGGCGCTGTGGGCTCTGTGGTGGGTGGGCGGGGCCTCCCTCTGTGGGGGTGATCGATCATGGGGCTCCCGAACTGTGGGGCGCAGGCCAGGCTGAGGGACTCCCCACCAGTGCATGAATTTCGTGCACCAGGCCTCTAGTTTATTTATAAAGACCTGACATTTGGAGCTTCCTCCTTTCACCAATCTCTACTTTTGAAACTTGGCTATATATTGATTTACCCCCTCACCTTTATCCACAGGATCAGAGACCCTAAAGGGCTGACACGACCCTTTCTTTCCTTGCAGACAGAGATCCTTGCTCAGCCTGACGCTCCAGCCTTTACGGAACCAACCTGCTGAGGTCAGTGCTTGAGTCAGGACCTCAAAAGGATCTCTCTGGAGCATGGAAGCTGGACCCCAATCCACAATGCCTGCTGCTATTTTCTCAGGAGTAAAGTCCTGGCTCACAGCCTGGCTCCCTTTCGGTTATAGCTTCTTGACTCTGCTCTTTTGGAATACCTTCCCCATTTCCCACCTTTGCTAGTATCACTGCTGTCGATATTCCTGACTTAATCGAATTCTCAGAAGAAAAGTTAGCGAATGGCCTGGATGCACCAGCTTCCCTATTATCAACAGAACAAACATGTCTTGTTAGCCAGAGGTCAGACATTGATGGTCTGTAGGCCACACTGGTGCCAAAGATATATTAGAGCACTGATTCAACCATTTTTGAACACCAAAGACTTTTTGTCGCTCATGAACTTTCCAACTTATATTTTGAGTCATTGCCTACTCGTTCTGGTACTTTACTTCTGGTCCAGTACACACTGTGAGTTACCTGCCTGAGCTCCTCGAGTTTGTGACAGGGCTAGACCTTGGCTTTACCATCGGAGGGAGTTTTGTAAAGTGGCAAATATCTAATCCATCACCATTAGACATGCTCAACAATCACCATTCAGCCCCTTTCCGCTATCTAGATACACAGGTTTACTCTGAGCCAGTTTCAGGCTCTGTAGGCATTGGCGCCTATATTTCTTATTTTCCCTTGACCATGGTAAAGGCGTCTGTAAAATGATTTTTCGGAACTTAACCTTTGTCACGTGCTCTTGCTTTCTTCTCATCTCATGCCCTCTTTTTGAGCAACTTAATTCAAATCTCATAAAAGTCCTCACATGACAGTGTATAAAATCAAACCTATATCCCATCCACCAACACTGAACACCTAATGTATTTCCATTAGTTTGTGGCTCTGTGGTTTCCCTCTATCATTAAAAGATGATTACCTATGGAATGCCTTTAAAAAATATGATACCAAGGTGTGGAAGAGAAAAGCAATAAGGCAATGAGGAGAAATGAACAATGCAAATGAATCCATTTTGATTTCCTCTTTACCACTAAACATAAGACTTGGTCTCCTCGGAAAGATTTATGAGGCTTTCTGCCATAAAGGAGGCTGGATTACGGCTATGCTTACTTTATAAAATGAAATTCTGCCATCACAGGCAAGGGTTCAGGGCTGTAATTATTTCAATGATCTTCCCAGTCAATGTGTCTTGCACAGCTGAGCCAAGCCCCCTCGTGCCCAGGCAGGCAGGCCATTTCATAAGAAGCCCAAAAGCTCCCACAACTTTGTGTGACCTTGCATTGAATAACACTGGAAAATTGATTTGGCTCTAGTAATAAAAGACCGTCTGCATTATCTGCATTCTAATTATAATTAATATAACCAGGATAACTGCCGTATTATTTACGATTAGAGCTATAGTGAGCACAGTGTAATAATAATCTGCTACATAATTTTTTATTGATCTGATGGCTTTATTGCAGGGGGAAAAAAAACACAAACTGCTACACCACTGCATAACTAAAACTGCCTTTCTTGACATGAGTGTGTAGACAGAGGATTCCATTTAATATTTATTTTATCTGATGAAATTCTTGTGGTTTTAATATCATAATAAGTGTGATGCTATGGGATCTTTCAATTTTCCTCTTTGAAAAGAACTGAGAAACAGGCATAATTCACCTACCAGGTTTCCCATTCTTTACTTATTGAGTATCATTAACTCCCTGACATGAGAGTCATCACACATTTCATTAACAGGAATGAAATAAACCCGAGAAAGAAGTGGCTTTCAGTTAAGGGAATGCTATCTCTCATCCAAAATAAACTCTCTCTTTGAGAATAACGTATAATGTAATATAGATGTAGTAATAAAATCAGTGTATTTTTCTTTAACAGAAAGTTAGGAAGTTATGCATTTAAAATATTAGTGGAGGAGCTTTTCAGGAGCACAGATATCTTTATCATTCTAGGTAAAAGTGCTCACCATTCTCCACTCTTAGTGATGAAAGCTTGAAGTGAATAATAAATAAACTGTGGTAGAAAAGTAGACCTAACAGTATATATAATTGAATAATTTTCTTTCAGTAGGACTTGCCAATTCATTCAATGAAAATTTGTAATTATCAAAGGGGTTAATACCTGTCAATAATTTTTCCCAATGTCCAATTTTAATAAATAAAAATTGAGAATACTGAGTGATAAAATATAAGTTTCATATGCACTACCTTAGTTGATCTTCCTTACACAGTAACCAATCATGTAAGGTAGGAAAAACAGATGAAGAAAATGAGGCATGAACAGCTGGGATGTAGCACATTCACATCTCACACTTTTATCTACTGACCTATGATTCCCGGTCAGGGCACATGCCAGGGATGCAGGTTCCATTCTAGGTTGGGGCACATACAGGAGGCAACCAATGGATATTTCTCTCTTTTGTTGGTTATTCATTCTCTCTCTCTCTTCCTCTCTCTCTAAAATCAATAGAAAACATATCCTCTGGTGAGGATTAAGAAAAAAATGTATTATAGTGAGGGGCTGTTGACTATGACTTTGAAGATTATACCTTTATGTAGATTTTCACTTTCAATTTAATTATTTGTGTGCCAGGAACTTAATCTTTGTTGAGTTGTTATAAAAATGTTACTTTAAACAAAATACCTGACTTGATTTTTGTAAATTTTAGACAAGGCATATATGTAAGTATTATTGGTTTTAAAAAAAGAGGTAATTGTATGCTTTTTGAAAAATTAGAAGAGAAATATGAAAAATCTATATTTGAGTTCATCCCAGGCACAAATTCTCTTTTCAACTCCTCTTTCACTTTCTCTCCTAGTTGAACAGTGAAATAGTAGGTTCATTCCAGGTAAAGAGTTTAAACAATTCGCCCTTTGTGTTGTTTCCATTAACTGAATGACAGCAATAAGAGTTTAAAATAACCCTCTTTGTTGCAACCCAGCAGATAGATTCCATGGCCATTTTTCCTGAAAAACGTATCTCGGCCAGACCAGTTTGGTAATAGGAAGGTCAATACCCACGTTGTGGTGTGCTAATCTGGTTCTCCTTGAAATACAGGGCTTTTGTTGAACAATCACATAAAAAATAATTCCATGGTACATGCCCCTAATTTCATATTTTCATTACAAATATTTTGACATGTTTGGAAATTCTCTACCAACAATGTTATTTTAAATTTTCTAGAAATTGTAGCCAATGTATTAAGGCAGGAAATGAAATAAGAATTGTAGTATCACAAGAAAGATCACCAAAAAGTCATTATTTCCAGATTTAAGTAGAGAATTATTTATATAAGATAAAAATTATTTTAAAAATCAGTAGCACTCACATATTATTATTAGAGTAAAATATAATTGCCACAAAATTTCATTCATAATTGTAACATAAGTGTTGAATACATGCAAATATTTTAACAAATTACATATCTGAGCAGTATGAAGCAAGGTATTGATAGAAATCAGAATTTACTAAGATGAAGAGTTTAAATGGATAAAATATTTAAATTACAAATTGCTTTCAGGTTGATACATAAATGTATGCAGTGTTAACCAAACTCTCAATAATGTTTTTTAAAATAAAAACAATACTTTTTTTATCTGGCAGAATAAATAGATGAGAATATCTAAAATAATTTTGTAGATGAATAATACAATATAATATGTTAAGTACACTATTAAGGTATAAAATCAAATCAATATTATATAGGAACACGTAAAGCTAACAGTACAGATAGAACAAAAATTCAAAAAAGGATCTAGTATGCATAAGATATTATTTGACTGATGCATCCAATCAATTTGGGGAATATCTCATTCTCTTAAAAAACAATATTTGTTTAGATATCCAATATAAGCCACTTTTTGGCATAAATGTAAGATGAAATAAAATTCTACATCAGTTAAGAGGAGCAGTACAACATAGGTATTAAGAGATGACTGCTTTGCTTCCAATTATATATTCTCTGGGCAAACTGATCTCCCTTGGGTTCAGTTTTCACAACTATAAGACAGAGATAATGATAGCGCCCATGGCTATAAGGTCACTGAGAACATTAAACAGGCAAATATGAGAAGCGCTCACAAAATTGTTTAACATACACCAAGGACCCCAAGGACCCTAAAAACTACATGTTATAGTTAATATTACTGTTATATAGTAAAAAGATAGTGATTTAAAAGAGAACATTAAAAGTAAAAACAAACAAAGAAAAAACACAGTTGAGCTATTTACTTCATCTCCAAATGTGAATGGTCTTCTCAAGATTTATAGGAAGCAAGTAAACTACAAATGGACTGACCTATAAATTTCACCACCTTCAAAAAGAGGGTTGTCAAAATCTACACGACAAAGAATTTGAAAGGTAACCTCCCTTTTTCTTAATTCTAATAGTAAGATACCGAACAACCCAAGAAGTAAAAGATAAGCCCCTTAGAAAAATAAAGTAATATATTACCTCTGCAATTAGGCTATGTTTGAAAGGCAAGGAAAGGGGATAATGTGTTAAAAAAAAAAATCAGGATGAAGGTTTGTCGCTAGGGAAGGGAAAGTTTACAGAGGGGCGGCTGTGGCAAGGATAAGGGCACACGTAGATGAAATGCCACTATTTAGTTCTAGTTCTTCATCTGGATGGAGGATTTATGGTTGTTCTTTGTCGTCTTGCTTCGTAATTTACGTAGATGTGGATATTCTTATGTTTATGTTATATGTAAATATTTTTAAAAAGGCACAGGATAAATAATGAAATAATATCTTACTGGGATAATAAAAGAACAAAATTCAGCTTGCTTTTGGCTCTTGCCTTGATTAGAAATGGACTGTCCTTCATTGCTAATGTTGCTCCTGACTTCTTATGCTTTCTCTATTTACTTGTCAAACAGATTTGAGCATTCTCAAAATTTTTGGTGAATACGAGCTCAATTAGAAAGCATTTTTATGCCATGTTATTTCTCACCATTCCTTCCCAGTAATTTAAAAAGCATCTGGCTACTTGGATGGGAGTGGCAAGATGACAGTGCTGATAAAGTTATCGTGGATGACACGGCCTTGACATCAGGGTGTGCTTGCAAGACCTTTGGTTTTAGAGCTGCACGCCCACACTCTTCAATAGAGAGGAGACATGTTTGTAAATATTGCCTGAAGGAGTGTAAGAGGATTATGGTTACTGACCCCATCACATTTATCAAAAAACTCGATCCTAAGCTGATGGATCTAAATATGAATACAATGATGGATTCAATCAGAGTTTTACAAAGTAATCCTTATTTATTCTCTCTTTCTCTCTCTGCCTCCCTCCCTCTCTCTCTTCTTGCTCTCCTCAAAATAGAGAGACAAAATAAAAGGAAAACTATATTTAATGGTGCTCTGTAATTTATAAGCACTGTCATTAAATGCATTTTTTAGGCACTTGTCCCAAAGTAGGCATTACACTATGTTATCTTTTAAAAATGGTGAGTCCAGGAGATGAAGCAAAATCCAAATGTCTTGAGTATTCAGCGATGAGAATTAAAGTAATGACAATGTTAGAGGGAACAGAGCTAGAATAAGTTATAATTTATTATGTATATATTTACTGAAGATTATCTATATCCATAGAGAATTCAGTATTGTTTCCATGGCTTCATTTTCACTAAATATCTCAAAAGATTTCCTAGAATATAAATAAATAAATAAATAAATAAATAAATAAATAATAAAATAGAGAAAAGTAAAAAAAAGAATATAACATTTGCTTTCAATAGAGTAATAGAAATAATAAAGCACGTATTTATATAACTAGTTCATTACTATTTTCTCACTATCCTTTAGTACCAAAATAATCAAATATGGCCCCGAAGTTGTGAGATTAACGGGTATAAAAATGCAATATTTAAAGAACTTGGTCTTTCACACAATGGGCAATCAGTTATGTTTTCTATTGAAAATGAAACATACTCATTGACCTTCTGAATTCTGCTAGGTGTTTGGAATCCAGACAAGTAAAAATATGATTCTTATCCTTTCAGAATCAAGTTTGGTCAAGAAATTAATCATTTTAATATCACCAGTAATGAAATATTTGGGAGTAAGAGAAAACAAGCCATTCTTGCTGAGGATTAAGTACATATAAATATTTGTGATTCATTGTTTAGTAAAGTTACTGGGTTTGAGAAAATATCCATAAAATGTTATCTGCACCTTTTAAAACCTAGTAAGGTCCAAATCCATTTACTTTGATAACCAAGGCTTCCATCATAAGCAATTCTTATAATTATGAAAAGGAGGAACAAACAAAATAGATGTAGACAAGGAAGGTACCCCACTATTTTTTTTCTTAAGGAAAGGATAATGCTAATGTTTGAAGAAGTACTCTGTCCTGTTGTAAGAAAATTCAGGTCAGCAAAACTAGCATACTGAAGTGTCAGCTCAGTCATCTCCTTCCATGTCTGCCTCACACTGTCTACTGCTTTGCAAGGTAGAAAAAGCTAATTTAGTGGCTAGAGCTAAATTAGACTTCTTAATTGACATTTCACTTTCATCTAAAATTAGGCCAGCACATGTTTAAAAATCCTTTTTATTTTGAATGAATTAGAGAACAGCTTGTAAAGATCAGAAGGGGTGGTGAGGGACAAGCTTAGCTGAGCATTTTCCCAATTTGTCAACTGCTGTTGAAGGTATGTATCTCTAGGAGAAGCCAATGGCTTTTCTGGCTGGGCCTTGATGCCTGAACTAAGCAGCCTGTTCATTAACCCTTGTTGGGTCCCTCCTATGTGATCTGTCTTAGTGGTTTTCAAAACCTTTTGGTTTCACTCTTAAACACTGAAGACCCCAAAGACCTTTCTTTGGTTCACATGACTTTTATCTATTGATTGGTCTCACAATAGAAAACAAAGCTAGATGTGTGAAATATTTAACTATTTGGTTAAAATAAATAATGAACACATTTTAAAACAAAATGAAGCTTTTTAATGGAAAATAACTGTATTTTTCAAAACAAACAGTGAGGAGCGGCACTATATTAAATTGTTTAAATGTACTCAATGTCTGGCTTTCATAGAAGATAGCTGGGTTCTCGTATCTGCTTCTGTCTTCAGTCTGCTGTCCTATGTTGTGCTGATTGAAATATATGAAGAATATCTGGCCTTATATAGATGTGTAGTATGAAAAGAGAGGCGTATTTTTTTTAAATATATTTTTATTGATTTTTTACAGAGAGGAAGGGAGAGAGATAGAGAGTTAGAAACATCCATGAGAGAGAAACATCGATCAGCTGCCTCCTGCACATCTCCCACTGGGGATGTGCCCGCAACCCAGGTACATGCCCTTGACCGGAATCGAACCTGGGACCCTTGAGTCCGCAGGCCGACGCTCTATCCACTGAGCCAAACCGGTTTCGGCGAGAGGCGTATTTTAGTACTTTTCAGATAACTTGGGAATTCTTTGATACTACACCAAAATTCAACAGGTGTTGTCTTCTTAATGGTGAATTGGAGTATGGAATCTGATACTACATCAATAAAGCTTTCACACTGTGTTATTTGAAATCCATTTATCTATGCTGCCCTTTGAATGGGTCCTTTACTAATGCATAATTTATTAGTATCACACATTGATTATTGTGGAAATACTGGTCTACTGCGTTACATAAATTGTCCAAAGGTTGGCACATTTCATCACATAACATCAAAAAATCACATTCTTGACTATCACCACCGATCTCATCAGGAAGGTTTTTAAGAATTGGAAAGCTGTCAAGCTCACAGTGATAGACACCATCAATTTCCAAAATTCTAACTTTTGCTCGAAAGCTTGACTTTATCGTTGTCAAAAAATGCTGTCAGTTGTTTTGCTTGAAGCAAAATATTTATTTCTGAGAAAATATCTTCCAAATACTCAAATCTAAATAGCATAGTTTGTCTGCCAGACATTCTTTCACGTAAAAACAGCGTTCTATTAAAAAAAAGTGGCTAATACCTCCTTTCATTCAAGGATACTACATGGAACAGACTGACAGCTGTCAGGGGGGAGGGGCATTAGAGGTCTGGATGAAAGAAGTTGAAGGGATTAAGACAAAAAACACATCTATCACATAGGCAGACATCAGTGTGGTAATAGCCAGAGAGAAAGCGGGAGAGGGACAGGTGGAGGTGGGCAAAGGAAGGGAAAAATGGGGGTAAAAAGAGACTTTGCTTGGGCCATGGGCACACGATGCAGTATGCAGAGGATGTTTTTAGTGTTGTACACTTGAAACCTGTATGGCTTTCAAACCAATGTCATCCAAGTAAGTTCAATTTTTAAAAAAGAATCCTACAAGTGCTTTTTTTCTGGAGACAACCATGTTACTTTGACATGTGTATTTCCCATGTTGCCACAACAAATTTAAAAAGGCACGTACTCATGGGTATAGATTTAATAAAACAAATTCTACTGCTTCGCCGAGAACATTCTCAAGTAGCACTGTCTTTTTGTTTGCTTGTTTCAACTTTGAGTGCCTGTTGGCAAAAATACAATGACTCTAGTACAGTTTGGTGCCACCGCCTTCAGGCTAGAATTCCAGTTTTACCCACCATGGTTTTGCACTATCAGTAGAAAAGGCAAATCACATTTCAGGAATATTATGAAAATAGTTTGACCCTGTGATCTTCTGGGAAGTGTCTTGGGGCCCCAGTGGTGGGTGGACCATGCTTTCAGAACTGCCAGTCTGTTTGACTACCCATAGATGGAGCCACCTAGCTACACCAGTGTACGCAGCCTACAGAGTTATTTTCAAAGTGAGAGCTTGCGGGTATGGGGCATATGGGGAATAAAAGGAGGAAAGAAATGAATGTCCATCAAAATCATGCAGGTGATGCCAAAATCACTGTGGGAGGGAGCTACTTTCTTGGAGTGATGTGTAGGATGGACACAAGGTCAAGAATCTCCTCTATCCTTCCTTTAATCCAGAAACTGAGTCTGCTGCTTGGCTCTCCAAGTATTTTCTTGATTATATCATAAAAAGATGTGCTTTGAAAAAAAATAAAAAGATGTGCTTTATTCATTTCATCACTCTTTTTCTAAAAGAAGAGAGCAGGAAACAAGAACAAATGCGCAGTTTTCTGAAACGGCAGGTCTCCGAGTCAGGGCTTAACTCCAAGTTCCCTACTCCATCACTGAAATGCAGTTATATTTTAGATATTTGTTGCTGAACCCAAATATTGCCTATAGACTCAAAATAACTAAATAATACTAATTCCAGTCTGTCCAGTGTGGCTCAGTCTTTGAGCTTCAACGTATGAACCAGGAGTTCAAGGTTCTATTCCCAAGCAGCACTGTCTTTTTGTTTGCTTGTTTCAACCAGCACGTGCCCTGGTGGTGAGCTCGATCCCCAGTAGGGGGTGTGCAGGAGGCAACTGATCTATGTTTCTATCTATCCCTCCCCCTTTCTCTCTCTGAAACCAATAATAAATAAAAATGGTTTAAATAATACCAACTCCAAATATTAACAATTAACAATACAATTCCCTTTAAAAATGTCCTTAGCATTGAATTGTTATGATTCCTTATGTATGGCTTAGATTCCTACTGCACTATGATATAAATGCTGAAACTTGTTCAAGAGAGCATTTGCTCACAGTTATACAGCATTTAGCATGTGCCAAGCACAGTTATGAGCCCTTTATATATACTTAGTCATTTAATCCACAAAATTAAGTTATAAGGTAGGTATTCTCCCCCCTATTTGATAATGGGAATATAAGTAAGAGAGTACATTTAACTGGCTTTAGGCTTCACAAATCACAAGTACCAGAACCAGCATTTGCATCTAGGCTGTTTGGGTTCCCAGCAGACAACACAGTTAAACACCATGTGAGAAAGAAGACAAACCTGAAAATGAGATTTTGCAGACCTTTCTTTGAGTGGATCTTCCCATTTAAGGGTTGGCTTTAGTTCTTCACAAAAAATAGACGAATCTTGAAATTATCCCTGGACAGAGATTGCAGACATTTTGTCATTTTATTTATAAAATTATTATTTAACTAGAAGCCTGTTGCATGAAAATTAGCGCAATAGGCCTTCCTTCCCCTGGCTGCCAGCACCGGTTTTCCTCTGGCACCCGGGACCCAGGCCTTTGGTCTGGCCACAGCGGAGAAGCCAAGCCTCTTCAGTCTTCTGTCTTTACTCTGGCTGGAGACTTCAGTCTTCACTCCCCGCCTATGTATGCAAATTAACTGCCATTTTGTTGGGTTAATTTGTATATTGATCCTGATTGGCTGGTGCATAGCGGAGTGACACCAATTTGCATATTTCTCTTTTATTAGTGTAGATAATAATAGGGATTATCTCAGTGACTGGTGACAAAAAAAATGAAGACAGTGCTGTTTTAGAGTAAACATAAAATCCAACCATTATCATTTTTGTACCAGTATAATAAACAAACTCATGTAATTTTATTCATTCCAGGGATATTTAGCCCTACCCTATCCTGATAATTTCTAGCACTTTCCTTTGCTTTGTGTTCTGCAGACTGAAGTCACTGAGAACTGACATCAGATTAGGATTAGGTAGTTTCTAGAACCATGGTCCTCAGACCTCATTCGATGAGGTAAGTAAAGCAAAACTAAAGTAAAAGATGCTTTATAAATATTAGGTAACACCATCATCGTAACAGCCATTTTATAAGGTGACAATAAAAATTAAGTGAGAAAATGGCTAGACTGTAAGCCCTAGAGAGAAGAAATTTCCGTTTCACTGCTCTATACTTAGCACCTAGGACAGTGGTTGGCAAACTGCAGCTCGCGAGCCATATGCGGCTCTTTGGCCCCTTGACTGTGGCTCTTCCACAAAATACCAACTTCTGCGCATAGGCCACGAAGTTTCAATTGCACTGTACCTGCGCGCCCGCACGTGGTATTTTGTGGAAGAGCCACACTCAAGGGGCCAAAGAGCCACATGTGGCTTGTGAGCCGCAGTTTTTCGAACACTGACCTAGAACAATACCTAACACACAGTAGCTGCATAACAACTACTGAATGAATATGTGTAACAAGAAAAATGACTTGTATAAGATGATCCAGGGACAGTGTCTAAATGGGTCTCTACGTTATTCCCAGTGCCTCCTACTGGAGATAGTTGTCGAATAAAAAAAATTAACTTGAAAGGATGAAAACTCAGTGCTTCCCATGGCATAATATACGGAAGAATAGACTCCCAGGCGCCATGTCAGCAGCCCTAAATTAGCAGCAATCCTGACAGGCAACAATGCATTAGTTATCTGCATGCCACAAACACGGATGAAAGATAGCAGAGAACATTCTCATAGAGTGTTGTCCCTCACTGCAGGTGGAGTGCCGGAACTCAAGGGAATCTGTGTTATCATGAGCACGCTTTCCTAAGGGGATGGGCTCCTGGGCGCACGGAAAGCCATCCATCCCCGTTAGGGACAGCCTGCAAAGGGGCAGCCCCTAAAGACTCAGCAGAAGAAGTGACAGGGTACCTAGCATTCCTTCGTAAGTGGATGCTGTAAATACATTCGCAGGCTCAGGAATTCTTTATCTAGTCCCCCTCTGCTGGGGACCAGGACGTTGATAATAAATATTGTAAACCATTTTTTTTGAAAGGGTTCTGCTTGGACCAACTATGGAGCCACCCGTGAGGCGTAGAGTCGTGGAGACTAAACAGGGTGCGGTCTCTGGATGCGGCAGCTGCTTCACGCTTTCCTGGGCTTAAACTGCTAAAAAGGAGAGAAAACGGGCTGCCTGAGCTCAGAAACTTTAATACCTTGGAGCTGATAGAGAAGGTATTATTTTGTCTTTCTGACAGGGTCTGGTGCTATTTTTACCCAAGTTGATGCAGGGGTTAGGTTAGGACTTTAGGAAAAAAAATGGTGATTTATTTCAAGTGCTGTTTCTGTGATAATAGCTCCCTCCCTGCTCACTTCTGCCACGGAATTCATTGTTTCGAATGCACAAATGCCCTGTTCTCCCTCTTATTCCTCTTTCAAACACACACCAGTGAGTATCTCCTTGATAATCCCCCTAACAAACCCCCGATTGTTTGCTGAAAGTCCTTCCCCCTGCATCGCTGGGCCCGCGCCTCAGCCCGGGTTCCTCCCCATTCCTGCGCCCGGCTTCCCTGCCTCCTCCAGCCTGTGATGTTGTTTCTCATTTAAATGAACAGTTGGGTTCTTTTTTATTTCCTACAAGTGCTGGATTCGCCTTATCGCCCTCATTCCTTTGGGGGTTGCCAATTGGTTTTATCCACGGATGTATCATTTCTCATGCTTCCTTTTTTTTTCTCGCAAAGAGAAAGAACCTCTCCGTCAACAAGCCTCTCCGGAGTGGAAGATTAAAAACCTAGACATCACCTACCTTGCAGCACTACTCCCAACTGGGTTGTGTAAAACTCAATTAAACGTGTCCCCATTGAATACTGCATTACAGCACATTAAACAGAAAATTCTTCAAGCGTGATGACAAAGCTTGAAACCTTGCCTCCAAGCTGTTCCTCCCAGCTTCCTTTCACATGTCAGTCTTGATGGTGCAAGTCTCCCGTGGACACAACTTTAGTCCAGCCACGAAAAAAAATCACAGAGACCCACGGGGATTAAAAAAGAAAAAAGGAGAAAAGTGCTGCTGGTCTTGGCACTTCCCCGAAGCCTCCACTAGCATTGAAACTATACTGCCAACAGACCACTCCGGATGCATTCCAGAGGTCTGTGGCCTCACAATGGAAACTGTAATTCCCTTATTTCGGGCAGGTGGATTTTATAGATTTCCTCCTCTGCCGAGAATGTGACATTCCCGAGAATACATATGAGAAAGACACGAGTCCTTAGGGCAAAGGATTTAGGCAGACAGACACTCACAGAAATGTAAAAAGCCCCATGACTAGGTCAGTCCCTTCAGAATTGGTCTCTTCTTGGAACGAAACTAAAAATGATTCCATGCAAAAAAAACCTCGAGACTATTTTTAATATAAGCCACGTCCTTCTGCTTTTGTTTGTTGTCCTCGTCCACAATTTTCATTTATAATCTGGGTTGCCACAAGGCAATCCTCCCCACCCCCAACCCCCCTAATTCATTCACGTAATTGGATTTTCAGAGCTTGTTTCTCAAGCAACTCACACAGGTTTACAAAATTTAGGCCAAAAGTTTTTTCATCAGAATTACAGATAGGACTATATTACTACTAACTTCACTGTTTTGATATTTGAGGCATTTCTCTGCTTTCAAATTTTGGCAATTTAAAGCATAATGTCTGCCCTCTAATCCCCCGCCACACACACACACACACACACACACACACACACACACACACACACACACACACACAGGCTTTTGTTTACTCCAAGCCCACTTGCTGGTGTGAGGAAGGGGAAGATGAACTGGCTGCATGAGATCACTAGGGCATATTTAAGGAGCTGGTTTTTCATGTTCTTTACTGTTTACTGTTTATTTTTGTCTAGAGTATGATGCATTCTACGGTCCTCTCCTTGATCTGAAATGCTATGTAGTGTTAGTGAGACGTGATTAAGAGATCCTAATGCTTTAAGGAGACACAAAAATAACCAACTGATTATGTAAAGCTAAAACAGTACTTTAATGAGGAGCTAGGGGGCATGGTGACACCGGAAGTGTTATTTCCACAATTGACAAATTTTGCTATGGTTATTAAAGAAAGAGCATGTGTGTCTGCACACATGCACGTTCACACAGGCCTGTGTCTATGTGCACGCATATGTCTGCTTAGACCTACTCTCGCCAAAGTCATTTTCCCACACATGTACAGAACTTAATTTTGCCCTTAGCATCTTGCTTTCATTCATTTTGGGGGTTTCATTCTTCTCCGTCACTATTGTATACTATTATCTGCAGCTTTTTTTTAGGAGAGAAAGAGAAAGTGCTGGCTATTCTGGAACTCCACCACAAGGTCGTAAACTCTGATACTTAACATGAAAGCGCAGCTGAAGTGGACTTTGGCTGGGGGTCCAGAATGTATTCCCTCCTGAAAACCATGCCAGGGGCAAAGCTAGACACAACTAGGAATCCAACAAATGAAAATGAAAACAACAAGTGAAACAATACCCTAAAGGGTAGAGCCATGGCTCTCTGATGCCAAGATGACTTCGCAGTTTAATTAACAAATATATTTGCTTAACAGTTTCCAGTTTCTTTAATTCAAGGAAGTATTCAAAGATTAGCTGATTAGTCATTAGACAAGTTTATACGAAGAGTAACCTGAAGAATTCAGGAAAGGGTTTATCTTTCTTTCCCAAACTCTTTGTTAGTATCAGGATAAAACAAAAGACATTTTTCCCATTCCAAGGCAGTTATGCTTCCTAATATATGCTAGCAGTCATTTAACGCTTATCTCACGAAGAACTTTAAGAAACCTTAATGTGTAAAAAGCTTTTCGCTATCCTTAATCTTTGTGTTTTTTAGAAGTGTGGTTTGGTAAATTCCTATCTTATACTTTATTTTTAAACTCATTTAAACTATTGAAGAAATTATCATCCTTATCCTTGAAATATTTAAATAGTTTCTACAAATGAAAAGCATAGTTCTAAAGAAATGTATTTCTGCAAAGGACTGAATCTGAGTTTTTATATGAATTATTCTATCATTTAATACGTTTTAAAAAGCATTTTGTAATTTTACTCCATTTAAACATCTATAATGCACTTTCTAAGAAAAAAAACAACAACTTTGTTATACATAGCTAGTACTAATTATGTTTGTTTAATGCCATCCCTTGCACTGTTAGAGCAAAATCATTTATTTATTCTTGTGTTTTTAAATGAATTGCCCACCCTCTACTATCAGTGGACTTTTTGGCCGGCCAGAGAACCAATTCACTCCCGCATGTCTCAGACGCTTCCGATCCAACATTCCGGAACATTTGTTTCAACTAACAGATCAACCACATTAGTTCATCATACTTTCAGAGTTGAAGGTTAGGGCATAGCGGCCAATGGCTGTTAACTGTATGATTTCTTGTTTCTCAGGATTTTATGTATTCTTTTCTCTTTGTTTTAAACATCTGAGCCAGTTAGGTTCTGAGAAGTTTCTCAAAAATGTGTTTCTCCAGCAAAGGTACAGATTCTTCAATAAAACACAGATCAAGGCATATCCTAGGATTATTCTTAATGCTTTAGCTAATTCATAGAAAGGAGTACCAAAGCTATCTGAAATTGTCTGGTGATGCCCATTTTCAGAGCCCTCTAATTAAGTCAGGATGTATCACTTTCAAGATCCAGCTCCTTCTGATGCACATTTTATTCCTGTTCTCAGAACCCTGGCTACTATTACCCATGATTTCTCCTTTAAATAATTGTTTTACCTCTCTCAGCCATTCATCTGTTCTTCTGGTTGTTCCTTTCATAGCTTCAATGGCCTATTAACTGATATAATAATGCTGATATTTTCCATGGCTTTAGCTATTTTCATCCAGGGATTTCAAAGTGCCTTATGATAGCTCAGTTGCTTTGTGGAAGGCAATTAATAAGACAAAAAGAAATAAAGACCCCAAAAGTGAAGAAGCCCATGCAAATTCACACTCTAAGACCATCAGAATATCTTTAAAATTCCTTCATCTTTGAATCACTTTGGTTAGGCAGGCAAGAAGATAACCGATAGAATTGGAAATGCAGAAAAATTTAGGGATGCAAATTCCTAGAGAATGATTGGGGTCGATAAGATTTGAAGGTCGCTGAAATACAAAAACAAAGGAAGCTGACTCTTGTTCTTTTTCTGACAGGCTCTTTCGGTCAAAATGTCCCTGGTTTGAGACTCTGGCTACCAGAGGTTTCCAGACTCTCTGAATAAAAACAATTTCCCTCATTTGAGGAATCCATGGCTGCAGATGTGAAGAGAACAACCCAAATCTCCATTAATAAAATAGAAAAATAAATGGTGGTGTCCTCACACAATGGAATACTAGTTAGCGATGAAAAAAAAACAAAACACCCCACTATTGATACACAAATCAACAGATATGTTCTATATATATCTTCATTGTACACTTAAGATTTGTACATTTTGTTGTTTGCCACTAACTTAAAAAAAAAAAACTAGATTAGGGAAATTAGAATTTATTTCATTTAGACTTTTCTTCTGAAAATGCTCTATTTATATGCTTATTTATATAGTAATTTATATCCTAACTTTTAGTGTTTTTCAAAATAATTTTTTTTTCTTTAGGGGCAAGCCCCTGTGGACTGAATTGTTTTCTTAATGTGGTAGGTACATCACATCGTGAATAAAATATAAATGCATGAGTAGAGATAAACACCATTTTATTTGTAGGCAATACTGTGTTGAGAATAAAGCTAGGTACAAAGTCTAACTCTATCCCTCACTAGCTATATAACTGTGGCCAGAATATATTCTCAGTTGCTTCACATGTAGTAGTTACAGCATCCCTTGCAGAGTAGCTGCATAACACATTACAAGGTTTGCTGTGAAGTCGGTGCTCAAGAAATTTTAGTTTCCCTTTTTGGCCTTTTAACATCAAATGTTTTACCTCTGTACAGAAGGCCAGATGTGGAATCAGGTATGTAGCTCTGTGTGTTTGGTATGACTGACACCTTGTAGGATGGAAATAAAGCTGCTACTGTATAATGCAAAATCTTATAAAGAGAGAAAGGCATCATCAACAAGAAAGCTATCAGCTAACTTATCCTTTAAATATAAATCCCAATTCAGTCTATTGCCTCTACTTTAGACTTAGAAACTCAGGAATAAGGGAATGGAGAAAAGAGAAGCAATGCATGTATGCATTCAACAAGTATTTCCTGAGTGTTTCCTGTTATAAATCAGGCCTCGATCCCCAACTCCCCGTGTTTCCAGGACTTAGAGCTGGAATCAGAACACAAGTGAATGCATTTGGGGCGATGCTGCTTCTGGAATGTTCACTAGATAAGAATCTTCAAAAACTTCTCAATATTCCCTTCTCAAGTCCTGCTAGCAAACATAATAATAGTCTCCTTCCTGCTTTTGAGAGCAGCTGAGATCCTTCTATTGACACAGCCTCTACAACTGAACTTGAAAAACCAGAAGCAGGGAGTTCCCACTAGGAGTTGTGGGCTTGCAGACTTACCCTCCCTATCTGTCCCACAAAGCCAGAATGTGCTGACCTGCAGGGCACAGTGTGGGGCTCATCTGTTTTCTTAGGCATTTCCTGGCTAGAGACAGAATATACTGTTGTGGTGGGAGGAGAGAGTGACACAGAGGAGATTTATTTACAACTGAACTGGATGAGGTAATTATCCAAACATCTATTTAATCTCTGACTACTAATGGGCACTGTATTGGGGTAACAGGACATTAATGCTTAGATATGCAGTAGTTACTTATGGGGGGAAAATCTCCAAAATTTTTCACTGTAAAAGTCAGTAACTTTCATAGGTCCATAAGAAAACCCTAGAACATATACTTTTAGGAACCCAAAAGGGTTCAACCAACTTTACTTAGTTGGGTTCTTTGTAAAGGAGGCACGGGGTGTGCGTGTGTGTGTGCGTGTGTGTGCGTGTGTGTGTATGTGTGTGTGTGTATGTGTGCGCAAGCAAACAACTTGGACCTTTAAGTCCACTGATTATTTTTGGCCCTCTACCCAAAGATGTTAGCCCACAGTGAGAGGATAATTGTTTCGTTCACTCCCACGCCTAGAAAATCGCCTGGCCCATAGTAGGCCTTCAATAAAAAAGGTGTTGAATAAAGAATGAGTAAATGAAAAGCAGAGACGAAAAGCATGGTTTGATTAGAACTGTGTTGTTGTTAGCTTTGTGATTTGGGAAGTTAGTTAAGCTCTAAAAACCTTCATGTTTCCATGGTGAAACTGAGGATAACAGCGTGGCTTTCATAAGCTATTTTTCAGTGTTTAGTGATTCCACATCCAGGAAGAGGCTTTGTATACAGTGCCCACTGAATGCAGGTGGCCTCCCTTCGCCTTCCGCACACGCTCTGTAATGATTTAACACCTCGTTACAGGAGAGAGCTGGGTTAATTGGATGATTCCACAATAAGTATTCTAATGGTGACTTAAATATGCTGCAATGGCATGTAGCATTGGTTACAACGAAGCACTGTCAGCCATCCTAGATTTTTCTAACATAAATATTTTCCATGGTAAGAAAATAAAGTTTCACTTTTTAACACTAATTATAAGTTGATGAAAAAAAAACACACATGTAATTGACAATTTCCCTCATGATTTGGATAGTATAACCAGTGCAATCATGTTCTCAACTTAACTGGGAGAATTTTATGACTGAACAAATTCCATTGTTTTTATTCCAGGGATTTTATTTATCAGTCCCATATAAATACATTGTTCTCGGCCTAAAGTTCATAGTTTATTTGGGAATTTATTTGAATAATAAAACGCAGTTCTTTTGGCTTAAAATGGTTGGAAGCTGAAACCTCAAATAAACCCATATCACAATAAAGGCTGTATCAGAGGACTTCATTTAATGGGGTGAAGAAAATATTTCCTGATTTTTTTATGACGATGGGGCAGACCTGACACCATTCGTTTTCCTTTCTGCCATAAATACAGACGAGCAGAATTTGACAGGCACCCCTGTAAAACAGGTTACAGATGAGTTCAGGCAGCTTTCCTTCCACGCGGGACCTTTTACACTCAGTTCTGACGGGGCTGCTTGAATAGACTGACCAAGGTTTGATTTTAGGCTTCTAGGTCACGGCTTCACCTTGACAATAGTTCTTTCATTTCCAGCCGTAACATTTGCTAGGATCCCTAAGGCGCTTCCATTTTTTATTTTATTTTTTTTGTAAGTAGTGTAAGGAAAAAAAAAAAAAAAAGCAGAAGGGGAAAGGAAAAAAAAAAAAAGATAAATCTTAATTCACATGGTGCAGGACTATCTCTGTGTCTCCAGCACAAAACTTCAAATCCAATCCAAGAAGTGGCTGTGTATTAGAAGCCTGCAGATTTAAACCTTGTCCACCATGATCAAACTGGATTTATGGAGCATCATAACTCTCCAGACACCATCCAGCGGCTTATTAATTTAATAGACTCCTGTCCATTCACGGATGTTCCTGGCCTGACAGTCTCTCAAGATAAGGCGAACGCCTTCTGACAGGACAGAGAGCATATATATTTTCCTCTGTTTTCTCGTGGATGGGGTTGTCGACAACTTGAAATGTGTGGCTCAGCAAATTTGTGGGGGTTTTTTTATTATTATTTTATTTCTTCCCTTCTCTTGTTCCCTCTTTGGCTACGCAGGAAGGATGACAGAGGCAAGCCTCCGGAGAGCTGAAGGGGTCAGGGGGCCAGTTTCCCTTCAGTACTTAGTTAGCATTTTGTTGTACAAAATAACAATGCGCTGATTTAAAGGCGGACGCACGGGGGCATCTTCACCGTGAAAAGCAACAGCATTACAATGTAATGCTTAATATAAATTAGGAGGTGCTAGAGAGGAGGAGGGGGGAAAAAAACAGCCATAAATGTTTCCGTGAGAGGACAGCAGCATTTTCTTTTTCTATAAACCCATTTGTGGGAACGAGGGGGAGTGCCAAAAAAGATAGCACTCAAGCTGTTGTGTATTTAACGACAAAACAGGAAGAACTTTTCAACATCCTTATTTTTCCTTTATGATAGTCTCATGCTCGACAATGGTGTTTGCTCGTTGCAAATAAATTCACAAACCCCAGCGACTTATTAGGCAAGTGTATTACAAGGTTAACTGTTTCTATCCCTCCGTGTACGCTTCTGCTCAAGTCAGGCCAGTCATCACTAGCTTCCCAAACTTAGGTGTGCACACAAGATCCCTGGGATTCTATTAAAATGCAGATTTGGATTCAGTAGGTCTAAACAGGGCCTGGGATTTTTGCATTTCTAAGCTGATGCCATGTTCTTCACTGGCAAAGCATGTATTAAGTAGCCAAACACCAGCCATTTTTTCTTAAAAAAAAAAGGAATAGTTTATATATGGACAAATTATACCCTAGTAGCACACCAAGGTAAGACATAAATAATTTGAACATATCACAAAAGGTAACAGATTCTCTACCTGGCAAATTGTGGGTACTCAACTAATATTTCAATGAATGGAAGAACATGCAATCCCCAAGTTTCATGTAACAGCCATCTTTTTAATAACCACTTTTCATTTATACAGGTGTCTTAAAGACGGCCATCTTAATTTCCTTTTAGATAGTTCACTAAAATTATATCTTTAAAGCCAAAGATAAAAAGTAACTTGTCCATTTTCTCATACACATTGTCTCCTTACTTCATCTCACTGAGGGTAAGATATCTTTCTTATCTATATCTCCAGGCAAAATGCAAAACTAAAATACTGCTTGGCCTAAATATCTTTCATAACCTATTATTTTTTGCTTCCCTAAACTTAAGACCAAGCTATTTTGGACTTGACAGGTGAGAATGTTTGACTGAAAAACACACAATTAATTCTAGAAACCTACACAGCAAGATACAGAAATAATACGTGAGACACTTAAGATTTTATTTGCATTGCAAAATTAGTTATGACACTGAGAAACTCCAAATTATTATTTAATAGTTTCTTGATAAAATTTTATGTCCCTTTTTTGGGGAAGGGAGTAGAAATATCACACATGAATCATATCAAATTCCTTATGAAACCATAAATTCCTCATTCGAAGTATTTGATAAGTATTCTGAAAAATATTGTTTTCATAAGAAACCTCTGAGACTTCTAGTTTTTGAAAGACTACACAAAGCGAAGAGTGTTGAACTGAAGAGCAGTCATTCTTGAAAATCTTTACTGACAACGGAGACCAGACAGTGATGATAAATACTAGATTTCTCACAGAAAAACTGGCTTAAAGTAATTTATTCGCATTGAATTTCAATGGGCGGCAGACAGGACTACATGAATAGATAGGTAGAAAGATCTTATCTGTTTTTACTGAAATGTATGTATTTCAGATCCGTTCCTTTGGTTGGGATATTCTGGCTAGCAACACCACGATATACTATCTTGGTTGACCCCACTGTTGTCTGACAGTCTTCATAGGCCTCAGGCAGACTAATGAGAATATATCTTCTCTGAAGTGCTACTGTATGTCATGGCATACAAGGTGACCTTTTAAGTTTAAAAATAGCCTTCAAAAAATGGACTTATACACCCAGAATAAAAATGAAAAGCTTCCAATTTCAGGTCTCAGAGCAAAGTCTGGAGATCTGGCTGACTTCCCCCCAGTGAAGAGCTTAGAACGACAGGCACAGTTAATGTGTGACAGGAGGAAAAAGAAAGTGGGTCCAGAAAGAATTGCCCAGTAATCGTGAGCCAATGCCTTGGGATAGCGGGTGTGCAAAGATGTCAAATAAAACCCTACGGCTTTGCAGCATCCTTTGCATGCATATCGATTTTAATATTTCCATACTCTCACTTGCTCTCATGCTAACTGATGTAGTACAATGTATGCTATGTATGTATAAGACACTCCAAAGAAATCCTCTTGTACCAGATTCTTTGGCATTTTTAAAAGCTTGTTAGCACATGGTATAATTTTCTAGATGTGGGGAGAAAAGTATTTGGTTACTGAATTTTCAAATGATTTCCACGCTAGTAATTTCTAAAACTATTTCAAGTCTCAGTAGAGCCTACTCTGTTGAATGGTGCACCATAAAAGCCATTAAATAATAATTCAGAATTCAATCAGTGTATACTACGTACTGTGTGTGGAGGAATAGAGGTGAGAAATGGAGTCACTGCATTCTAAGTGTTCACATCCAACTTTGGACAACGCACAGATTGGGGTGGAGCTTGTCCCTATGGCGACGGAGCAAGGAAGGCTGCTCAGAGACACTGATACACACTGTGTCTTGGGTGGCACCTTGTAGCAATGATCAAGATGGCTAGAAGTTTATTAGGCAAGGGAAACATGAGTGTCCAAAGATGGATATAAACAAGCAATGGGTATTTGAGAAATTTAAAATAAGTTAGTAAAGTTGGAGCATAGGGTATCTGTGGAGGATGAATGAGGAATGAGGCTCTAAAGAGTAGAGTAGTTAAGAACACAGATGAGGTAATCTAGGGAAAATATAAGTGAGAAGAAAGAAGATGAGAGCATGATAATGCTTAGTGGATGGACAGTGATGGAGACACCTGTCACTGGGCATGAAAAGGGACAGTCAGATCAAGCCCCCTGGAAGGAAAAAGTGGCAACAGAAAACCACAGGAGACCTGTGAGTCACTTCAACGGAGTCAGGAAGGTAGAAACGAGACAAGAGAAGCCGTCAGAATTTAAGAAGTCAAAAGCATGAATGCACAAAACTTTGCAGAAGCTTGTCCAAGACCGAAAGCAGAGAGGCTCCTGAGAATTAATTACATGCATTTCCTTCTATCCCCTTTCAATAACCTGACAGTAAAGAAAAAAAAAATGATGATGAGGGCAAAGAGACGACAGGGCAGAATAAGCAACAAAAGTCAACAAAATCTCAGAAGCTAGAAAATGGTAAAGATGACATAGCAGAGCATGGAAAGCCGAAATTCAGGTACTTGAAGAGCAGTAGGTCAGCAAGAAGCAAGCAGATTTGTTCTGCAGAATCCAGGAAAAAAAAATCAGGAAAATAAAGACGCCTGGTGCCTTGAAAGGTGGGCTGAGCAGTGGGGCTATAACTTGCAGGCCAGCATTCTGAGTAAGAAGCTGTTAGCTACACATGGTCAGCTATTCCCTAGAGAGCTAAGGGACACTCCCTTTCTACTGGGTTAGGAGATGGAGGCTTAGTCTTTGCAGAACTGGAACAGTGGCTTCAGGTCCAGAGATACAGGCTCGGCAAAGGGGATGCTAAAGTGTCACCTGAGTGAGATGATGAAGGGAGCATCTACAATCTCAAAACGGAAATAGGACTTACCCAATGCACCACTTGATCCCTTTTGCCCACTAAGTCTTCTACCTGCTGACTGCAAGATTCGTAAACCTGAGATGAGACTGGCATTCTCTGGAGAAGCTAATCACACTAAGACTAAAAAATCACATGTGCTGTTATTTGGGGACCTCATTACTATGGTGAGATTGTGATCCTATAACCATATGCAAAACCCACCACCTGCCCGTGCATGCTATTGTATAGCATTTGGCTTTTAGTGCCTCACTCCTAAAAACCAAAGCAGACATCCATGGCTCTCCAGACATTTGAGGAAAAGCTTCAACACTAAATACAGGGACCAAGCAGGTTAGAAAAAGTAAGAAACATTGCACAGGACACATAACTTCCTAAACATCCTTCCAATTCCTATCTCCAGAGATTAAAGAATATCCATACAGAAAGAGCAAGGCATTTAAAAAAGAAACTGTCAGAGAATAAGAAAGACCTCTCGTAAAGTATAAAAATTACAGTTAAAATTCTATGCTGAAGCTAAGAAATAAAGTTTGAGGGCATCTCAGAAAATTGGTCAAAAGCCAAGGAGATGATTGTGGAAAAATTATTAAATGCATATCTTATATGGTTTTCCATATTAAAGAATAAGGAGCAACTCATTCATTTACTTATTCATTCTTAAATATTTAGTGAGCACATACTATGTGCCATGTACTACCACCATGGACTGCTTAAAAACATACAAAATTCTTATCCTTGAAGAAGTCCCATTCCAGGGGTGGGTAAATGACATTACAATTTTTTACTAAATGCTAAAATGTCATATATGAAGATAAATAAGAAAGAGGATGTTATGGCCTAAATCAGCAGTTCTCAATCTGTGGGTCACGACCCCTCTGGCGGTCGAACGACCCTTTCACAGGGGTCGCCTAAGACCATCCTGCATATCAGATATTTACATTACGATCCATAACAGTAGCAACATTACAGTTATGAAGTAGCAACAAAAATATTTTATGGTTGGGTCACAACATGAGGAACTGTATGTAAAGGGCCAGAAGGTTGAGAACCACTGGCCTAAATGTTCTGTGTTTCCCCCAAATTTTTATGTTGAAGCCCTAACCCAGTGAAGCCTTTGGGAGGTAATTAGGCCATGAGGATGGAGCCCTCATGATGAGATTAGTGCCCTTTTAATAAGAGGCACAAGGGAGGTCCCTTGCTCTCTCTTCCTCCACAAGGTGCAGGTCCAGCAAGACGGTGCCCCACTGCAAACCAGGAAGAGGGCTCTCACCAGACACCAAATCTGCCTGTACCCTGATCTTGGATTTCAAACCTCCCTAACTGTGAGAAACAAAGATCTGTCCTTTCAGCCCCAAAGTCTATGGTATTTTGTGATAGCAGCCTAAGCCAACTCATACAGAGGCGATAAGAGAGACAGAGAGAGACAGGATAGTTGTTAGGCAGACCCTCTGGGAAGGCAACATTTGGACAGAGTTCTGAATGAAGTAAGAGAGGGAGCAATATGGGAACAGAGCTCAGTGCAAAGGTCCTGAGGCAGGCACATGATTTGTATTCTCAAGCAAAAGCAAGGGGACCTGTGCCACTGCCACAGAGTAGTTGGAGAGCTGCCATAAATGTAACCACAGAGGCATCCTTGGCAGGGCAGCAAGGGCCTGTGAGGCCAAGGTAATGACTCGGGAGGTTTAGTTTGGGGTTGGAAAGCTTTTTCTGTTAAGGGCCGAATAGTAGCTATGTTAATTTTTGCAGGCTGACAGTCTCTGCCCACTGCTCACCTCTGCTGTCACAGTGGGAAAGGGGGCCGGATAGGGCTCTGTGCACCAGCCATTTCAGTCTAATTGTGGTGGGAAGCTACTGGAGGGTGGTTTGTGCTTCCAGTTTTCCACTCTCTGAAACAAGAAGCAAGGTCATCCTCTAACAAGAGATGTTGTATGTTTGGGGAGACAGAAGTCTTAAACAGTGACCTTGCAGATTCATTAGGGAAATAAATCTGTATTGACAGACGACATACACTGAGGGTTCTCATTTACCTTGTGATCAAATGTAATGCAAGCTGGTCAGCATTGGGTTTTGTTGTTGGTGGTGGTTCATTTGTCTTATTGTGACCACATGTTTATGTGGTGCTCAGTGTGAATTGGGCACTACTCTAAGATGGCACAGATATTAATTCACTTTAACTTCTGCCCAGAGAAAAGCGGGAAGTTGGATTGGCCAGAATGGAGGTAAAGGCCGGAAAGAGAGAAGGGTGAGGGAATACAAGAGAGTAATTAGAGTCATGAGCCCTGGAATCTAAGCCAGGTGACCTGAGAGAAAAAAACAGGAGGGGCTGGCGGACAGGAAAACGATGGTGGTGGGGTGAGGATTAGGAGGTCCATTTGGAGTTGAAAAATTGTGGGACTCGGGTATTAAGTGGATAAGGAGAAAGATTCACTACTATCTTCTAGAGGGTGTATCTACCAACATTACCCCCCTGGCAGATAAAGTCTTGCTTTTATTAATGGATGGACCCAAACTTAACCTCACACACAACATTTGTACTAAAATCCCGATGTGATCATGTGTGCCTCGGAATGCTCAGCAGCTCTCCACTCCTCCCCGAGGAGGTCTTCCACGGCGCAAGCCACCGAAACCAAGGCATGACACTCAGAAACTGGTCCCTCACTGGTCTCATTTGTAAATTCCCTGATTTAAATAAAGCGTGCTCTGACGTTCTCATGGAAACACTGTATGCTCTTAAGCACAGTTTCAAACGCCTTCCTCCCATTTCTCAAACTTATATTCAACTTTCAATAGTCAAGCACAATTCCACATCCTCTGTCAACTTTGCTTTGACCATGCAAGCCTGAACTCAGTTTAACACAACCTTCATCAAGTAAGGCGTTTCAGTAAGCATCCTGAGCCAGGGCGATGTTTCATAGTCCTTTGTATCCCTCATGACACCTGGGCCATATCATGCACAAAGCATGGGCCCAAGTACATTTATCTTATTTGGGAAATTATCTCATAAAACAAAATGTTAGGACATTTATAGAGATACTAAGGAAAAATAATTATATCACCAGGAAATAATTTAAACTCTACGGATGAGAGACACTTTGTGGGCAAGGCAGAGATTTCTTTGTTCTTTTAGTTTGGGTTGTATAAAAGGAAGAGCAAGAACGTAGCTAAGACAAAGAGTGATTTTCATTTGCAAATACTTTTCTCAAATTACATAAGAAAAAATAATCAAGTGAAGAAAATTATAAAAGAGGGATGCAAAAAAGATTCCCAAATCTTACCACCTTTATAGAAGTATAATTTTGAGGTATTTCTTTCCAGTATGTTTCTCTAGGCATACACTTTTTAATATAATTATAATCCTTCGAGGCTCAATACTTTATATTCTGCTTTTTCACTTGGAATTATAATATACCTAGAGGCCCAGTGCACAAAACTCATGTACTCAGGGGGAGGGTCCCTCAGCCCAGATTGCCAGAGCGCACAGGCCAGGCTAAGGGACCCCACTGGTGCACGATCAGGGCTGGGGAGGGACCTGGGAGGTTGGCCAGCTGGGGAGGGACCGCAGGAGGACTCCCAGGCGTGTCCAGCCTGTCTTACTCAGTCCTGGTCAGCAGGACGCCCTGCAGCAAGCTAACCTACCGATTGGAGCGTCTGTCCCCTGGTGGTCAGTGCATGTCATAGTGACTGGTCTACCGTCTGCCCCCAGTGGTCAGTGCATGGTCATAGCGAGCGGTTGAGTGGCCTTAGCATATCATTAGCATATTATGCTTTGATTGGTTGAATGGCTGGCCAGACAACCACACACTTAGCATGTTAGGCTTTTATTATATAAAGAACTATTCACAGTATCTTACTCTAGAAAAAATCTACTACCCTAAAGATTTGTCCTTCATTTTAGTTGACAAAGATACTTTTGGGGGTAGTTTTCAAGATTAGCATCTTTGAATGACAAGCTAACCTACCTAAATGACAGTCAGTCACCTGTCAAAAGGCCTCACTCTGCCTTTTTCGTTTTTATACCTATAAAACAAATATAATCTTAGTTCTTATCATTTGCCATCACCCTAACTGGGTTTTTACCCCCAAGGGACAGAAGCTTCATTCATGCATGGATCCAGGGTAGTTAGGGATATTTTTTCTCTAGCATGTGATATAGCATGAGGTAATTAATAGTATTATATGCAGGATTATTTACCAACACTTCATTAAGGAAACTCACAGTGATACTGTTATGAGAACAAATGCATTTTTTCATATCACATAGCATACATTAATAATAACTAAGGAAATAAACTATTTGGTACGAACAGAAGCAGACTGGAATAACATCATTAAATCACCCACATAACTGTAAAAATATAGCAAATGCATAGTAAATGTGAAATGACAGAAGGTCCGATATTTGCTAAAGTTGCTGTCATCCTGCAATCTGCAACAGACAGTAAATAACATAGTCACTACTGGGGTCCCTTGTCTTGACCTTAAGAACCCCTCAGAAATGACAATTTGACTCAAAACGGTGGTTTTCTAAAGCAGCTATTTTTACAACCACTGGTTCCTAGAACAGGCACAAGAAATTGCTCACTCCCTAGAGCATCTCTCATTCTTCTTACAGAACATACCCAGAAAAAGCCTCAGATGTTCATGACACACGTTGGGTTTTCGGCAGAGCGTTATCCTGTGGAGCTCTGCAATCAATTACTGTTATACCACCATCATTAATAATTTTCTTAATGAAAATGATTCTGTTGATCTCTGTTGTATTTTAATTATCAGAGTTAAGCATAATTACACTGCAGCTCTGAGCTGGCATGTGGACTCCTTTAGGGTGCAATTTTGTTTTAACACACTGATAATGTAATTTTACATTGTGTCAGTTTGTTTGGTTATTATCCAGTTGTACAATTCCACTGTATTCCTGATAACAGATAATAACCTTAGTACCTCCTATATCCTGAAGTCATTTAAAAAGCAATATTGGAATTCTGTGACTCGCTAACTTAATCGCCTTATGATTTTATAATTCCTGCTGTTAAATATTGGGTTCAGGCACCCACCTCTTGTAAGAATTCTGTAAAACTAGACAATAGTTACACATTTTCTATGAATTACCGATAGGAAATAAAGACTTTATTTTAAGCACATTTTCCCTTTTAAATTCTTATTTCTTATTTCTATGATATTAAGTCCTTTAGGTACAGTAGCTTGAAGGCTAGTTTAAAAATTAGCTGCTGCTTTAGACAAGGTTATTGTTTCAAAGTTCTAGGAACATGTAACAGATACTCTATTTTAACGTGGAAAATAGTCCAGACTTTTGCGAAAATCCTTACAATGAAAGATCTTTGTGTTGAAAAATTGATCAATTTTGTCAGTGTGCAGAAAGTTGCTCACCCAAGATAGGTCATATTAGAATTTGTCACTAATTCAACGGTGCCTAGTATAAGACCTGGAACACAGTAGACAATCAATATAGGCTTAACTGAATTAACTGCATGGCTACATTTGTGCAAACAACAAAAATCAGAACTTTGAAGATGGTCCTAGAATGATTTTGAGACTAGTCTTCTGAATGACTTTAAATTGCTGTGGTTTTAAAAGCAACAAAGAAATTGGAGAAAAAAAAAGTACTGCTGTCACTGCTGTTTTTATTTCTTGGACATTTTCTCTTTAAAGCCAAACCATAGAATGAGAAAAAGAAAGTCTGGCTGATAAACATGTAGTACGCAATTTGGGAAGAAGAGCAATACCCTACAACCACATCTTCAAAACTCTGCTAATTGTATATTTGGTAACTTAGGATGACATATTTAAGACTGAATCCCAATTTCATTATGTGTGAGCTATATATCCTTTAACTACTGACTTAACTTATTTGGACCTTGGTTTACTCATCCACAAAGTAGGAATATGCTGCTTACGTCATGAGCTCGTAATGGTAAATAAGAAAATGTATGTAGAGCGTTTAAAATGATACCTGGCACAGAATAAGTGCTTATTAAATGGTAACTGCTATTACTATATTAATGTTATAATTATATTAACATTTTTATGACTTTCATTACAAATAAAAATATCATGTACCCTCCTCCCCCCCCCAAAAAAAAATCCAATAATATCTCCTGCAAAGGCTTCAGTTATCTGATTCTGTAATACGATTCTCTGCAGGTACCATGGGTTCGCAGTGACTGAAAGGGACTTATGGAATTCCTGGCTATAAATCTTGTATCAGACGATCATGTTTTCTTGCATATTTGGAGGCCTGGCTTCATTTCCTCTAATTTGTATTGACTTATGAGCACAGGGCAAATATCCTACATAATAAAAGCCTAATATGCTAAGTGTCTGGTTGTCCATTCAACTAATCAAAGTGTAATATGCTAATGATATGCTAAGGCCACTCAACTGCTCACTATGACATGAACCGACCACCAGGGGGCAGACGCTCGACTAGTAGGTTAGCTTGCTGTTGGGGTCTGGCTGATCGGGACTGAGTGAGATGGGCTGGACACTCCCTGGAACCCTCCCGTGGTCCCTCCCCAGCTGGTCAACCTCCCATATCCCTCCCCAGCCCTGATCATGCACTGGTGGGGTCCCTCCCCTGGCCTGTGCCCTCTCGCAATCTGGGAGCTCTCGGGCGATGTCAGAGAGCCGTTTTCGGCTCAATCCCGCAAGCCAGGCTGAGGGATCCCACTGGTGCACAAATTCGTGCACCGGGCCTCTAGTGATATTTATAATAACATACACAGTTAGTGTGTGGGTGCATTTTCCCCCAAATTCTGTGAGACGGCCACTGCTATTCCATTTTTACAGCTGAGAAAATCAAGATTTAGAGAGGGAAAATGACTTGCCCAAAGTTACATATGAGCAACCGTTGTTTCACAATGAAATTGTGCTTTCACATAAGAAGAATCCTTTTTTATTGATTGATTGATTTTAGGGAAAGAGAAAAGGAGAGAGAGAGAGAGAGAGAGAGAGAGAGAGAGAGAGAGAGAGAGAGACTGATTTGTTGTCCCACTTATTTATGCATTCATTGGTTGCTTCTATTATGTGCCCTAACTAGCAAGGGAACCTGCAACCTTAGTGTATGGGTAGGATGATTGAGCTACCTGGCCAGAGCAAGAATAAAGGCTTAATTTTACTAGTAAATACTCAGAAACACAAAACTCAAATTAAGCCATTTACTTTTCACATATAAAAGGGCCATCAATATTGTGCAACCACTCTAAAGAACAGAATGTTACATAGCAAAGAAGACACCATGCTGTACAACTGAAACTAATACAAAATAATATCCAGTGTAAACTATAATTGGAAAAGAAAAAAAGAGAAGACAAGCGCCAACATTCGATAGGCATTAGTGGATTTTAGTAGTAAGTGGGCAGACTTTGCTCATCCTACCCCCTATCAACCTTCCTTTCACTTCAGCATAGTGCTTTTTAGTCTTTTTTTGCTGCAGATAAGTAAATTAGAATTATCTGGAGTCTGCTGAAAATAATGGCAAAAAACAGACGACCCAACAAGTCTGGTCCATCAATGTCTGGATGACCTAATTACTTTCTGGAATGACAGGGGGTAGTTGAGGCAGGAAAAACATACATCAGATTATAACATTAACGCCAAATACTATTCTTTTCTGACATTGATGAAACAAGACGATGGCAGGCAGTTAAGCAGCACTAAGTGATATAATACATTTTATAAAAATTATTTGATGAACGCCCTGGCAATGAAAATTTTATAATTATATTTAATTTCATTATTAGCCCACATTTAATAATACTTCAAGAAGCGTGTCTCTTAAGTGGTAATAGTTACATATTAAGTGGCTTATGGACACAACATAAAAATATCAAAAATTTCACGGTTAAGGCAATTTTTAAAAACACTACACATATGCATTTTACATCCTATTTGTAAATAGGTGCTAATGTACTCTCAGCCATCTCATATAATAATGATTTTGGCATAGAATGCCTAAGTCATGTAGGTTCTTAGCTAGAAAACAAAATAAGGAAATCTGGGTGCATGGATGTTAGCCCAATAAGCAACCATTTATGTGTGTGTGGCAACAGTACTTTGGTTTCTTTGGGGAAACTATTCACCCTCCATCTTAGTGGCTCCTGTGGGGATAATTCTACTCTTTGGCCCTAAGGATGATTGTAGTCGATGAGGGAGAGTCAGGGACGGTCATAGCAATTAACTGGATTAGGGATTGTTATGTGATATATCCCACTAAACATCTGGAAAAGCTCTTTTTGCTGGAATTGTTGAGCTGGTAGAATAAGTCTGGAGCTTCCCACCGCCTGAGGAGACTACTTCTGAGACTGCAGCTCACAAAAGAAAGAGGAAGCAGAAGACAGAGAGAGACGATCTGGGGACAAGGTTTGAACAACTGGATGAAGGTGTTCCTGAACTCCAGAACTGCCATGGACTCTCAGATCCACAGCAGATGAATGCCCCTCCTCCCAACACACACACACACACACACACACACACACACACACACGTGAACTTCTATCACTTGAAAACAAGAGCTCCCAGAATAACATACACACTATGACAATGCCTCACACATTAGAGATTTTCAAGTCAATATTGCTAAATCTAAATTGCCAACCCTTCCACCTACAAAACGCATTTGCTTTGAGAGGTTCTGCCATACCTGCTGGCTGGAACAACAAAAGGCTACAGAGCCCGTGTGGTCCTGGTCGGTGTGCTTCTCGGGGTCACATTTTCCATGATGCGAATGATCCCTATTCCAGTCCCAAAATATTAAGGTACTCCCAGAACTTGAAGCCCTACCGTGGGGAGCTATCCCCTCCCTCCAATGAAAATCTGAATTCTAGAAAGTAACACCAGGCCTCCGAAGCCCAGTGAGGAGATCAGCGTAGAGCCAACAGCAGAGCTTTCCCAGTGTGTTGCCTACAGCACTAATCCCCGTGGAAGTCCATTGGGAAAAAAAACACATACACATACTCTGGGAAGTTCCACATTAACATGTACTCCGTGATTTCTGGACATGAAGGTCTGTGTGGTTTAGGAGGATCTTCTCATCATGTAACAGTCACACGTGCAAAGGCAGAGTCCCATAGGACACAGGGTACAGAATTTGGAATTGTCAAGATCGGGATTCAAACTTGGCTCCATTGTTAGCTCTCCATGCCCAAGGACAACCAACCTACCTCTCTAAGCCACAATGCCAAATGGTGTCCAATGAAAAATAAAAAACTGCCCATCTCACAGCTGTTTAAATCTTAATGCAGGAGAACATATTCCACTATGTGAAACTCAGACCCTAAGCTAGACCAATGTGCGTGTGAACCCTACTTCAACCTCTGCGCATAATATTAGCTCCGTGACCGTGGCAAATTACTTACCCTACAAATTCGCAATTTCACCTTGTTAAAATGAAGTAGTATATTCATTAGCTTATGGGAGGTTTACATGATGATTCAATGAAATAATGCATATATAGTTATTGGAGTCCCTGCTATTTGAACTGCAATACTAATTGTTCTTGTAGGGTGAACAATATCTAATTGCCTTTTGTAGAAACTATGAAATGGCAAGAATTCAAACGGTTCATCATCATAGTATGTGAAGTGTCTATTATAGTGTCTGGCAAGCATTAATCATTGGTTTATCTAGTCAACCAATCAATATTTATTTCGTTTTTTGTTTTGTTTTGTATAAGCAGCATGCCAGACCAAAGATAGAAAGGCGACTAAGACACAGTCCTTGCCCTCAGTAAATGTGGAGTAGATTGGAAAGGCAGGAAATAACTTACTTTTTACTTACTCTTCCTAAATGCATAAAATTATAATCGTAAAATAAGGCAATGAAGAGGAATGAGAGAAGTAAGCGCAATTTGGTATGGGATTACCAAGGGCGGGGACTCAAGGGTGCTTAATAAATGTGACCATTATTATCGAGGTACAAGGCTAGCACAAGTTTTATTAGTTAATTATTAATTAATAAGCTTCCATAAATTACTCAAAATTTATTGCCAAAAGGCTTGAGGCATATCCAACTATAATAAAAAAGTACTCCATTGAACACTGAATTAGAATTTTGTTATTTTCCTTATATAACAATGTAACCATCGTCTCTTCCAAAAGAATACCTGATTTATAGATGCAATGGATTTGGGTTATGATAGGAGAACAGCTATTCCCTTGCTTCATCCATACCGTACAACAGTGCCATCATGCAGATAAGATATTGCACAGCAAAAAAAAAAAAAAGTTATTCCCAGTTATTAACCCTACATTCCAAGATCCCTTTTGTATTTTGGCATCCTGAATGTGGGCATTGGGAGGCTGGTTCACTGTACTGTTTCTTTCCACATAGATAGATCACATTGATGTATCCTGGGAAAATTCTACCTTCTCTTCCAGCTGAAAGCTCCCCCACCAGCATACCACAGGTATTTAGGGTTAGAAACTAGTGGGTATGGGACCAGCAATCATAGAAGGGAAAGGGATATAATCAGATCCTGCTGTGCAGATTGTTTTCTTAGCTTGCAAATTCCCTTTTTCCGGTGTTTCAACTTTCAAAGGCTATGGCAGTTTAAAGGCAATCCTCTTATAAGTGTACAAATTATAATGATTATAGGAACAAGTTGTAATTGTTCCTAGCAAGTTTTTAAGAGTCTTTGATGTTATGATTAGTGTTTTCTATGTTAATACATTGATAGGGGCGCTTATTTGCTTGGTCCCTTGTACGCTTTCATGGTGTCTAGGTTCAATGTGCAAATAAATCTTTGATCTCAGTAGGTCTATTTGGTAAAAAACGAAAGCTAGAAGAAATTAAACATGAGAAGCACAAGGTTTTGCAATATTTACAAAGCGGAGCGATGAGGGATTTCACTGGAAAAAGTACAGAGCTCGGGTCCATAACTGGAATATGGAGGAAAGAGCCCCAAACCACACCACACAGGAGGAGGGGGCTGTGTTTTGGAGAGCCAGGCTCGCAATATGCCACCGCCGCGCTGTGAGCTGCGGCTGGGCTCCTTTGTAGCCAGGGCGTAGCTGGATGACAGGGTAGGTTGATGTCTCACTGAGCAAATCAAAGCAAAGCTCTGCAAGCCATCGCTTCCTCCTGCCCGGCCCCCTCCTGCCCTTCAGAAATCACTACTGGGGAGAATTCCATCTTTGCCAGGGTTTCATTTTAAGGTGCCCTCCCGTCACGAGTGATTTCAAGAAACTGGCTGGAATGCAGTCTCCTGGAACGTACACCTTGACAGGAAGTGCTACATGTCACAAGGAATTTGCTTCTTGGTAGATAATGCCTGCGAGAGAAACCTGGGGTTTCCTCAAACCGGCCATCACTGAAAACGTAGAACAAGGAAGGGGTACTCAGATATGAACCAAGTTTAGGAAACTGTGTGTGGCGCTAAGTAATTCATGGCGTAATACTGTTTGTTTTACACTGTAAAAAAAGCACCAGGCTTTGCTGCAAACACAGGGAAGAGAAATCGTAAGAGGAAAAGGAAGAAAGGGTCAAATTTGAATCCAGCTCCTTTGGCGCTGTTTGGCAATTCTCAGGTTTCAATACTTCTAAAAAAGGAGGGAGGGGGTCTTGCATTTACCTTTGCTGTACACAATGCAGTTGTTTTTGTTGTCCTCCACTCCTTGCCAAGTCACATCCAGCAGCCACTTGGGACCAGCAGTCAGCACCATGGGGGCCTGAGCCTTTGTCTTCTGCAGAAAGAATGATAACAAACAGATGCCATTTGCTTTCATTGATTAAAACCTTGAATAATAACGGATCATTTTATTTTTTTTTACAAACAACTAAATCTCCAGAACCATAATCCAAGTCCTTATTCCCCTGCCTCCTCATATCTTGTTAAGATGATAGAAGCTATAAAACTTTCCAGCTTGCACTAATCTGAACGGTAGACTTATTATCAAGGATCCCCCCCCCCCCGCAAAAAAAAAAAAATGATACTGGATCAGATCGCCAAGATTAGTCCGATCTCTTGTGGCTCGGAATTATAAAGAGAATGCAGATGACTTTCATTGCAAAGAGCAGGGTGTTTAGAAGTGAACTTTAGACACATTGTCCTTTACTATCAACAGGATCTCACTATTTCCTGAAACAGACAGGAAAGAATGTAAAGAATCAGGATCCATTTCAAAGCTCGATGCTGAGCAACATTTATATTAGAGTAGGAATTTATTCTGAATGAATAATGAAATCTACTCGACCCCTTTGCTAAGTGTGGATATATATAGTCCATCTATAGCTGAAATAATAATAATAATAATAATAATAATAATAATAATAATAATACTGCTGCTAATGATCAACCATACATTGTCTTCAGAAAGACTATAAAAGGGGAATTATGAATAAAATCAAACGCAGAGCAAGTAAAGCATGATATCCTCGGAGAGGCATAGAAGCAGGGAGGCAAAATGTTTCCAGGGGACATTTTAAATACAAGGTTCAAAAGGTTGAGCATTTTAGGTCGTTTCTTTAACGATGTTGATAAATGTACACGGCAGGAAATAAACTGGGAGGAAATAAGCTTAGCAAGACTCTTGTTTCTGATGAGTCACAGTGAACTGGCATTCAGACTTTTATCATTCAGCAGCCCATGTTCTGTATATCAAATATCATAAAACCACAACACAGAGCACAATACAAGGGTCTCCAGGTAATTTCTGAACTGCGTTTTCACCTAGATACGATCCTGCCAGAGAGACCTCAGCCCAGTCTGGGACTTTCCCACATGTTTTGTGCTATCACCAATTTCCCAAATTGGCATTAACAAGTATTCGCTTGAGGAGTTCCATGTAATCTGGCCATTTCAAATCTCTGAGGAATCTGGGAAACCCGTTTCACCCGCTGAATGGCAACAATGATAACGCATGAGACATGGGCCCATTGTTAACTGCGGAGCCATATTAAAAACGCTGCATGTTAAAAGGAAGGCTAACCCATTTCTTGAAGTTTCAATTGTATGATGAGAGATAAAACTACCACAGAATACACAATTTAATGAAAACATGAACCACGATGGATACATTTAAAAAGAAGTTGAAAAAATATTCAAATATTAAAACAGAAGAGGTAGTAAACCAGATCAATTGCAAGAAATACTGGCATACTGATTTTTCATATTCATACTTTGATTCATTTCAAAGTCTTAATTTTTCAAACACATATGTTAATATTTAGCTAGTGTAGCCATTAGAAAACAAGTATCTGAAAGCCCTGTAGGCAAGAAGTAATTTTATATCATGTTGTAATTTTTAACAATCTAGGCAAAATATTATCAAGTTGTCTCTAGGGTTACCCGTCTGAGTGACCATTTCTATTTATTTCCATTTTCAAACCAGAATTTGAGCACAGGCAAGCTTCTTCAATCTGAAATGATAGTGACCCATATCCAATTAAACAGTAGGTCTTAATTATGCATATTTTAGCTCCTTTTATTACCAGAGAAACAGTTAAGTCCACAGATCAGGGTCAGCAGTTCTCCAAGCAGTAAGCAGAGCAAGTCACGGGAGACAGTCCACCATTCAGAGAAGCCTGTCTATGATGGATTTAGTCATCTTCTTTGTAACATCTGCTTCTTCTGATTTGAAAGAATAGATTTCAACAACAGACACTTGGCCCCATTTCTATTGTATTCTATTATTTCATTTTAGTTATTTAATCTTTATATTCCATAGTTCTTAAAGCCATATGGATTTCTACACAGTAAATGAGCTTTTACAATTTTTGATAGATAATATAAAAAATAGATATTGATCACTTAAACACTTTAGGGAATCTTTAAGTGTAAAGTAAATCAATTGCTCTTCCATTCATTTCACAAACAAACCAATGAACAGTGTCCTATGCGTGGTGCTAAAAATATGTTCAGGCGTTTTTTTGGTGAAGGATACAGATAGGTTAAAAAAAAGTTTGATATAATGCACAAAGTAGCATGGTAAGGAGTGTAACATCACAAGTAAATTGTCTGCAGGTCAGTGGAGGGCGAGAAAGAAATTCCTTCCTGTGGATTCTGGAAGGATTTCATAGAAGAGGTGATACTCAGGCAAGATCTTAAAGGATATACAGGAGGAATTTACAATTTCTGGTAATAGCATGGCCATAGTCTGAAAAGAATATATGTACATGTGTACAAGAAATAGTGAGTAGTTCTGGACTCTTTTGTTTAAGTTCTTATAAAGTCTGTTCCTGGTATGTAGAAAGCACTAGGTAAACATTAGCTGTCGTCATCATCATCATCATCAATATTATTATCATCATGAGTAGGAGGAAGGAACATAGCACATGGAAGGGTAGGTTAGAACAGATCTTGAAGGTCCCCTTCATATCAGGCAAAACCTTTGTGCTGTAATCTCTAAGAAGAATAAAGCCAGTAAAGATGTTTTGAGCAGGAAAAAATAAGGATTCTATTATTTCATATATATTTTCAGATAAAGAAATGGCAACTCAAAAATTTAATAATTTCTTTTAGGTAAAATAGCTTGTAGAAGGCAGGGCCCTTATTGATATTTATCTCTTGTTTCCAAACTACTACTCCTAGGGTGACAACCATCTGGGTTTTTCCTTGGATTGAAGCATTTCCCAAGATGTTGGATTTTCAGTGTTAAAAATGGAAAGTCCTGAGCATACTAAGATGCGTTCTTCACGTCCACTCCTACTATTACTACTATCAAAATATTAACTGTTTGTATCTATTGAGTATTTGCTAAATGTTGGGTGTTAAGTACTTTTCTAGAATTTTTGTTTTTGATTTTTTTAACTCCAAGAGTTAGGCATGAACATTTTCTCCAGTTTTTACATGGGCCAATTAATATTTAAAGCAGTTAATTTTGTGGCACAATAAAAAAACCATTAATTAATATCTTTCCTTAATGGTAAATGAGGCATAATACCTTTTAAAACTTTGGAAGTGTTTATTATGCTTGGGTATAGGTACACTCTGACTTACTAAGAAGCTAAATTAAAGAGGAAACAATTTCTCTTTCTCCAAATCAATAAAGCAAAAGCAAAAATTTACCAAAGATTTGCTGAAAGCTATATCCAAGCTGTAGAGTAAATAAGTAGATAAAAAATCTCAAGGGACCAGTTATTACAGTTTTGAGCAGGTAAGTCAATTTCTTTCTGAAGAAGTCAACTTTTGTAGAGATTGACTGCCTTCAAAGAAGATTACCAAGTGTGAGAGGGAAGGAGTTAGTCAGGATTATATGAAATCCACACTCCAGCAAAACCCATGAATAGAAAATAACAGTAATGTTCACATTGATCATTAGGTTTACTTTCCAATGCCTCTCTCTATCATAAGGATTTATACAAGAGTTAAGAGTGGAAGCAACTTTACATTCAATGATTTCACAAATGAAGAAATGAAGGCCGAGGTCTTTATCTAGTCTCCTACAGAGAATACAGTCGCTACAATATGATGAGAAAGGAGAGCAGATGTAAAAGGTGTGGCAGGCAGAAATCTGGGCCCCAAAGATGTCCGTGCTCTAGTCACCTGGAACCTGAGCATATGTCACCTTACTTGGTAAAAGGGATTTTAAAGATACGATTAAGGTTTAGGACCATGACATGACCAGGCAACCCTGGATTATCTGGATAGACCCAATCTAAACACAGGAGATTTCTTAAGTAGAAGAAAAAGGCAGCAGTAGATCAAAGAGATTGGACATGAAAGGATTCCACCTGCGGCATTTGAGGATGGCAAGCTGAGGCCTCAGCTAAGGAATGCAGTGGTCTAGAAACTGGGAGGGACCTCACTTAAAGGGAGCAAAGAAGTGGACTTCAGTTCTGCAGACTCCAGGATCTGAATTCTTCTGCCAGCAATCTGAATGAGCAGAAAATGAATTCTCCCCAGACCGACCGCACCCCCCCCAACTCCCCACACACAGAAAAGAACACATCTGACAAACTGATTTTAGTCTCTAGAGATTCATACTGGACTTCTGATCTATAGAACTTTAGTGTAATACATTTGTGTGGTTTTAAGCCACTAAGTGTATGGTAATTTGTTCTGGCAGTAATTGAAAACCAACACAAAAGGCATTCAGAATCACTGACTTAAGGTTAAAAAACAAATAACTTCCTCATCAAATGTGCTCAAAAGTATAAAACGATTTTTCCCTGGGTGGGGATAACACCAAATCTTCATCGCCATTCTAAAATCATTAGATATGTTTGATGTTTGTGCCTTAAAGTATGAGGAAATACACAGTGGTGACTAATAATTCCTGCTTCTGTAATTAGGAATTTAAAACATTTCATGGTTCATCATTGACCTTAGAGTTGAGGTGTAGCAGAAAGAACACTGCTGTTCTTAGAGTTCGATGATGTAGGTTTGAATCCTGACACATGCTACTGGTGGGTTCTGTGAAGGGAAAATCACTTGAACTTGAACACCCTGAACCTCACAAGTACATCTGAGAAATGGGCGATACTTTCTATCTCAAAGCTTGCCATGGAAAGCAAGTGACACAGTGTAGAGTACACCAAAGATGCATGTCAAACTTCTGCTAAAGATCTATATGAATAGATGCATTAAAAATGTACAAAAACATGTGCTGAATCCCTACTCTTTCTCAGGCACTGGTAATATCTGTCATCATTAGCATAGATGTCGAGACCAACACCATTATCCATTTTAAAAGCGGGGGTAGTCACTAATGCCACTGATCATTGATTTCCAACTCTCCACTATCCAGGTCTCTTTTAAAGTTAGGTGTGGTCATATCACTTCATTTGACCAATGAGATTGAACAAGGACTGACTCATGTCACTTTCACACAGAAGCTGTAGGAGCCAATGGACCACCATGATGCCTTGGCTTTGCTGCATTGATCTTGTAAGCCTGCAAGGAGGAAGGAAGCCCTCACAATATTCATGGACCATGAGAAAAAACACCTTTTTTAAATGTAAAGAGCTATTGTGATATTAGGGTTGCTTGCAACCTCAGCAAAACTTGGCTTATTCTCACTTGTACAAAGGTTTTCATCATTTTTTATTTGTACTGAAATAACCCCTGGATTTTTTGCAGGTTAAAGTTTGCACTTTATCTATATCTAGGCCGTCTCTTTCAATAATAAATCAATTCAAGGTACATAACAGAAACCCTGAATTTCAGTGAAGCTGGAATGTTTTAAAAAGGAAAAGAAACCGTGTGCACTTTTGAGGGCTCCCCATTGTAAGTTGAAAAAAATCGGCCCTCCTGGACACTCTCTGAACCCAGAGTTTCATGCTTAGACAGTCTACAACTAGACAAACTTGACAAGGACAAAATGGGTCAAAAGTGTCATTTCTTAGGAATAATTAGAATCATCTAATGTGGATAAAAGAGGTCAGGCTAGCATCCACTTCTCACTAACCTTTGGAGTTACTGGACCGACAAAGGAGGTAGCCTTCAATAAATGTTTATACTCGAGCCAAAAGGTTAATGGAGATAAAAGTAGACAGCCCAAAGGTAAAGAAGAGAGGATAATTCTAACCCAAGAAACTGGTGACATAATGTGGTCTTCGAGATTCCAAATTTTGCTGGAAATATTTGTTGAAGATTTCCAAAACGAGGCTTAGGAAGAGCTAGAAGTCTTAGAAAAATCTGACCTATGAGACAAACCTGACACCACAGCTTTTTAAAAGAACGAGGTGTCATTTAATAGAAAAACTGGCCTCCACTGATTTTAGTTCAGGAAAATAACAAAATCTCATTAGAGACTCTCAAGCCAAGACCATGAGATGTGGCTGGATGCTGATGAAAATGCTTTTGGGGTATTGCTTCCACAACTGGGTAATAGGTGAAAAGGACTGAGGCCTGTCTTGCAAAATTCATAGCTGCTTTAAGAATTCATAGCTGTTTCTATTCTTTCACCTCTAAAAACATATTAGAAGGGAGGCATAAAAATTTCCAAATTACTGCAGATATTAGACTTATACAGTGAGAACTAAAAAACAACAACAACAACAACAAAAAAAACCACCTCCCAATCTCTCCCAACTGCATTATTCACAAGTATATGAAAAAGGATAGTGTATGTGATTCCACCATGCACTACCACAGGGGAAATTTTATACAGGAAGTTTCAGTTAATGCATCCAAATAGTTCTCCACACTGGAATGAAATTCAAATTCAATCCGATGGTCACGAACAACATTGATCACTCCCTATAACTGTGTGCCGTCCCTAATGACAGTGAACCTGAGTTTAAAAATTCCCTTCATCAATAGCCTATCCTAAGGAGGTGTAACAACTTAAAATCTTTGACTACCTGGAGTTGAAAGAAATATCAAGTAATAATTCAAGGCCCTGCAATAATTGTATTTTCAGTAACTATGGGCATAGTCTATAGTTTCAATATTACTGATTTGACTGGAACTATAAAACTTTTAGCATGATGATTTCCACCTAATAGAACTGTGCTTTTAGGAAATACCCTTTCAAAAGTTATACAGGACACCATGTGAATGTCTGAGCTTGATGCTACTGAGGCGGATAACTTTTTTCTTTTAGGAAGTAGAGTATTACAGTAAACGACATACACAGAAACAGTCTACTCTATGTGGTCCTGTGGGGTTGGCATTATTTGTGTAATTCAATAATAACACCTAAATGTTCTCCATGCCTAATTAACCCCAGACATCATTAGACGTGACGATGTAAGCCATGTGCCTCCATTAAAATCATGTGCTTCCATTTCAAAATAGCATAGAATGGCCACTGAACTACATTGGGAGAGTCTCAGTCTTCTTTTTTTTTAAAAAAATATTTTTACTGATTTCAGAAAGAAAGGTAGAGGGAGAGATAGAAACATCAATGATGAGAGAGAATCATCGATTGGCTGCCTCCTGCATGCCCCACACTTGCGACAGAGCCACAACTGGGGCACGTGCCATGACCAGGAATCAAACCGGTAACCTCGTGGTTCATAGGTTGAAGTTGAACCACTGAGCCATGCTGGCCAGGCTTCCTTTTGTTTATTGTGCCTAAAATCACGGGCCTGGGGGAGAGACACAGTCACAGAGTGACTGACAGAGAGACACAGAGTCAGATATAAATTACAAATAGATTTAAACAGGTCACTCTAAGAACTCCCAAACTGATACCATATATCTTATCTATAGTTCTTGTTCAAAAGCAACAAGACTCAACTTAGTAAGAGGTGATCAAATTTGTATTGCTTGAAAAAAACAAACTGATGTGCTAGACACATTTTCAAACTCAAGCTCCAATAAGTGTAAGTTTGCTCTAAAATTAGAAAATACGTGAAAACTCGAGGTCAGAAAGACATCAGATGGAATGTGATTGAACGAGAACCGCTACCCTATACCATTAGGCACACAACAGGTCTATGGATGGACACCCAGGAAGGTTTCGTGAGAGACTGCTTCTCTGGGTATTTGGTGGGTCTACAAAATGCCCTTCCCGGGAGGGCAGCCCCAGCAGGAGGCCACAGAGCCTCTGTGAACAAATGCCCTAAGGCTACTGGGGTATGTAGACTCTCCAACACTCGAAGAGGCTTTGCAGAAACAAAAGAGTGTGAAATAAAATGATAGAATCCTTGGCCACCGTATCCACACTCCTGATGTCAAAGACAGTTTTATCTCTAGGAACCAAAAATTAAAATAATCATTATCTGTGAGGTATATTTGCTTTTAGTTCTCAAAACTGTTGAAACACATTATCTTAACATGCGTCACTGCTTAAATATAGGCATTTCAGTATAAGAAATAGTTACCTTCAGGAAAGGGAATGCAAATAGTTTGATATATCTATCTATCTATCTATCTATCTATCTATCTATCTATATGAAATTAAAATAATCTCTTTACTTCCAAATAAAAAGGATCACTGTGTGATATTTAGAAAAATAATATAAAATTATTATTCAAGAGTACTGACCCTAAAGACACAGGTATTTCATTTCCAAATGGGAAGACTCTCTAAATGAATAATAAACATCTAACTTATCCAGATATTTATTATACTTTCATTTTTTTTTTAAAAAAAAGAATAGATTCATTTTTCTTTCCCTTTTGCCAACTTCACTCCCACAGTCTCATCTGTTCTCCACATACATTTGGCGCCAAAGAGGAGCTACTCCCTCCAAGCTGGCAACCATTAACGTCAACCTTTTATTTCACACAGCTCTGAAAGTCACAGAGTGTTTAAGGAGTGTTGTTTTGCTCCTGGCAGAACTTCTGGGCTTGCACATAGTGCGATGTGCAAAAGCGTGTCAGTGCTGAACCCTTGGAAGGGAGAATCAAACTACCCTCCTGCCACGAGGCTGCCACATAAACCAACCTGTGGCAGGTTCTGGGATCCCAAAAGCTGTGGTCCAGGCTGTGTGACCTGGGCAAGCACTTAACCTCTCATGGTATCATCTTCTTCCTCTGTAAGCTGATCTCATATATCCTTTCAGCTTAACCACATACCATTGTAAGACTTCCTACTATAGCATTTTCATCGAGCTTAACTCAAATCCTGAGTGCAGAGAAGATATATATGAAAATTCAACACCTGGGGTTTAGGCTTACCTAAGGAAATGCTACTATTTTTATTGGCAAAACAGTAAATAATGCCATTCTAATTTACTTTACTTTGGGATTTTAAAACCAAAGAAAATGGGGTGATAAAAATGTGAATGTTATTAGGAAGAATTATAAAGAGTGTGTTATAAATGTATCTGTACTGCCCAGCCAGTATGGCTCAGTGGTTGGGTGTCAACCTATGTACCAGGAGGTCACGGTTCCATTCCTGGTCAGGGCACACGCCTGGGTTGTGGGTTTGATCCTCAGTAGGAAGTGTGCAGGAGGCAGCTGATAGATGTTTCTCTCTTATCCATATTTCTATCTCTTTATCACTCTCCCTTCCTCTCTCTCTAAAAATTAATAAAAAACATTAAAAAATGTATATATACATTCAACTCTCAATGGCCTAGTTACACAAAAAATAGTGGGCAATTCTATTCAGTAACCTATTTTTGAGATATATCCCAAAGGCATTCTGTGGAAGAGACAAAAACCTCAATCCTCCACAAGGCCATCCTTAGATACTGAGATATGTCTGTTCCTCATGAATTAATGCATTGCAATTTGTAATGAATCCTTCATCCACCTGTTAGTTTGTCTCCTTATTATTACCATTTCAGCCAATCTTAATGTCAGCCTTATCCCACCAAGAAGGCAATCCTGACATTAATAATATAGTAAATTTTAAAACCAATTCTCTTTTAATTCTGTTGTTTCATGATTTATCACCGTATGGCTTTCTTATAATCATAAGTTGTTAAAAACCCATCTCAAGATATACCTGATAATGATATTTGAAATTGTTGGAAAAAGTCTATGGAAAAGCTGAAAGACTAGAAGTGAGGAAAGCATCCCCCTTCAAAGAGAAAAAGAAAAAAAGCTGGAATTGTTAAGCTAGAGAGTTGGTGCCGTAATACATATAGTACCTTTTGGGAAGGCAGATTTTTATGAGGCATGTTATGGAAAGTTGGGTGCAAGAAATTAAAAGCTGGCAAACTAGTTGGTAGAAGCGCGAAGGTGCTACCCAGTTGTCAAAGCTTCTCTAAATCTGTGAGACATTTAAGAACAAGAACATTGCAAACACTTAAACTAAGTATTGACAGGAAGACTCTGATCATGAGGATGGTTTTCAGTATCTCTCCCCAAATCGGCAGATGCCGAAGGACTACACTCGTTCTGCACTTTCAGAGAATAGAAGTCCAGAGCCCAGCTCACCGGGGGCTGGGCCTTCTGCTGGAGGCATGCGGAGAGAATGCCAGCCAATGAAACAGATTCACCTCCACATGCTCCCAGGGCAGGCACCTTTTCAGCAGCACCCCTGTGGGTCTGGGGCAACTGAAGGAGCCTGCGATGAGATCAGAGCCAAATGAGATAAACCTTATTAATACTGCCCCTGGACAGATGTCTCAACCTATATTCTTTACAAAAGGAATACAATATGAATAAATGCATCGATGGGTAGGGTGGAAAGGATAGTTCAATAATGTTAGCATGACAAACTAACATATCTATTAAAACTAATGTCTGAGTACCAAGGCCCTGGGTTAACTTCTCCATTTAGTTGCACGTGAAGGATATTAAAGCTTGGAACAAGTTGCTTTGCCTTGTCCAGATGTGGTTTTTGCCACATAAATAATGTAACCTCATGTATAAAACCATTCCCATTAGTAATAACTAATCAGTGCTAACTTTGTATTCCTCTATACCATTTCTGCTTTAAGAAGTGTATTTTGGTTATTCTGCTTTTAAAGTAGTCACTGTATATTTTACTAGAAATTAAGTATATTCATTATTCACTCAATAAATGTTCATTAAATATCTACTACATAGAAACCTCTCAGAAAGTGAAAGACGAGTTACATTTCCTCTAGATGCTCACATGTTGATAATAAAAACACCTAAGTGACATACAGATTATTTAAATCATTAATAATTGATCTCATTATATTTTAAGTATATGTCTGAAAACTTTGAAAACCACAATGCCTATTTGATGGCCCATGACCAAACGAAAGTATAGCAAATAGGTGAGAAGTGGTTAATAGACTCTTTTTAAGAGATCTTCGTGGCATTTTAGGATTACACTTCAATTTTAAGATTAAAAACACTGAGGCTTTTCCAATTGGATTGAAAGTCTATAATAAATGGCTTATATTTTAATAATTATATCTAAAATCTAATCATAAAATCTTTTATATATATTTTTTGAGAAGCCATTCACTTCCACTTTATTAAACATTGGTTTACTCTACACTCATCTAATTATTCTTACTGCTAAATAAAGTATATCATTAAAATATATTGAATAATTCAAAAATGAAAATATTTTGGGAAATGAAGCCAAGATGAGTTATGTATATACTATTTTGAGTGTATACTCACTATCTCACTCAATATGCTTTAAACTATCAACAGATAGTTTAAAAACATATATGCCTGCCCGGCATGGCTCAGTAGTCAACCTATGAATCAGGAGGTCATGGTTCAATTCCCTGTCAGGGTACATGCCCGGGTTGTGGGCTTGAGCCCCAGTGTGGGGCATGCAAAAGGCAGCTGATCAGTAATTCTCTCTCATCATTGATGTTTCTCTCTCTCTTTCTCTCCCTTCCTCTTTCAAGGCAATAAAAAATATATTTTTAAAAAACTTGTATATTGGTGTCAAGCCGATTTAGTTTGAATCATATTTCCACCACTTAGGAGCTGTATAACTTAGGGCAAGTTGCTTAACTACTGTATCTCAATTTCTTGATTTCTAAAATAAAAAAAGTACTTACGTCACAGGATTATTCTGAGGATTAAATGAGTCAATGTATATAATGGACTTAAAGCAGTACCAGGTATGTATTCTTTGAAATTGTTGTTTGGCTTATGTTCCTAACACTCCTAAAGAAATTTATTTCCAGCCCTAGTTGGTTTGGCTCAGTAGATAGAGTGTCAGCCTGTGGACTGAAGGGTCCCGTGTTTGATTCCGGTCTAGGGCACATGCCCAGGTTGCAGGTTCAATCACCAATAGGGGACGTGCAGGAGGCAGCCGATCAATGATTCTTCTCATCATTGATGTTTCTATCTCTCTCCCTCTCCCTTCCTCTCTGAAATCAACACAAAAAGATATATATTTCTATATTCCCAGTAAAAGAAGAATTTTGGCTTGATAGAAAAGTGCCCCATATCCCTAATATATGATTCATAACATTTTGTTTTACTTTATGTGCTGAAATTCTAGGTGCCACATTATTTTTTAAATTAATTTTCACAATTCTATAAGGAAGATATTATCATGTCCATTTTGTATAAGTAAAAAATGAGACTAAAATGTTAAATAACTTGTTCAAGTTCACATTGCTAGAAACTAAATTATTTCCATGGCTTTAAAGTTATAAGAATCTTCTTAGGAATTGTGTTAAATATCAATTCTTCATGTCCATGAAACTAGCTTAATGATCTTCCATGAGTCAGTGGTTAGCAGTTACTGTTTTACATTATGCATGATTCCTAGCTGCACTTTGTATAAGCTAATTGCATGGTGCCTCATTAATAATCTTCAGGCTGTAAAAAAAATTTTTCAAGCTGTGAAAATTATAGCTTTGTAGTAAATTATTTCTCACATTTTGCACAATTTGGAGTCTTAAAAATCTACTTGAGATACCAAATATCAATATGAGACACCTAGTAGGTTTAAGGGTAATAGAGCTGAGCATAGTCTAGTTAGTAACATAAAAATACTGAAAAACAAGCAATACTTTTAATATTTTTATGACTATAGGTATTTTTATACCTATGGGCATTATTATAGCTTACAGCAGATAGAAATAGCCTATGTAAATGTTTCCAATCATAAGCAGAATTCATGATGAGATCCAAGATGTCTTTAGGCTAAATTTCACTCTATTTGGCAACTATTACACAAGAACAAATGAAAAATGGATTCTCTTGGCGCTCAGCTGGCCAGCAGACACAATAGAGCCTCATCAGAGAACTTCTCCGTGAGGCATCAATGTACACTCTGGGGTTCAAAGCAGTCTATCCAGACCTTCATGTCTGACGGGTCAACTCCCCTCATTGGATCTTCTGGATGCACCCACTTAGGGAAGCTAAATGGCAATGGATAGTCTTGGCTCCCTAATGGAGGATTCTCCACTTAAGAAATATTTCAGTCTATGTTTAGTTAGCATGTTCCTCAGCTTATACTGAATTGTTCACAGGTAGACTGGACCAACACAAATCAGAGCACTTTCACCTGCCAGGAGACGTTCAAGGTCAAACTGAGAAGTCAAAACGAAGCTTCAGTATAAAGTGCTGGGTGAACACAGTGCAGGGGTGGAAACAAGGACGCTGTTTTTTAATTCTGTTTTTTCAATTACAGCTTACATTCAATATTTTTGCAGTAGTTTCAGGTATGCAGCATAGTGGTCAGACATCGTATGTTTCACAAAGTGTCCCCCCAATATTTCAAGTACCCACTGGCTCCATACACAGTCATTACAATATTGTTGGCTATATTCCCTATGCTGTGACTATTTCATGACTAAAATGATAGTTCTTTTGACTCAATGGGTGTGAAACTAAAGAGTTCAAATATTATTTATGCCATACATACAATATTTTCCCACAATATGGTGAGCATGATGAGGAAAAGGAGCAGAAACCTCAGTTCATATACTATGGGCTTAACAGAGAGGCAATTAATACATTGACTGAAAGAATTGGGTCTAGAGTCAGAGTGCTTAAATTTAAATCCAACCTTTGCTACTCATCTATGGTGTGATCTTGGCCGAGTAGCTCCTAGCTCCACTTCTCTGTGCATCAGTTTCCTTATCTGTAAAATGGGAATAATAATACCTCATGGGGCTGTTGTGAAGAAAAAATAAGTTAACACTTATAAATCACTCAAACCAACACCTGACAAAGAGTTTAGTGTTCTTTTATACTTATTTTATGTACTAAGTATATTGATTTGGGGAAATAGGGGAAATTTAAGAAGTAGTTAAATATCTGTGACAAGTCTTGTGCCTGTTTAATTTGTTCTATCTAGACATCAACAGAAGGATCAATGCAGCATAGTATAAAGGTGTTATAAATTTGACTACTTTGAGCAATCTTTTCAATTCTTATCAACTTAATAAATTGGCCTGTAGGGAGACAACCTCACCCCTTTTTGCTCAATGAAAAGATTTTAATGGTACCCCAATGTTAGTTGAGTAAAATCTTACCTAGCATAAGATGTACGTATTGGTTAAAACAATAATTTATTGTTTATATTACTCCAAATTTTCTACCTATAGTTTTTACTACAAGATCTAAACATCTGCTTGTAGGGCATCTGGGAAGTAGTTTGAAAAGGCTCTGGACACTGAATTCCTAATAATGGCATTCACCTGCCTTGGTTTCTAAATTGGTAATTTCTGAGCTAGATACAATATTTTAGAATATGCAAATTTTTCTTACACCATATGCTGGAACAAAGCCTTAAATTTAAACACTGTAATCTTAACTACTTCTTTAAACCTTTAAACATGTCTCATTTGTCAATTACAACCGAACAAAATTAAACAATTATCTCCTATGATTACAAAGACCAAGACCTTTTCCTCAGTAGTTCCTATGTCATGCTAGTATGCTAGTTGCATATATTATTATTATTATTATTATTATTATTATTATTATTATTATTCCTCACCTGAGCATATATTTGATTTGAGAGAGAGGAAGGAAGGGGTTAGGAAGAGAGAAAGAGAGAGGGAGAGGGAGAGCAAGAGAGAGAGAGATAGAGGGATATCGATATGAGAGAGAAACAGGGATTGACTGCCTCTTGTATGTGCCCCAATCACGGATGGGACCTACAATCTAGGAATGTGCCTGGACCAGGAATCAAACCCATGACCTTTTGGTATCTGGGATGATTCGCCAACCAACTAAGCCACACTGGCCAGATCTAGTTGCATATATATTTTTTTAATGACCTGAGAATTCACTAAACTTAGGTTTGGTTCAAACTTTGTCATTAGATGATTAGATTACCTTACTGGAAATACATCCCTTCCCTGGCCAGTTTCTTCATTTATTAAAGAAGAAACTGGCAGGGCACCTTCTAGCTTTGATACTTCACATACTCGAAATAGAAGAAACTCTTGAAACAGACTTGTCTTGTGTTACTCAGCCTTTTAAAATCTGTACCCTCCTTTCTTGGTGTTGAAAACAAACTCATGGTGTTCTTTCATATTGAGAAATTTAAATAAGCTATAAATATTTTAAAGAAATGACACAATGGTGCTCCATCTCCTAAGAACAAAGTTAGAGTCCTTCAACAATTACATATACTCCCATGTGTACTCTTTGATGGGGCTCTTCTCCATTACTTTCGAGAATCACAAAACTGTCCCTAACTCATACTAAAGTGGATTATCCCCAATTCAAATCTGCAGGAAGGAAAAGCTAAACTACAAACTCAAATGGAATATTTGCTTCCCCTTGGCTTATGCAGAACCAAATGCCTTAACTTACTGTTCTGTGTTCTAAATCTTTTGAGACTGTGCACCCCCAGATAAGGCAATAGCGTGAACATGTATTTCCATGTTGGGCTGTTACAGGCTGATCCAAGTTCCAGCTCCTAATCATCAAGACTCTGGGATCTTTTTAATGTGACTACATGAGACGGGTTCCCGTCCTTCACAGAGCTGCAGAAAGCATCCTGCCTACCACAGTCACTCAATCAATACTTTGTAATTGTTGATAAGGGCACACATATAAGATACAGAGACCAACTTCCTTTTTGGCCCAAATCACACTATCCAACAACATATGGAAGGAAGTTTAGTGGTTTTGCACTAGACTGGTTTTAACTACACTAAAATAAATGCAATGATTCAGCCAGTTGATAGCAAAATCTCAAGAATGAGAAATAATGCTGTATCTTCTTCATTTATTACACATGTAATTCTAAATGTGGACTATAAATAAAATGGATAATTTTTAAAGCCCCCTCTCACTTAATTACTGTGACTAGACTAAACATATGCAACGAAACAAAATTATCTTGTAGTTTTCCTGTCTTAAAAGCAAAGATTTGGGGGGGAAGGAGAAAGGGCAGGGAGTGAAACTGGTGATAAAAAGGAAGGGTTCAGCAGTGGGACTGGTGCTGATAGAGTCCACGTTCCAATAAGACTCAACAAACAGCTCTGATCAGAATCTAAGTGATGGGAAACAGCCTGTAGCTTTGAGATTAGCTGCTTCACACTATTTCTGAGTTAAGCCAGCACCAGTAACATCATGAATGCATAATTATAATTATGCATTAGAGTATGCATAATGATCTTAAAATCGGTAAACAAAGAAAAGGCCTCAGAATTCCTCAGCTAGTTTAGGTATTACTGTTACAGAAGACAAAGTATGACTAAGATTGTGAAGGGGCTGACTCTTACTGAAACTTTCATGAAATCTGCGAACTTGAGGAAATAACTAATGAACCAGCATCGCTTTCAAAGTCCCTTTTAGGAAATTCCACATGAATCAGTCCAATCAAAGAAATGCAATAGAGTATTTCAAAACATATGAAGCAAACACTCAGGAATGTTCAGATTTAAAGTAGCCAGCCCTAGAGACAGAAATAATAATAAGGTACCTTGAACTTCTTATATAGTCTAATAAAAGAATGCATGGTCCTGGAATTGTTTATATGTGATTGGCTAATAAAAAAAGGTCAAAAAACTAAAAGATATGTTGGAGATAATTACTGGCACGTGGGGAAATTTATTTCAAACTACTATATTCCAAACATCTAACCACAAGTAGGCCTAACCTGAATGTGTCTGGTTGTGATATTTGCTTTCAATTTTCCAAAAGGAAGATGGAACTCCAGCTGAAGGGTGATACGCCTTCAGCCTTGAAGAGCAGTTATGTCATGCATTAGCCTATATTTCAGGCAAAATAATTTGATATTCTTTTCTCACGGTACTATTTTTACTGCTCTGCTCTGGAATTTAGCCATGATCTCTGCATTCCTCTTACCAGAGCCTTAAACTGAAGAACCAAATCTTAACAAGGGTGTCAGTCAACCTGGGTTCTGTGGGGACCTCCTATAGACCATACACAGGATCAGAGGACCAGGATGCTCTGAAAACGGGTAATTCTTCTCAATGACCCAAGATCTCAACAGCTACCTGGGAACTCCTTTCATCTTTTATATTCTTGCCCTTCCTTTTCACCAAAATTCACAGAAACCATTCAAGAGGCGCTTTCAAAGTCACCCCCACCCCCCCACCCCCGCCCCTTAGCATCATGCTTTTTATTTTATTCACCTAATGTTTTGTATCCTTAACTAAAATTTATCTCACTGGAGATGGAAATGAAGAGCAATTCTGATAAATAAGTGGGTGATAATTTAACTTTCACCCAGGAATTTAGAAGAAGGTGAGGGAAATGATCCTTTTTAAATTTTCTATTATTTCCTCAGGAAAATGAACACTGTTTTCTCTATTTCAGATTTTTGGAACTTTTGTCTTTCTGACTATATACTGGTCACATGCTAAAATGTTAGACACACACAGAGACAATTTAAGGATCTAGTGACCCCGTAGAGAGAGATCACAGGAGGCCGGAGAGTTCACAGATTTTTTAATAAAGAACCAAGTCTTGATATATTGTTTGACATTTGAAAAATTCTTCCATACTCCAACCAAGTATATTTATAACTTGTTTTCTGTCAACGTTCTTGTATTACTTTTTAGTGTTGGTTGGGATGATGTTATTATGTTGGAAATGTTAGGTGACTGTGCTGAAGAAATTCTTTCATCAAACTGGGGAAAAATTAGAGTGAAATGATTACATACAGGGAGGCTTAGTTATATGTGGACTCTAACAGCCCATCTGAAAATGCACCATTTGGAATTCAAATACATGTTTCATCTTCAGCGTTTCTCAAAGCAGAGGCTGCAGACCTCTTGGGGTCTTCAATATTTATAGGCAATTTAAAAAAAAATTGATATTTTCGTTTTGATCCTAACACAACAAACATGAAAACAAATACATGCTTACCTTGGGAGTTGGCAAATTGTGTCTTTAGTAGTAAAATTTTGCATTTGAAATACAGTAAATGGAAAATTTAATTTCTTTAACTTAGTGTTTTTCACGTGGTAGCCCATAAATCCCTGGAAAACCTTGAACCTACTGAACTGTATTTTTCCTTCTTCAAAAAAGAGTCTATATCTTATATTGAGCAAAAAACTGGCAAGGACCCAATACTGCAAACAGTCAAGTTTCAAGGTTAGATTACAAAAAGGTTATTTAGCTCTTAATCTAGCTACATATTAGGTATAAATGCCTGTGTCCAGGAAAAAGAATCATTTTTTAGAGGAAGGACAGAAAGGGAGGCAGGGTATTTCCTTATCTTTCTCTGGCCACAGGAAAAATTTTATTATGATTTGTCTTCTTTGTCTGCCTCTCCCTTCTCTGTCCCTGTCTCCCAGATTCCAAAACCACTCTCCCCTAATCCTGGGAGCCTTTGGGCTGCAACAACTCCCCTCCAGCAGGCCTTCACTTGAGGTATAGGTGCCCTATCTCACCAATTACTCCATCCTCCAAAATGGCCATTCTTCTCTCTTTTATCATGAAACAAGCACTTCCATTAATTCAGCGGAGCAGCTCTCAGAAGGAAAGCCATCTGACAGAATTAACCGATATTATGATATGAACAGCGGCCACGCCGCTGATATCCCTGTCATTATTGAGCTGTTCCTGTTTCTAAAAATTTTCCCCCCTTTTCCTCAAATTTGAGCAGACATAGTCTTTACATTTCTCAAGTTCTTGTTAGTTTGTTCTCCAGTGGCTCTCTTGGCTAAATATTTGATAGTTGCACCATTGGCTCAGGTGGAGCTTTGGGCATTGTTAACATAATAAGCAGAAGTCAGTCAGAAGCTGTCTGTAAATAATGTGAAATTCAGTGGCTACCAAAGCCTGACAGATGGGCTTTGGAGACGTTTGGAGCAGGCTCACCAGTTACTGAGTTACTACCATGGGACTGGAGTGAACTATGCTCCTAAGAATCGTGTTGTTTTGTAGAGTAATTCCTGAAGGTGCTGACCGCTGTGGCTCTCCCAGCATCGGGGCCTCAGTGCATAGCGCTTGTCACTAATTGCAGCAGCTGCTTCAGACAGCCCTCGTCTTGGCAATGGGACTGGCTGCTTTTCTCTGCCCTCAGGAAATCTCTCTCCAGGTGAGGTCTGAGGCTGTGCATCGAGATTGTCTTCCTGCTCTTCGGCCAATGGGCAACTTGAAGACCTCAACACATTAGTGTCATGTGTCCACTCCTTCAGACATTCTGAAAATAAGCACTTTTCGAACTTGACGTTTTCCGCCCAATTCTGATTTAAGTGTCACATAGTACTTGATCCGCAATATAGACAAATGCATCTCGGCTTCCTGCAATTTGGCATACAAATGAGGCTGATGTCCAATTCCTCGTAGCATCGTTCACTGCTGTTACTTGCTGTATCCAGATTCACTCTTAAAAACGGGGAATACAGCCCAGCTGGAGTGACTCAGTAATTGAGCATCAATCCATGAACCATGAGGTCCCAGTGAGATTCCCAGTCAGGGCACATGCCCAGGTTGTGGGCTCCATCCCCAGTGTGGGGCGTGCAGGAGGCAGCCGATCAATGATTCTCTCTCATCATTAATGTTTCTATCTCTCTCTCCCTCTCCCTTCCTCTCTGAAATCAACAAAATATATTTTTTAAATGGGGAATACAGACTCATTTTCACTAAAAGTTTAAGCAAAAGATGCCGACCTTCATTATTTTAACTTTTCAAGGAACCCTGTCGCCACTAGAAAGTTCCGGTATCATTAATTTCCCAGCACCCTAGACCACCAGTGACATCATTCTTCATGTTTTGTCCTTCTTTATAATATTATAAAAATGGATCTTCTTCTGTTTTTAATCACAAGCCTTATCCAGCAATCAAGGCAGGTATATAATAAGCTAAGCTACTCTGTAAATCTAAACATTCCCTACAAATGGAAAAGATACAGCCGGGGCTCTCTGATTGTTACTAAGGCGACTATCTAAAATGAAAATCTGATTAACCCTTTGGCTGCCTGGGACTACCCATGTACCACGTTCGCGGACTTCTTGCCCTTATCTCTCCCTTCCCCCCGCCCCCTCAAGAAATTCATAATTGCATTGCTCCAGAGTAGTTATGCTCTGGTTTCCCTATCTGAGAGGACTGTGATGGGTGGTGGTCCCATCTGGACAGCTGAGTGGGGTGGCTGCCTCATCGCGAGGAGCAGACATTAAAACAGAGGGCACACCATCTCCCGCTTATTTAGGGCATCAGTTTGATGAAATCCTTGACACGAAAGGAGCCCCATTCAATACATAGCAGAGTATCACTGTATTTTCTTTTCACTCAGGAAATGATTTGACAGTAAAAGCTGCATGTTTCACAAACATAGTCTCCTCAACTACTTTTGAATGACGTTAGCAACTGTTAACATTTGCTAGGAGGAATAATATTTCAAAGCATTATGCAGAATTTTAGCCAAGAACAAATATCCATCAGGCACGCTCTATTCTCTTTGTACAGTTAAACAAAAAAAGGGAGTTCAACAGCAGAGGGGGGAGGGGGAGGACCACATATTTCCATGTAATTTTGACAACGGGAGGCTGTGCACTAGAAATTCATTAATAGATTTTAAAAAAACTAATTCCTGCAAAAAAAAAATTACATTACAATGGACCTTTCAAAGTGCATTATTAGCATTCAAGGTTCTTTATATAAACACCCACTGCCTCCCCACCACTCCCCCTCCACACTGTTCTAGAAGGATATCTTATAGTTTTCACCTACCCTCTCCATTGGAGGCAAAATGGCCCATTTGTTGCTTCCTACATACACCTGGTTTGATGTCTCCTTCATCTTCTGGTTAGGCCATTCCTTCCATCCTGAATTCCCTGCCTGCTCTTCTCTACCAATGCGTACCCATCACTTCCTTTTGACCTTGGTCAGCTCTCTTTGCCCTGAGGAAGCATTTCCCAATTAACCCACTTCCCTCAGTTCATCATCCTATGTCCCCTCAGAATATAATTGTACTAAGCCATTTTATACTTGTTGATACATTGCTTGTAATTGCTTTTTTAAAATTGTGTTCCTACCATTGCATTTGCTCCTATCTCATTTATATACCCTTTCCCCCCCTCCATGTGCCTCTGCTTTTCCCTTCCAAAGAGTATTCTGATTCTTGGCGATTTTGGCATTGCAATACAGCATCAGTGTGCTCCACACTGATAACTCATCAATAAATACTTTCTGACTAACTAAAAATAGTTAATGTTCATAAAACATATCAGTGCTCTACAGTTTAGTTCTTCATACTGAATTTTGCAGAGCAGCAACACCTCTAGCAAATGGCCCTCAAATCTCCAGCACATAGACAATCTCCTATAGCCCAGACATCCTTTAAACATATATTTTTTTAGATATTCGTATTTCCTTTTTCTTACTATCATGTGAAATTCAACATATGTAAATGAATTTGAACTTCTGTAAAACCCAACTTTCCATCACAGTTACTTATTTTTATTAAAGTTACCAACTAAAAAAGAACTTTTATATTTATCTAGCATTTCTAACCTCTAGATATATTAAACTTTTAATCTATGATATTGTACAGAAATAACTAAAACAATGGTTTATACATTAATGGTTAAACTTTGGTTGGGTCTTCAGAGAAATTGTGCATTGTACCTTCCCTATGGGGATTAGTAATTGAAGTCAACAGGATCAAAAGCGTAAAAGAACATATAACATGCAACAAAATCCAATAAAATTTCATTTTAAGGCTAGTTATTTCTAAGATACTAACTACACACAACACACAACTAAAAAGTGTTAAAAATTACTTTAGAGGTTGAGATCTAAAGCAGTAAAGCCAGCTACAAGTTCAGATGGGTAAACAAGAGTGAAAACATGGAGGCTGCTTAAATGGTAAAAGCTTTGAGGAGTTGAGTCAAGTCTGAGGTACCAATTACCCAGTAGAAAGTGCTCAGCTTGGTGAGGGTTGATAAGAGAGACCATCTGGTGCCAAATAAGTAACTTTGACAAATGCATTTAAGTCTCTGGAGTTATAGTTCCTGCCTCTGTGTACCAGTTCTCAAAGGTCACTTTCTCTTGTGTTATGTTATAAATCTAAACATACCTCCTTAATCAGAGAATGCAATATATGAATGGATGAGGATGAAAGGGGGAGTTACTTTTCTGAGACACCAGGGTTTTTGTCTCCTTCCTCTTTTCTCAGATCCTTCATTCAATGAAGATATAATTTACTACATATTAATGTAATTTCTTCACTGGAGGCATTTGCATTTCAATACACCAAGCCTTATGTTTAAAGGGTAGGTAGGTTTTCAAAATGAAATTCCAGGTATCAACCAATGAGAGGAAGGGAGAAAGGGAGATGACCATCGTACCTCACGCTATCACAGTGTTAACCCACTTGCAAGCCAATCCCAACATTCTATGGAATGAAATTCCAAGGGATGGCTGAGGAGGAGAGAGCGTCGAATAGTAATGGGAAGATCTGAAAGAATGTTGAAATCTTAAAGTCCGGAGGAGAAAACTTTGTTAGCTTTATTAGAAAGTTAGCAACGCATTATGACAGGAGTGGCTTATTCAATCCAAAGACAGGATGGCTGAGGATGATTTGGAAGTCGATCAATGTTAGGTAACAACCCACTGATTTTCTTTTCATCACCAAAAAGAAGACAATGGAAAGAGCTGTGAACAGTGTATCTGAAACGGTGCTTCCTCTAATTAAATGATCAGCAAAGTTGTTTCTTAAAGCTTCAGTTTTCTTATTTGGAAAATAAGGGCTGGATTAGGGTTTTTTGGTGTTTTTTATTTTTTTGAGGTATCACATTCTGTGATTTGGCAATATTAAGCCAAAATGGGAATATTACCAAAAGATGATGTGCAATTTTACAAAGAGACACAGAATACAGCCGCTAATAGTTTACTATTAACACTAGAGGCCCGACACACAAAATTCATGCAAGGGGCTCGGCCCTCGCAGCCCCGGCTGCCTTGGCCCTCGAGGGCCAGGCTTCGTCCAGAAGGTCCTCTGGAAGGTCGTCCGGACAGTCGTTCCGCTGTTGGGCCGGCTGGTCTAATTAGCATATTACGCTTTTATTATTATAGATGACAGTAAAGGCTAGTGTTTCTTGAGTGCCAACTCTATGCCAGTCTTTGGCTGTGTGTGAAACACAGGCAACCTTTTTTTGAAATTCACAAAATATGTATGCATGTCATGTTAACATTTCTACTCATAAGATCAGTCAAATGGGCACAAAGAAAGTTAAAGTGACCCAATATCACAAACTCAATGGTGAGGGAGTCCTGTTTTGAAAGTAACTCCAGTGGCTGAGTTCGCCATCACTGTACTACACCAACTCAAGTTAAAATAAGATCTGAAAATCAAATCACATATACAAAGAAGAAAAACAGATACAACACATAACCAGGGCTAGGAAAATTATTTCATAAAAATCAGTATATTGAAATATTAGTCCTCCTTTGTAATGCAGAGAGATAACATTTGAAAGCAGACATAAAAAAAAGTCTAAGTATTTGTTTCATTTCTGTCTTCAGAAACAAACATTAACCATGTTGTGTTTATTTTTGTTGTCTTTGGCTTACTTATTAAAAATATAAATAACAACTATGTGGAAGGAAAAAGGAGAAACTTAATGGAAGAAAAAGAAAATGAAACAGTAATTAGAAAAAATGTTTAGTGTTTACAAGTAAAGGGCCAAGTCACTTATACACAAGATAATTTGAGAAAATGCCAAACTTTGTTGCAGACCCCCAACAATCACGATTCAGAGATGCAAGATAACCAATAAAGAGTTAAATTCAGAATATAACCTGGAATCTAAAACTCTGCTGGGCATCACAGATAAATGCCTGAAAAATTCTTAAGTGAGTTATACTAAATTCATTTATATATTTTCAAAGATGAAGGACATTAAAGATAAACGTAATGTTGCAGTGGACAAGTCTCAACAAATCAATACAACTTTCCCACCCCATTTTCTCCTTTAATAATGAGAAACCAATCAGGCTGATATGACAAATCTTTACTCTCATTAGCTTAAAAAATGATTTCATAGGAAATACTCAAGAAGCATTAAAAGATACTAAAATACACTTTCTCCAAATCAACACAAATTAATTACAAGGGATTTTCAAAGAATAGTTGCTGATGGCTCAACATCAGTATATAGGAATCCATAGCTATCAGTTTTCTGTCTGGGATTATTTATCAATTATATTAATGATACAAATGAAACAATAGATCAGTTGCTAATTTAATTTATTGGCAACATTAACTTACAAAGAATCAGTATCTTCAGCTACAAGTCGGATTTACTAAGTATCTACTCTATTTACATACATAAAGTAAACAACTGCATTTTTCTTTATTTTTATTTTCAGGAAAAATCTCCTGAACATATAACTACATTTCTTTGGTAATGAGATTGAGGTTCAGAAATGTATTGACTCATCTACAATCAACAACTGAAAGAGTGGTGTTGAAGTCAGGGTCTGTACTTGAGTCAAACTTCCTCACATCTAACCTGCCTAGTGGTGGCATTACTATCGTGAGGGTCAAATGGAGATTTTGAACACTGTTAATGTCTGAAGCAAAATGACTATGCAATCTACCGCTTCACATCGCCGTTATTTCAAAGTACTTTTCTCAAAAATGAGAAAGGGAATGAAAATTAACATTTCTTGAGATTCCCAAGCACTATGCTAGAATCTTTAAAAGATATTATTTCATTCATTCATACATTCAACAAGTATTAATCGGGTGCGTTCTAGGTGCTGGTGAAATTAACAGTGAACTATACAATATATCTGTCCTTTTGGAATTCCCTCTCTTGTTAGAAAGAAAAAAAAGAATAAACAGAGTAAGCAGTAAATCGATGTAATTGGTAGTGCAAAGATATAAAGAGACAATGGCGGGGCTTTGCTTGTTTTGTCTTTTAAATAGTCCCGAGAAGGCCCTGCTGCAGGGAGTGCGTCTGAGCATGTCACTGAATTAGGTCAAGAAGTCAGCCATGCGAAAATCTCAATGTGGAATGTTCAGGGCAGAGGGAACAATAAATGCTGAAGCATTCAAGTGGGAATCTAGCATATTCTCTAACAGCAAGGAGACCTGTATGGCCACAGTGAAGTCAGCAAGGCAGAGAATGAGGTGAGCAAGGAGAAAGCCAGATTGTGAAGGGCTTTGCAGGCCATGGTCAAGTGTGGATGGGTTTGGGAATACCATGCTGTGACTTACATGCTAAAATGCCATGCTCACTGGCATGTGACAAACAGCCTCGAAGGGACATGAATGAACAGAAGGAAATGAGTGAGGGGACAGGGATGACACTGGTGAGAGATGCTGATGGCCTGAGCCAGGATGCTAACTGTGTGGATGGCGGGAAGTGGTCAGATGGTGGAAGTGAAGTTCATTGGGTGGCTGCACATAAAGTCTATGAAGAAAGGAGAGGAATCAAGGTTTGGGTCTTACCAACTGGGTGACTAGTGTTGACATTTATGAAGACAGAAAAGACTCGGAGAAGAGCAATTTCAGGGTATCTGGCTTAGAGGTCTGATTTCTACCTGTTTATTATGATGTAGAGATGCCATATTAAACTCAGAAATATGAGTTAAGATCTCAGAGGAGAAGTTAGGGCTGAGAGTTAAATTTGACAATCTTAGGTAATTGATGGTAGTTGAAGTCATGGGACATGAAAGCATCTAAAGCAGTGGTTCTCAACCTTCCTAATGCCGCGACCCTTTAATACAGTTCCTCATGTGGTGGTGACCCCCCAACCATAAAATTATTTTCGCTGCTCCTTCATAACTGTAATTTTGCTACTGTTATGGACTGTAATGTAAATATCTGATATGCAGGATGTATTTTCATTGTTCGCGACCCACAGGTTGAGAACCGCTGATAAAGAAAAGAGTAGAACTCGAAGGCCAAGTCATTGTATTTACCAACATTTAGAGGTTAAGTTCTCAGCCAAGGAAACTGAGAAAGTGCATCCAGCAAGGTAGAGGGAAAGAATGGAGCCCCCAATCATGAGAGCCAAGCTCCCTAAGTCTTTCAGGAAGGGGGATGGACTAAGGGAGCGATGGACTCAGCAATACAAGGCTCACTTCTACCTTACAATCAAGCAGATAAGCATTGGACTTCCACCATTTTTATTTTTTTTTAAACAGAAGACAAAATTGAAGCTGAAATATGTCAATTAACGTGATGATTATCACACTGCTAATAAGTGATACAGCTAGGATTCATACTGCCCCTGATTCTAAAGACTGTTATTTCCATATTTTCAAAGAAGTAAAGCTATTTAAATAAAGAAATGAGAGTTATTAAAGAACTATACTGAGTGAAATTTTGGTAAGACTAATCATTCAAAGCTGGGGACACTCTCATCTATTGCAGAAAATAAAATCTAACAATTAAGTCATGTTTTGTTTTTTTTGTAGGGAATTTGTGTAATTCTAGATTTGTAGACAATTGCTGGAAAATGCTCTATGCCAAGTCTTATTTTATGTGAGGTAACCAAAGCTGAAGCACCTTTTGGTACAAAATCCCATTGCTATTGTCCAACACCATAAAATTTTGGCAGAAAAGCACTGGCATATGGAGAGAAGATGCATAACTACTCTACAATGCAAAAATCATGAAATGAATCAGTAATTCTGTGAGTATCACAGTACATTTATAAACCTACCAAAGTTTAGTGTGTATTGGACTAAAATACAAGCTTATTGAAAATAATTTATCATTAAGCTTTTGGGATAAATTTCTCAACCGGGGAGGGTATCATGTAAAACATGACTTGACTTTAAAAGCATCGAGTCTGTGAGCTTTAGGCAAAAAGCTGTGAATGCCCCTAAATTCTGTGGTTTGAATGTGTCACCTACCAGGCAAATAAAATTTTTTTAAATGTAGCCTAAAGTCTACTACATAAAACATTCAATGCTCGTGCATATAAATGCAAGTTTGTGGCTTAATTTAGCAAAAGAAAGCCAAATTTTGTCACAGGCCAACAAAGTCATTATTTGTGCAAACATCTATACCATGCACCGGAAGCATTTCATGTACTAACTCACTTTTATAAATGCACAATAGTTATAAAACTATCAGACCTGACGAATCTTAATTTTAGAACCTTGAAGTTCATCTGGGCCAGGTTCCAGTTAATGCAACCTTCTCTAGAGTATGTCAGGTAGGAAATAGAAGTAGCAGCCACTCGTGCTATTAGGCTTTATTTACCCAAAGTTTACCATGTCTAGTAACTAAACAAAAGACAAGCTCGCTACTTTACAAGGCAGCACAATTCATATTTATATTAACCAAAATCTACCTTTCTGTAATTCCACAGAATAAAAGCATTCTGCATGTGAGGCCTTCAGACTCAGAAGGCGTTCTATAATTTCTCCAACTGTAGTGGATACTTATGAAATTGTCTGCCCAGAATCTCTACCCTTCTGAGAACTCCTTCTCCTCTCCCTTCTAGCTCTGGTCCAGTGATGGGCACCTCTCCCTTGCTAGGGCAGCAATGCCTTTCTCTAGGGTTTCCAATAACAGGAGCAAAAGAGTCAAAGGCATATGTCACTATAGAGCACAACGCTGAGCTGTAGAGTTCAGAGGCCCCTCCTCATGGCAGGAGCAGCTGGAAGCCTGGGGAAGAAGACTGACACTGACTAGGAGAAATCAGGAGCCATAACTGCTGAAGGTGTCCTGATGATTTCTGAATCTTTGCTACTAATACATTGGAGGCCCAGTGCATTCCTCTACTTGGTTTTCATAAAACATCCCAGCGTTCTGATAATAAATTACCTTCTTCGTTAAGCTGGTTCAATCACATTTCCATTGCTGGCAGCCAAGGGACCTTAATACATCTTCACCTACTTCAAACAATTCTCATAGAAGACAGAGCAACCCAGGTCTAAAACCCAGGCACTATCGTCGACAGTGTGAGTCTCTACAAAGCCTCAGGATTCTCTGTGCCTTTCGGGTCCCAATACTCCATTTCCTATGTGGAAGAAGCACAGCAGGGACAAAACACATGGAAAGAATAGAAGGCTACATTCAATCAGGGGCCTTGCCATTACCTCTCCTTTCAGATGCATTTTCTGCCATTTAGAATTGAAGAGTAAGGAAGGGTGAGGGTGTAAGATCATGGGAATGAAGAATAATGACAGGGCAGAGGGAGTTAAAAAATAAACAATTCTGTTGCCATTATACCTAAGGTTGGCCATGAACAGGCGTGTCTAAATGCAGTTAATTAGGGGACAAGCCCAGGGAACAGGTGATGAATTCTCTGGGGTACCCTTATACACTTTCCCAAGCAATCATACAACGAGTGTAGCTGCCATCTGTGGGCCCTGCCACGTGCCAGCTCCTGGGCTCAGCGTTTTCATACATTATCTTGTTAATTCCTTGGCTTAGGCATCTTTTGGGTATATTCAGAGGAATAAAAAGGCTGCTGGCTATTCCCCAGAGCCTGGCGGTATGGAGCATGGCTTTAGGTGGTGATTGAGAGAAGTGATTCTTTGCCTGCTGCCAAGCGTAAGTTCAGGGGAATGAGAGCCTGTGAGAGAGGAAGGAGGAAGCCGGCTCACCCGTGGAACCCAGGGGAGCTTGCCCTTGAACTCCGTGGGGCTGAGAGGGGGAAATTAAAGCTGGATACTGACCGATGATCTAGTACTTAGCACAAAACAAAATGCAGGAATAGGTCTACATTTATTCTGGTTGTAAAAGGTCCATAGTGAACATTAAAAGAGAATATTTTCTCAGGAAATCTGACAAAGTCTGAAGAATTTAGTCCCTAATAGACATGCCTGGATCTTCTTCAAGTTCCTCCTCTTGAATTAAGATTATTGCTATAAAAACCTTAGATATATGTTATAAATAAACCATAACAAAGTAACACATCATACTCTAATTCTATAAAAATAATAACAAAGGAGATATAAAGACAAGTTAAACATTTCAAAAAACGAAAAAGGAGCAATTGCTTCCTAAAGCTATTTAGCTTGTATCACCTATAAAACATTTAAAATTAAATAATAGAAGAAAAAATAAAATAAACATAAATTAGTAAATTTCAAAGAAATAAAAACATTAAAAGATACAATGGGCGGGGGGGTATTTTGACCAATATTTGTCATTTACCAAGAAATAATAATTAGTTAAAAAATATTGTTTTCCAGTGGAAACTCAATGTTTCAAATCATCACTGTTTGAATGTGTGCAGTTTTTCTTTACTTTTAAAAAATCTCTCTCCTGGTTTATAAACTTAAAGGCAGCAAAAGGGAAACAATCTTACAAAAATTTCTGAGTATATTTTATTCCCAAATCCACCGTTAATAGACCAACTACAGCCTCAACATTGTTAATAGTAAAATACTGACCTCATCATTGTAAATACTAAGCTTTGGAGTGTACTTTTTATTATCAAGTACAATTTTGTGTTTTCGGAACATCTGTCTTCACTCTATAGACTAAAATCAACAGGAATATACTATCTTAAATACTTGAGCAAAACTCAGTAAAAGATACAGTAGGCAAACATTGTGGTCGGCTCAGCAGTGATTACCAACTCATGCTCCAAATTCACTATAAAATGAAAATCAATATTTCCACAAGTTCCTGCAACATAAAAGATAACCTTCATTGATTTTTCTAGACTTAGGCCTCGCTGATAAAATCTAATATAAATTTTCAACCATGAGGATTTGGATCAGAGCAGGGGTGATAAGTCCTGCACATCTCTTAAGAGGTGGAGAATTTTTTTTTTTTAAAGTGCACGTTCATACTATTTATAATTTGCCCTGTGCAAGTGAAAGCCTTTTCCACCAGTGCTATCAGGAATCTCTTCTAATTTTTATTACTGTGAGGCTAAAGCCTGTTCCAGATAATTTGGAAATTTCAGGGGAGTTGTGATAGGGCTGATGGTGCAGCCCTGGCTGACTTGAGAAAGGAGCTAACCGGTAATAGCCTCCATGGCTGCGCTGATTAAATGTTGCCATAGATGAAAGGCCTGCCATTGCCGCAATAAATTAACCAATCACACAAATCCCAAGTCAGTGCTAATCCTTCCTTGATACTCTGATCCTCTGATCAGCTCAAGGAGGTAAAGAAACTGGCTTGTGACGCTTGGTGCTCTAACCCCTGGATTTCATGTACACAACGAGCTAATGATAGCTTGCTGACCAGTTCAATGGGATGAACTCCTCTCACAACCCTTAGGGAACACCTCGGCCTTCAGAGAGAGAGAGAGAGAGAGAGAAAGAGAGAGAGAGAGAGAGAGAGAGAGAGAGAGAGAGAGAGAGAGAGAGAGAGAGAGAGAAAAGAAAATTGACAAGCCCATGGGAGGTTCTGTGTTTTACTAGGAAATGCAGGCAAACTATCCAGTACTTGTTCACTAAAATAATCATGAAGCCAGGACCGAAGTGCGACACGTTCTGTATCACTTGGGTGTGGATAATGAATCGCAAAAGGACAAGGATCAGAGAGAAGCGGGAAAACCAAAGAAAGCCACCTGGGAGAGTGGCCTTTCCAGAGAGCACGCGGGCCTTTCTGATCTTTGGTTTTGTCTTCGGTGCAATTTTTGAAGCAGCACTCCGCTGATACTCTGGATTTGTTCGGAGCTGCACAATTGGGGCTTCTGTGAATTCTGTGGGAGACGGGATGTGCCATAGCGCACTGCTGGTGTGATTAGAATCTGATTTAGGAACAGACCCATTGAATCAATTAGCAGAAGGTCTGGCCTCATGCAGTGTCTTCCTGTTAATTACGTGAATGCCGTTTCCGTAGCAGAGGTCCTGAAATCAGGTCTGTGCAGGATGCATTAGGGGACTTCATAATTGGGGAAAGTTTTGTGTATGTGGTAATTGGTTGCTAGGAGGAAGAAGGCTCTAGGGTTTTCCCCCAGGGTTTCACATATAAAGAATTTTTGAAAGGACTTCATTATCTCTCTTGGTCATTCTCAAGAAATTAAAACCAGTTCTTTTATATGGCAGATGTAGAAACAAGGGGGAAGATGTAGAAAATCAACGATTTGGAAATAAAACTAGAGTTTATTTAGTATGAGGAGCGGCAAGGTGAGGAAAAATACTTTTGTGAACAATTATTGAATTATGTTACTTTCAAAGGGAGAGACAGGGAAGAATCGATCATTTCCCCAAAAGATAATTTTAAAAATCTATTTGGTCAGTAAAAATTTAATCACATTTATGCAACCCAATGAAGCAAAGCTAAAAGACCGCGATCAAAACTTGGCAAGTGGATATTCGAAGTTGAAAATGTGGTCTTTGTGCCAGATAAAAACTAGCTGATAAAAATAACAGCCATCTTTCAGATCAATTCTCTCTCTTACGAAACTTCCCTGGATTTTAACTATCTTGTCATCCTCCTCCTTTGTATTTACATGACGATCATGTGCGGGTAGCACAGCTCTCTCAAGTGACCTTCCCAAAGGCAGTCCTTCCCACTGCTGGACTCAGAGCGAGAGTGGTTGTAAGGAGCAGATCTCAGGAGAATTAATTAGTCAGAACACGAGAAGAATACAGCTTACTCCCTGCAAGGCATTCTGGGCCAACACTGCGGAATAACACAGTCATTTCTGACCAAAAAGAAGCATGAGAGAAGGACCTTTTTTCCCTTCCCAATAACAACAGATGTTACGACAGTCCGGAGAGGCACTAAAGTAAGTTTTCTGCAGCAGAACAATGGAGCTGGAAAGAACTTAAGTAATGATCCTCTATAGAATTTAATCCTTTGGAGTTCTCATGGGATCCCTCGCACCTGCAGTATCTATTCTAATTTAATATTTATCCTCATTAATAGTCTTATATAATGTAGTTATAGTGCAGGCATACTATTAGGAATTTGATTCATTACCATTCCCAAATGAAAGACACTATTCATGGGAAAAATTAAATAAGAGACCATTTAAAATATGATATAGTATACAGAGATTTTCTTACCAACTTAGGATAAAGATAACTCAAGTATATTATTATACTACCCTTTTATTATTAAATTAAGATGGGTTGATATCACTATCATTATTATTAGGATATTTATCTGTATTGAATGGAATGAAAAACAAGAAAAAAATAACTTAAATTTAAAAAATTGGTTTCTGGCCGAAACCGGTTTGGCTCAGTGGATAGAGCGTCGGCCTGCGGACTGAAGGGTCCCAGGTTCGATTCCGGTCAGGGGCATGTACCTGGGTTGCGGGCACATCCCCATTGGGGGATGTGCAGGAGGCGGCTGATCGATGTTTCTCTCTCATCAATGTTTCTGACTCCCTGTCTCTCTCCCTTCCTCTCTGTAAAAAATCAATAAAATATATTTAAAAAAAAATTGGTTTCTGTACTCTTAGTGACTGTACTTCCATTTAGAGCTAATGAGGTTATACCTGATGTGTCTATGAAAAAATGACACAGGTGAGAGGTTTCAAGTCTTTTTCTCATTAACACAAAATGCAAAGAATTATATATGACAAGTACTTGAAATGTATCATCATCATATCATTTTAAATGAGTAGAATTATTTCAGCATTAGACTTTACTTTTACCCAAAGAATATATATTTCCAAGATGATTAGACATACATATAGAAAACAAGACAGCATTTTAAAAACTGACCATGTCAATTCCTGCCAATCCAAAGGTTATTTCCTGATTTTCAAAGATGACAGAGCCCAGGAATAACACAGCCTTAACATTCAACTGAAACAAAAAAATTCAACATCTCTTAATAATGACTTTTTTTTCTCACAGATACCAGGATCCAGCTTTTATATAGACTGGGAAATGGTATATGTGGTTGTCCAAAGATAAAACTGGGGAAACTAAAGCACAAATAAGTGTGCCTGAAAAACAGAAATATTTCAAGGTTCTATTTGAATTCTACTTTCTAAAGAATAACAGGTTTTATTAAACTTCTGGAGTCAACAAAGAAGCAGCCATGGAGGGAGTATGTCTGTCCCTTTCCAGAGAACCAAATGCTAAAAATCACCTTAGATACTACCTTTCTTAATTGAGGTTTTAGAGATAAAAAGTCCAATGCCCTCTCTTCCCAATTGCTTTTCCTACTCAGGAATCTCATAGTCAGTCTCTCTCTCTCTCTCTCTCTCTCTCTCTCTCTCTCTCTCTCTCTCTCCAGATAAAGATCAGATGCACCAATTCCTCCTCTTCCTCCTCTGTCATGTCATGAGTTGCTTTATTTGATGATTACAGAGCAGTTAAATTCTTAGAGGAAGTAAATTATTTAACTTTCATGAGCTCTTTTCACACCACTGCTATGCAAAAGCAGCTTTGGATCCCAACTTACATTAGGAAACATCCAGAAGCTTTAGGATTGATGCTAAACTTGCAAAGGTTCTCACCGGAAGAGTAGAGTACCTACTTTCCTAGGTATAACATAGCAGAGTAGCTACGGAGAGTGTGAATCTCTTTGCAACTGGCATGATACCAATAAGGAAGATGTAACCCTTATTATAAATTGGGATTCTTTTCTATTCTTTTCCTTCTCTCTTTTTTTTTTTTTTTAAAGAAAAATGCAAGGTGTTAAAGAAAAAAGAAAACCCCCTTACTCTTCTTTGATTTTTATAATCTGGTTTTTTTCGCTCTCTTTACTTGGTGATTTCTCTTCATTCAGTCTTATTTCTTTTAATCTGATGACACTAGGCATCTAAGGATCAGGGATTCAAATACATCTTTGCTCATGCGGTTGACAACCTGCTCTTCTGTTCTAATAGAAACTCATATTCCATTTGAAATAAGTGTTTACAGAATACACAGCTTATAGTGACTACTAAATGCCAAACTATTTCATCCATTTTGGTTAATTTATTACACAACTGGTCGTTTCTTCTTCTTTTTTCTTTCAGGGAAAAGTAAGATATCCACTAACTGTGCTTGCTTAGATTCGCTCTCACTTATTTCAGGTTGGTTTAAAATACACATAGATTCTGGATGATACTAGGAAACCAATTAGAGGATATTAGTGAGTGTTGAACAGTTTTCTTACAGGGTTTAATCATGAGGAATACATAGATTAAAAACTGAAAGGAGAAGTATGGCTAAAGCCAATAAAAGAGATGGTAACTAAAAAATGTTGGCGAAAAAGTTTACCATATTTAATGCTCTCTACGCCATCACCATTGAGTAGAAAATAAAATACCAGCCCAGCTGTTGATGCTCAATAGTTGAGCACCATCCTATGAACTAAAGAGTTCGATTCCAAGTCAGGGTACCTGCCTGGGTTGTGGGCTTGATCCCCTATAGGGGACATACAGAAGGCAGCCGATTAACCAGTTAACTGCCACGATAATTTGAATTTAATTAAAAAAGATCCACTGCTTGCGTCTATAGCCGCTTATGGCGTACAAATGGTTAGTGACGCTCTCTCATCATTGATGTTTCTATCTCTCCCTCTCCCTTCGTCTCTAAAATCAATAACAATATTTTTTAAAAGAAATATTAAATCCAGATTTCTTGTCCTGGCATGGGAAGTTTCCCGTTACCTGGACACGAATCCTTCCTTTGATCCTCATTAGCCACACCTTACCCCAAATCGCTTGCGTTTCCCCTTGGACACGTGTTCGTTTTAGGCCTTTATCCTTTGTATATGCTGGTGCTTCTCCCTGGAATTTACATTCTCAATTTATTTACTGAGTAAATTCACACTTGAAGATTTTTCTAAAAATCACCCTGCAGAAACCTTCTTTGGGCATTTGAGCCATTTAAACGTTTCATCTTCTTACGCTTGGTAGAGAATCACTGCCTCATGGCTGGGCTGGTTAATATTGATTATTAACAAGGGACCCTTCCCTTCTCTAGGCAAGTGGCAGAGATGTGACCCAGGCTGACTCACTCCCTTCCTGGACGTGAATCCTGAACAAAGAAAGAAAAAGACCAAAACTTGGTGTTCATTTTTTCCTACGAAAATGCCTTGATTAAGACTGTACAAAGGTTCCTACTATGAGACACCTCACACCCTCAAACTGCTTTGATGCTTGTCCTTTTCTAAACCTGGTTCTCTGACTTCCACTGATTCTGTGAACACCCCGCTACCTTCCCCATAAATTCTGTTTCTGCCTAAGTTAGAGGTTGTGTCTACTGCTTATGTTTTTTTTTTTAAAGAAACAACTTCTTGGGCAGACCTCCATCAGAACCATTGTACTATCCTGTAGTTATTATGTTCACACATCTGTTTCTCTCATAGATTGAGCTCCTTGGAGGAAGAGGATAAATCTAAATCTTCAGCCCCTTTCAATGAAAGACTTAATGAGTGAATCATGATTTATGCGATGAAGAGGACCACCAGAATGGTACTGTAGGGAGGTGGTACAAAAATTAAAGTGCGTGTACTTAAGAAGTGTTAAGTCAGACCAGTTCAAATTCTGGATCTGCACTTTATTCGCTGAGTGCTTCTGGAGGAATAACTGAAACCTCAGTTTCCTCATCTGAAAAATGGTAAAACGAAATCAGCTTCAGAGAGTTACGGAAATATGAAGCAACAAAACACCAACCTCAGTCCCTGGCACTAAAAAGATTAACTACGAATATTTAGGTTTTTAATAAAATGACTTCCTGTAAGCTAGAATTGAGCTCTTATAATTTAGAACTCAGTGGTGTAAAATAATACTTAATTTAGTCTTAAAATTTGTAAAACTCATTTAAAAAATGCTGCAATCCTAAACAAAGCTTAATTCTTTGTTTAAAAAGATATGATCAAGTTAAAATTGATCACCAGACCTTTTGGGGGTGAAAAATTCTTCTAGAAATTAATATTTTGAGATACTGGCACAGCACTCTTCCCAAACACAAGAGATGTAAACCACACGAAGGGTTACTCTCCTGAAATTAGACAAGATAAGTCCAAGAGCCACAAAAGAGATGGGCTGATTTAACAGGAATAACCCAGGCATTTTAGCTTAAAGATGTCTTTAAAGATCTCACTGCATTCTTTGTCAATAACAAGATAATCATAATTTAAAGTTTTTGCTACAATAACCCAGGGTCCCCTGGAGAATACTCGGTGAAATACGAGAGCGTCTAATACCTAGACGCCCAGCTGCATTGCAGTAAGGTCAGCCGAGGAGCAGTGCTGAGACTCGAGGCCATAATGAGTCCATATGGAGCGAGAGCAGCGGAGGTAATAAACTTTCCCACGATGATGTCTTTGCTCCTCACAGAACTAATGTGGACTGACAATCACACGTCATTCTTTCAAGGCATTTTTTTTTTACTTGAAGAATCATGATTTTTTGCCAACGATTAAGATCTACAAATTCAAGGCAAGCATTGCCCAACCTAAAGAAAGTTGTGTGACTGTGTGTGTGTGTGTGTGTGTGTGTGTGTGACTGTCTGAGCGCGCGCGCGTGCGTGTGTTTAATATTTTAATGTAGTGTAACTGATAGAAAGTCTGCACCTCTTGAATTGTGCACAAAGATATCCCCCCCCCCTTTTTTTCTTGGAATGGAATTCTCACTGAAGAGAGACTGGTATTAGCTTCCATGGTAATAAGATGACTCTAAATGAGGCATCTGAGGACAGAAACATTAGAAATTGGGGACAGCTGCGGACAGCAGATTTGGGACACTGGTATCATGTATGTAACAAATCTTTATTAATAACTACATTAAATCCCATATTTTTCATTTATAACGGCTGCATAATTTCCTGTTAACACTTCATGTAAATTCCAGATAAGGTAATAATTTTTTTTTCCAGAATTCTATTTCTGTTTCATTATATGTTCTATACTCTGCCCCACAGGTCAGTTGCATGATTGAAGTATTATGCCTCATTAAAATTCCACTAGTTAAAACATGGAGGCAGAATTTGGGTAATTCTTTTCTTTCTTCATTACTAGAATTAACCATTCCAATACATGCCTGGGCTCCCTAGACCTCATAATTTATGTTTACATATACACTCCCATCCGTACCATTAACGAGCTTTTAAATATACACACATACAAGAAGCATAAGTAACACAGATATATGCTGGTCAAGGGGTCTCGATGTCCTAAACAGAAAGCTCTTATCTTTCTTTTGCTCCAGTGGCTGAAAATCCTTGCCCCACCACCTCCCAGTTCGGTATTTCTAGCTAGCAGCTGCTATCAGAAACCTAAATAACAAAAATATGCAAACTTGCACACTAATTCCCTTTGGAGATAGATCTTGGCTGCCGCCCTGTCATAAATCAGAGAATTTCGATATGAAATGAGGCAAGCAGCTCTAATCATTTCTGCATTTCAAATTGGATCACTGGCTCAATCACTGGGCTTTTTTAAACTGCTTGCCTAAGAGCAAATGTGAGGCGGGAGATAATTCTGAAGACATCTCCCCTTTTGTGGCCGTAGAACTCTTTTAACTGTTTCAAGACTGAAGGCCACATTTCAGCGATAATAGCACAAATCTGCTGGGAGAGATATGGATCCTTCAAGACATCTCCCTCCTCTTTCAACTCACAGAATTCCATCAATATCTGCATATATTATATATATATATTAATATATGTGTGTGCATATGGGTTTTGTGTGTCTAAAAAAGAAAGGGAGGGGGGAAAAAGAGAAGAGAAACATCTGACATATATCCACAGTCTATTTCTCCTTAGAATTTCCTGTTTTTGACACAAGGCAAGTTCCAATTGCACTCTGAGATAGTTAACACTTCTAAACGGGGAGAAATGTATTTCAAATCAAATGAAATGGTACCCAGATTGGAAAGACTTTGGGGTTTCAAGGATGGCCTGCCAATCTGGTCACCCTTCAAAAGCCAAATGAAAAATCGTAAAGTCTTTTCACCTTCTCAGATGATTTCTGATTTCTTATTATGGTTGCACTTTTACATTTTCACATCTCAGGCAACCCTTTAAAAACAATGTTATCAAGGGGGGGGGGGAGGGGAGAAGACCTTCAAGGCAATTACTGAGAGTAAAGAATCCTCTTGACCTTTTGATATTTTTGCTTTGAGTCTCCCTTATTTCTTATCCAAATGATACTAAAGGCTTGTTGTGCGTTTCCTGTGCTTACTACAGTGCTTTGAAAGGAATTTAACTCTATTTTTCAGAGGGGATTTTTAAATACCTTGCAAGCCTAATTGTGATCTGATGAAGTCTTAAAGCTAAGCTGCTTGTGTTTTGAGAATCGAATAAAAATGTTTATCAAAATCTTCTTCTTTTACATGGTTAACAAAACAACTCTGCTTTATCTAGCATTTGTTTTTTTGTTCTATTTTTACTTTTTAATAGCTGACACTGTATTATATTCCTGAGGCTCAGAAGTAAATATACACTATTTATACCATTTCCTTGTTGTTAATTCTGTAAATTGGGAAGGGGTTGATGTCATGCTGATACAGTGTTGGAGGACTTTAATAATACAACTTACCTTCTTTCTATGGCAACCTAATAAATGATAACATTACTGGGCACTTTATGTACAGCTATATAAGTTACATTTCTGCCCAACAACATGAATATGACTATTTTTACTGCATACTTTCAGATTCATTAAGATTATTCCATTTCTGAAGCATATAAATAATATAAAAATCAAAAGCCTTTACATAAAATTCTTATAATATGAATTTTAGCATTTGTTTGATTTTAAAATTTTCATCCATACAAGTTTAAAAAGGCCTTAAAGACTCAAGACATTAATATTTTTCTATATTAGGGAAAATCCATATTTACAGTATTACTGTTGTAAATGCTATAGCTGTAAGAATGAAGTGTTATCTTTTTAAACCCTATGTTCATTAAACAAAATTTGTAACATAAAATATTGCGAATAAAAATGCTTAAGTCATCCAACTTATAAAGCAAAATCATTTATTTACATTCAGGTGTCACTTGGTTTTTATTGTTGTTGTTGCTTTAAAAAAATTAATTCAAGGAGAATTCCACAAGGTTCCAAGAAGTACTGAACATTTAATCTCATGAATATAAGGTTTATTGTTTACAACCCAGTTTGTGGCCTCCACAGAAAAGGAAAACATTAGAGCCAGCCAACTGATTTATAACCTACATTTATTTTTTCTTAATCTGAGAACATTCAGCTAAGGCTCTGAGCTTTAGTGGGGAGTTAAGTCTGAAAACTGAAGCTATTTTAAGAGAATGGGGGTGGTTGTTACCCCACTAACTTATCTACCCGCAACTGATAAATACTTATAATAACCTTGCATTATCCCTCTAATCCCTCCTATTTTTATTTTCCTGGATAGGTCCCAAACTACTAATACTATGGCAGAACTACACTCTTTCAAGTCTGATATGCTTACTCCTAAAGTGCACCATGTGTCTTGTGTAAAGTGATTGAGTGGGTGTTGGTAAAAAGTCAGCTACACTTCCATTTTCTTTGTGCGTGCATGTGCATGTGCATATATCTATATGCACACACTTTTATTTCTTATATCGTTTTATGAGTTTCTTCAAGGAACTATTTCAACCCACCAGAAAAGAAGCCATCCACGTCCACATACATGATAGAGAACTCTAAAAGTTTTGGGTACAAACATTTCTCTTCTTCAAATTAAGTCTCTAACTCAAAAACACCCTTGGGTGTATCTATGGCCCCCCAATCATTTCTCATGACTGCGAGTCACCAATACAGCATCCTAAGTAAGAACGAAAGACACAAGGCATTCTTAGTATATGCGTGGCTCCAAGCAGAGGCACTGGAAAATAAGTAATGCAGGGAATAAACACAGGTTGTTGGCCAGATGCATCTCGGCGATGAATACTACAATTATGATCCTGCACAGGTTTCCTGTTAGCAACAGAAGAAAGGACAACAACTTGATGTGGCTGGAACACGCTGGCAGGGCTCTCTTAGCCTCGACACAGCAGTGACACATCACTGGAAGCTGAATTAAAATCTAGCTCTTCAGAGACAAATAAACACTCGCTCACTAACGGTGCTAGAAGTAAAGTACACAACAGAAGTGTATGCAGGGGCATCAGATTAGCTCAAGAGAAAACCAAGGTCAAGTAATAAAAGCAGAAGAGAGCCACTCAGAAGCCGATTCAAAAAGGAAAGGGGAAGACAGCACAGTTGTAAACATAAGGGCCAGAAGATGAGTTAAAGAGAAAGAGCCAAGAATGGAAAGAATATGAACGGCGGAGTGGAAAAAGTGGGAAAGAACGAATAAAACAGGTAATGTGATTGTGAGGGGAAAACACAAAGCTAAGCTAGTAGTAGAGCTGACAAGGTCAAATGCATGTGACTTAGACAACAAGAAGGTACTATTCCCATCCATCTAGATACGTACCAAACATCTCAAACCTTCTGCGTGATCTAAATTCAAATTTCTGTACTCACCAAATCCCTAGCTTTCCTTAACTTTCGTTTTTTTGTGGGCTTTGTTGGCAAAGTAGCTGAGATTGTTTGCAAAAGTCATTTTTTTCTGATTATACCTAAAACATCGCCATATGGCTGGTAGGTATTGCCGGCGTAGTCTCTTTGTGGAGGCTGAAGAGAATTATTGGTACATGCATTGAACAAAGTGCAGAGGCTAAGGCAAAAAACTTAGGATTGTCATTTTTAATAGATGGGTTCTAACATTTATTCAAAACATGATCAAACAACAGCCTATTGTAACTTAATGGCACAAAAAAATCCTCACATAAACATTGACTGTAAATTATCAAGTGGGACTGGGTAACAGGATGAGAGGTTGGTCCACGGAGTTTAGATTCTAAGACCTAGGAGGGTTTCTCTCACCCCTTCATTGAGCTTTCCCCTTTCAGGTGACTCTCCTGGCCAACTGCTTTGTAACGTGTTTTGAGCTACGCAAGGTTTTGAAACATAATGGGATTAGGGATCGTTAACTCTTACTCAACTGCATGCACTATGGATCAGGCATGAGTCCCGACTCCAGTGTGTGACCATCTTCTCAACAGGTCAGTGAGGAGGGAGCCCCCAAATCCACCCATCACCAGCTGTCACCTAACTTTGCCCCCAGGCTGGCCTGACATACATCCTTACTCTAAGAATTTAGTAAAGGACTATCTTAAATGGCATCCTGCCTGTGCGGAGGCAGGGTGGTTCATCTTTGACAAAAGAGCATTCACATGTCAACAAAACAAATGCCTAATGGAAGGCCCGACTGCAAAAGAATAAAGTAGGCCATTCAAGCTGCCAATAAAGAAGAAATTTAGAAAAGATTGAAAGTTTGATTCCAGCATCATCACTGCCACTGAGACTGAAGTGTGACCCAACAACTAGAGCTCCTCTGGCAGACCTAAGGCAAACTGACATGGGACCCCAAAGATCAACAATGAAGAGTCTCGTGTAATGACTTGCTTTCCACCTGTGGGGGCGCGGGGTGAAGGAAAATTAAAACACTCTCTTTTATATTGACCTGAGCTTCTCTTATGAAACATGCTTTCAAAATCCCTGTGGGAAAGATGACTGAAAGGAAAAAAAGAATACTTTTTCTCCTCCAATGACTCTATTTCCCCTGAATTTACCATAGGAATTCTTTCTTTTCCATGCAAAGGGAGTATTCTTGAGTTATCTTGGGTTTTACCACAGCAGAAACTGACTTGGCTCTCTCAAGAGAATTCATGCCTCTGCCTTATGTAAGTAAGCAGATGAATCTTTAGCTTGACTATTACCTAATACATTTTTATTCAATTTTTCTCTTGCTTATATAGATTTATAAAACAGGTTTATTTTTCCAATGCAACCAATATCTCAGTTTCCTCTAAATACATATATCATTACCTAAAGTAATAGCTTAATTGCCAATAAAACAAACAAACCAACCAATGAAATCAATGATAAGAACTTAAAAAGTGCATAGATTTTCTTGACTTTTCCTGTGGTGGCCTTGTGCTTTTATAATCCATACTACTAATCTTTTAAAATAGCCTACTCCAATGGTTCTCGACTGGGGGCAATTTTGCCACCCAAAGGGCATTTGACTATGTCTAGAAGCATTTTGGATGGTCACACTCAGAGGGCACGCTACTGGTGTCTTGTAGATAGAGGCCAGGACGCTGCTAAACATCCTACAATGCACACGACAGCCCCCACATTATAGAATTATCTGGTCCAAAATGCCAATAGTGCCAAGGTTGAAAAACACTTTTTAATCCATTTTACTGATCTACACTTTCTGGTGTATAATTTATAACACTGTGGAACAGTCCCATTATTATTTGTAGTTTATAGAAATGTTCCATGTGGAAACCTGAAAAGGACCCTGTCAGCTATTTCTTTTTGGGCTGTGCTGTACCTTCTGGTACTTTCACTGTGCGAGGGCAGTCAGCATTTTCACAACATGTCACTTTTTCCCTTGGTTTTATCACAGAAAAAAAGGCATTTGACATGCATTCTCATTTAGAAGGCAGTTTGACTATTCTTGTGTTGAATTTAACCCAGTAAAAGGTCCACAGCTCTAAGTTTGACATAAAGGGTAGTTCTTTTATTAAAGTGAAAGTAGTCCTTTCTTTTAGTGCCTTGAGATGCCATCTTCACTTCGATTCCATTTTTGAGCCACTCATCTCTAAGAGTGTTGTGCCCAAAGCTCCCACCTCCGTATACAATCCTCAAAATAATTTCATGTGTCTGGTGAAGGCTTTAATTAGGGAGGAGATATTTTCCTTGTTTTGTAGGTCTGCTCAAAAATATAAAGTATCATGGCCTAAAAGACAGATGATTTAGGTTAAAAAGTCAAAATATCTATAATAATAAAAGTATAATATGCTAATTAGACCAGATGTGTTTCCAGATGACCTTCCAGATGAAGCTGGGGCTGCAAGGGAAGCCCGGGTTCTGGGTGCCAGAGGGAAGCCGTGCCGGCAGCCGGGGGAAGGAAGGCCTACTCTTGCACGAATTTCGTGCATCGGGCCTCTAGTTTTAAATATGCTTTGATATTGGATTAATCCCAATAAAGACATGAGCAACTTCCAGAGAAGCCTCAAAAGATCTGCACAAAAACCCAGTTACACACACTTTTCTAAAAAATGGGAGGTGGTAGAAAAAAGAAGGTGGCGGGGAGTATTTCCAGAGCTCATCTCTCTTTTTTTCCCCAATACATTTCATTGATTTTTTACAGAGAGGAAGGGAGAGGGATAGAGAGCCAGAAACATCGATGAGAGAAAAATATCGATCAGCTGCCTACTGCACACCTCCCACTGGGGATGTGTGCCCTTGACCAGAATTGAACCTGGGACCCCTCAGTCCACAGGCCGACGCTCTATCCACTGAGCCAAACCGGCCAGGGCCAGAGCTCATCTCTTTAGACGACATTTTGATAAGTACTAATGGTTAATCAAAACAAAATGAAAATTTCATGAAAATAATATGTAGATGATTTAATATCTCACTGAAATATGTTTAAACTGACTAAAGAGTTACTTCATCCTATAGGACAGCTCAACGGTTCTTGAAATTTACTATGTTCTCTTTTACCTGTAGGCCTTTGCATACTATGTTCTGCATCTTCTGCTACACCCCAACACACAGACACACACACACACACACACACACACACACACACACTGCACATCAAGTCAAGTCCTCCAAACTCACAAATATTAAATTATTCGTTCTACCTGCCACCCCTTATATACCACTTCTATTTTTTTATCCCCAAATATATGTTAGGTATTCTCCTAGCAACTATATTTTCTCCTTCAGCACTTATAATATTATTGCTCATTACCTAATCGGCCATTTATTTGTCCGCATTTCCCACTAGAATATAAACTCCAGGATAAAAAGGTCACTGTCTATTTCAAGTACACTGAAATATCTTCATTTCAGTGCCTGTGACCACGCCTGGCACCTCCTTAGCTAACAATATGCATTAAATTAATAAACAGATGAAATAAAGCACATAACGTTACTTCCTTTGCACCCATTCCTACTCAGAGCACATACCCGAGTTGGCTCAAACCAGAGAGTTATACATTTGAAACGAGTAAGTGTAGGTGGAAGCGATGTGGGGATCTAGACCCTCAGAGAGGAAACTAGAGTGTTGGGTGCTGATACCATTGGAAGGGAAAAGCATCTGAAAACACAGACTTTAAAGGTTTATATTCGCCATAGCTGTATTGTGCTTTCTTCTTCAAAAACATTGCATTTTCATCATTATAAGCCTAGAATGAACCCCCCCCCCCCACACACACACACATAAAAGGAACATTAAGGTATTTTTAAAACTGTTCCGTATAGGTAGATAGCCTGGCAACACTATGAAATAGCTGATAATTGGTGAGGACTGCAGGGTGAATGAAGCATTGCCTTGCGTGGATTTGGTCCCAAGGCCTCCTTGTCCCAAATTAGCAGGGGTATGATTTCTTCCATCCTATTCTCCCTTCCCCAAAAGGGGCATTTGCTTCGCGTTGAAATTGGTCAGGAGAAAGAGCACATATTCCATTACACAATTTTTACAGCCATATGCCCCCCCCCCCCTTATCATAACTGATGTCCCACCTCCAAAGGCAGAGACGGAGTTACGAATAACAGTTCCGTTATCTAACGCGGTGTTTGCATTTAACTGATCATCCCCACTCCAGCAGTGAGATACCGACCACTGTCAGATACCTAGTATTTTTCAAGACACTGTCCAGACACGTTCCCCTGGTGCTTTATCGGTTTTATCAGGCCTCCGGGTGATAAGGCTTGCTACTATTTGCCAAGTTGGAATTTTTGTAAAATTCCTTAATTTTCTGTAGTTAATCCATCAAACACGAGCACGTGAAAACTTATCTTATTCTACAAGAAGAAATGATTGTTAGACTGAGCACTACTAGGAGATAGAGGATTGGGAGCAATGGAGTTGTCATCAGTTTACTTAACTCTATCAAAACCAGGCTACTTTGTGTTTTTGACACCAGAAAGGGGGGGGGGGGGAACCTATGCCTAATACTGAACTCTCTATTTGTCTTTTTCTTGGAGTATCTAGATCCACAATTACGAGAAGGAAGTAATTTGCTTTCTTTAAAATATTTTATCTTCTTGTTGTTAGAATATATATGAAAACATATGTTCTCTTGGGGATATAGAGGCGGAATTTTAGGAAATTTAGAAAAAATAAATAAAAAATTTAAAAAGAGAATTAGTAACGTTGTGTGTTTCCAAATTAACGTTGAAAACATTCTGAACAATCTCTATAATTATGTTATTTTAGTTCAGCATACATGCTTAAATAGTATTATAATTAAGAATTTCACATATTCACATACAATAATTTTTCATTTGTAAAATTTTTTTTTCAGCTGTCCCCAAAGGCTAAAATATAATTCAGCCCCTTTGACAGCATGAAACACTAAACAAACAAAAACAGGGGGGAGGGGGGCACTAGGATAAAATACGTTTCACTGCATGAGGAATTTTAGGAATAAAGCAGAAAAATTTTTGTTTAACCGGATAACTTCTTCTAACCTTTCCGCATAGGCTTTAGGATCATAATAGTCTTCAAACAGGCTACTGCACGATGACGTCTTTTCCTAAATGGAGAAGGAGCGATGAATTCAGAGGTTGGGTAGGCTCAGAGTCCTGTGCCCTTAACTCAGCTTCAGTGGGATACTCCTCCCATCTCCCTCAGCGCCCCTTCTCCAAACCAGCACTTCCGCCCAGGTTTCTATTCTCCAGCCCCCTGGGATGTCACCTTTCATCAGAGGAAGTGTGCTCATCTCCCAGGGTTCCCGCCACTGGCACCTCCAGCACCCTTTCTGCCGCTCCCATGGGAGTCTTCAGGAAAAAGGCTCTTAGGACTCTCAACAATACAAAAAGGAAAAAAAAATCAAATCCCTTCACTGTCCCCACCGACGAAAGGGCTTAGTCTCCAAACCCAGTTCCACAGACTTCAATAATCACAGAACGCGGGAACCCAAGAGAGACACCCTCTAATTTATTTGTCAGAAACATGGCCATAGATGTGTTGCCTATTGTTTTCCTGTAAGCATGAAAAGGCTAAAAAAATTTTTTAAAACAACTTATTTCCTTTTCTCAACATTTATTGTGCAGCAACAATCACCCCAATAGAATGAAAAACATAACAGGGTCATCCCTCCCTACCCATTGGGATTAGCTCCAGGAGCCCACAGACACCAAATTCTCAGATGTTCTAATCCTGTATACAAAATGGTGCACTATTTCCATATAACCTCTGCACGTCTTCATGTATACTTCATGTGTATCTCTAGATTTCTATAATACAGTGTAAATGCCATGTAATGCACTGTATTGTATAGAGAATAATGACAAGAAATAAAGGCTGTGCGTGCTCAGGACAGACATGCAACCGTTGTAGCACTGACACATATATGCCAACAACGATGTAACTTCATTTTTCAAATATAGTTGATTTGAGGTTGGTCTGAGGCTGGTTGAACAGGGGGATGTGGAACCTGTGAATACAGAGGGCCAACTGCACTCAATGTTGTTTTTTCATACATGAGTATGTGACCAAAAAATACATGATTAATGAATAACCAAATTGTACACATAAAATATATAAACAAATAGTAAGTGAATCTCGTGAAATGGGAAAGTGATACATATGGATATTCCATTCCATATTTCATTAATTTCAAAAAATCATGAATATGTTGCAAACATGGTAGTACCCAATAAAGATGAAAGAGCTGTGGCTGTATTAACACCAAAGATGTTACAGGGCTGACTTCTCACTTTACCTTTTCTACCTGAAGTTCCATTCAGCACAGTTTTGAAGGAAACCACCCGGATTTCTGAATGCGTATGCCTAAAAAATTCCTTAGTTACAAATCCATCAGATGTTGCAAACCAGAAAAAGGATATAAGCAATTGTAGCATCTGCTCCTCTGAGAGAGAGGAAGAGAAGAGAAGAGAAGAGAAGAGAAGAGAAGAGAAGAGAAGAGAAGAGAAGAGAAGAGAAGAGAAGAGAAGAGAAGAGAAGAGAAGAGAAGAGAAGAGAAGAGAAGAGAAGAGAAAAGATTAAAAACTGAATCCGTCCCGGGTTGGGTGGTTCAGTTGGTTGGAACCTCATTCCATACACCAGAAAGGTCGCAGGTTTGATTCCCAGTGAGGGCATATACCTAAGTTAGGGGTTCGATCCCCAGTTGGGCACTTGGCGAGGCAACTGATCGATGTTTCTCTCTCACGTGGATGCCAACGGCCTCTACTTTTTGGTATATTGCACAGAATACAATGTGTCAGGGCTTCTCAACCATGGCACTCCTGACCTCGGGCTCCAGGTCACCCTTCATGTAGGAAGCTAGTCTCCGCCATGCAGGCAGGTTAGCAGCAACTCAGGCCTTCATCACCTAGATGGCAGCAGCGCTGCTCTGCTTCTCCTTCCTCCCACCCAGGTTGTGACAACCAAAAGTGCCCCTAGGCATCGTCAAACGCCCCTCAGAGGCAAACCTGACCCTGTTTGAGAACGGAATTACCTGCTGCGTTTCATTAATGAAGAGTTATGGGGATAACTGTTGAGTCCTTCCAAAGCATTTTCCCCAGCTAATCATACAGTCTTGTCATATAGTCTAAAATATCATACAGTCTCATCAAGGTAGTATATCCAGATGGGTGAGTCAGTATACCCAGTATATCCAGATGGGTACACTCATCCGGTGCGTTTGAGCATAAAGTAGTAGGAAGAACACCTGACAAGATGAAGTTGTAGAACCTCCTCCAACAAATGATCTCACTTGAACGCTCACCCTAACTTTACTATTCAGCAAAAACAGGCACATTTTCAAATATTGATTCCAACTAATGTCTGATCCTAACAGGCATGATCTTATCAAGGCCCCACTATAATAGAAGGAGTGTCGGAGCTAACCAGAATAGGCTGGGATAAGATCACAATCTTCCACACAACGATGTGATGGTATCACAGAACGGGGAGAGGATTCTAGGTAATTATCATTAATAGATCCTGGCACAGCAAAGAGCAGGCCTGACTCCGGTCTAAACAAATCTGGGTGAGATAAAACACGACTGTTGAGAATCAAAGTTTAAGGCGCCAGGTGTTCTTGAAGGCCCTTTTCAAAGTTAAAAATACTGGATTTTAAGTGAACAGGAAAGCGTAGGACGATTTTCGTACAATGAACATGTTAAGGGGGAAAATGCCCTTTTGCTGTGGATACGGGTGCATTCATTTGTCTTTTTGCCCATTACATCCATTCTGGTTATTTCCATGTTTTGATCGAATTAGAGTATTTATAAACAGGTTAGTTCCAGCTACTGAATGAGGTTAAATGCATTTGCTGTTTGCAGTCAACCAGACATCAATCTGATAAATTAATTTCCATCACAAGAAATAGAAAAGGTTTGTTTTTTATTCTTAAGTCCTTGGCCCAGCTTTAGTATTTTCCCACTATACCATGTTAGGCATCTTAATGCAGAAATAGCTCAAAAGTAGCTTCTGAAGTTTTACATTCAAGATGTTCTTTGGCCCCTATACCTTAGTACACAAAAGTGTGCGATTATCACATCATTGTTTACTTCTTAGTGAAGTAGGTAAGAACATGCAATCCACAAAAATGTCATGCCTTTGAAAAACCTCATTAATGAAAATGTAATAGATGTAATGGTACATAGCAGGCGATTTTATCTGCTGCAAGGTCTATTATATAAATCCATTGCTGCTGACTGAGATTTTTATGTTTGTTACATTGAACTAAATAAATATTTGCATTAAAAAATATACTAGTGATCATCAGTCCAAGCAATTAATAGAAAACAAAGGTTTTTCTAGCAATATGCTTTTTAACTCTGAATAGGTCACTACTCCCTCTTCTATAAAATAGAGATAACAAGTCCCTTTCTTATCACTATGACACAATATTTAAAGTTAAGCAAACACTATAAGGAGATCTTGTGGTAAATATGATCAAAGGATGTTTCAGTGATTTTTTTTCATGCATATTGAAAGCACGATTACAGTTATTACAAGCCCTCTTATTATTCTCATTCATACTCTGTCCAGACATTTCGGGGTGGCTAGGAGGGGAGGCAAACTCTACCTTAGTCTGAGTTTCTTTTCTCAAATGGGTGATTAATTACAGGTGCTGAAATCTTTTGGCTAATCACCAAGGACGAATGCATCGCTGAAATCAGCAGTACATAGAGAACGCTAAGCACTACTAGTTGTTAACATGGTAAAGCAAAACAGAACATTCTACACTTTGTATCTTGTCTAAAAATAATGCATCCATTGACCTTAACCTTATCAAACTGGTCCCATCATCAAGGTCAAAGACAATAGTAAATAAATTCAGTTGGACACGAGCACACCATAAGTATTTATGATACAATTCTACCTGTACTTTGGAGTTTTCTACAAAGGATACTCACAAATAAAAAGAAATACTTTTTCAGTAAATAATTTTAATTTTGAAATAGATTGGTAAAATTTGGCAAAGGCTTAAAATACAGAGTATATCTACCCACTGTTTACTCTTCTTTCCAGAGCCTCCATTTCTGCCTCAACACTGTAAAATGCAATACACATGGACAAATCCCAAAATATATATCTAAAGAAACCAAAAATAGCAGTTGTTATCGGCATATACCCTCACATGTTTGGAGATATACCCTCTTTTACTCTGACCAAAGGAAAGAGGATATTTGGGAGGCAATTCATAAAATCTATATACCCTAATTTTTTGAGGTGGATTCCACCAATGAGTCATGGATGGATCCTGAGCCTTTCTGGGTCTGGAGAACGATTTTGCATCCATGTAACACCAGATGAAGAGATAGGGAGGGCACAGGTATGGTGCTAGTTTTCCAGACTCAGAACATTCCCCAAGAGATAGCCATTGGCTTGCTTCACAGAATGGCAGGAATGTTAAGCAGGCATGGCTATATTTGAATCTCTCTTAGCAACTACCAGGATGCATCCTGCTCATTCTCTTTCCAGTTCCCATTTTGCAACAATGGATTAAACAAAGAGAGGAAACTACTCTCTGAAAAAAAACAAAAAACACACCCATCAGTTTGTAGAAAAATCAATGGAAATACTTGTTTTTGGTCCTTCATGCACTAAGGGGGGTTGTGCAAAGAGAATGCAAATATCACATAGCAGAACCAGGGGTTGGCTGTCGCCAACAGGCTCATCACTATTTTTCATCTTGGCAACACACACCCACGGTGTGCTCTTTTTCTTCAGCCTGCTAATCAGGGCAGCAGTACCTGAGAGTGGATGACTGACTAAGGAAATCAAGACGGAACTTATTCCCTGAGGCACACTGTGCCTCAGATCAAAGTGCCTATGTGGCATCCTGAAAATGCGGCCCCGCTGCTCTTACCTCCCAACTCCCTGACCCAGGAACCAAAGACAACAATTCTTATCAATCAGTGGTGGTGTCACTCAAGGGGGAGCAAAGACTTGGAGAAATTTGAAGATATGGACTGACTCAATTAAATAAATTCTTTTTCAAAAATTTAAGACTAGCTAGCTTTACTTTCTAATCCAATTTTCCATACTCTAATCTCAATGACAAAATAAGAACAGCCATATTGGATGCCAAATCCTAAAAACCAAGGTGATCTTTTTGTGGAAGGATGGATAAAATCTGATCCAGAAATGTGGCTGTATCACAAATATAATGCAGTTTATGCCAAAAATTTGATAGAAATACAGGTGTTAAAACATGTTTTTGAAAACCTATAGCATCTTTACTTATTTACACTGTCACTGAAAAAAACAACAAAAAAACCCTCACTGTTTTATTCAGCTATTTTAGAAGTCATTATATCTTAATGAGCCTTACCTACCATTTCATAAATAAGAACATACAGAATAACAATCTTCATCCTGGTTTCAGAGCAGATTTTTAAGACTATAAAGAGCATCGTAAATATCAATAGAAACTATAAAAATGTAATTAATGACTATGGAGTTATGAAGTTGCTTCACATTTATCAGTTTTCTAGTATATTCCATTGTTTTTGATGGACATAAACAACTCTAGTGAGCAGTCACTACACAGTGGAATCTGCTTTATTCCCATATACTCCAATGCTGAAATCACTTCTCTGTTACCAATAGAGTATTAACATTAATATCCAGGCAAAGTGCTGATGGAATCCAATACTTTACCATGTTAGACTTACTAGTTAAATTTTTAAAACTCTATTATTTCACAATTGATAAACACAAATTATGTAGATTTTGAGATGAGCTATATCCGCTAAATGGAAGCAAATTACTGAGAAACTTTTAAATGCTACATATATTATAAATACTCAGTATTATTTGATGGTAAACAAAAAAATCCCATTCCATTCCTATCACAATGCATTTCAGGAGAAACCAGGTTAAAACAGTACAGTAAAATAAGGAAAGTAAAAGTCAGATTGTAATAACTCATCAATTAAAATGAATTGACTTCTTTATTGTTTCTACCGATTTCCCTTCCTTTCGACTTTGAGACAACAGCATATGCATTAGCAAAAGACAAATGAAGAACTACTGAGAAGAAGCAACAAAAGTAATAGGCTCCCATTTCTTTGGATGTTGTCGAAACAACTGAAAGAAGATGACTCCCTTCTCTTTTCAAAGTCTTCAGCAACTAAGGAGGTAGAATACTATCCATCCAGAGATTGAGTACCCTTTTGTCCCCTATAATGTGAGTGGTATGTAAGATTTGCAGCAAATATTAACCATAATAATTCCTACTGATAACCAAGCCACTTTATTTCTTAAGTCTAGAGATAAAGACTGAAAATTAAAGACAAAATTTAGTATCCCTAATTCAACTGAAGTCTTTGAATCTTATATAAAATACTTATTACACCATCTCAATGTAGAAAATAAAATAATATGAAAGAGTACTTTGAGTTTTCATTGCTTGAATATTTTTTCATTTCCTACATTTTCTTTGTCTTTTTTTTCCTTTTTTTTTTTTTTTACCATATTTGCCTATAACCAAAGTGGGTCTCCCTATAATGCTCGTGCTCAAACATTATAGACATATTTTTCATCCTGTAAATATATACACCTACATGCTCTACATTTGTTCTAAGTTACCTACTAGAGTATTAAAAATATGCTTATGATGATTTGCAATTGTGCATTTTGCCATGAGATAGGATGAAATTAGGAAAAAGAAATAATTTTAGGAACATTATCAACATTTATAGTGTTGTGTAATCTATGACAGGAAAAATACAAAGTTTGTATAACTCATTCAACAGTAGAGGTGTACTTTTACTTCACGAGATTGTTTTATTTAGAGAAAGTTACAATTATAAGTAATATAAAATTAAAATATTAATCTTATTTGTTGGCTTAAAAATCAACCATGTATTGTATGTTTGTGTGTGTATATGTATGTGTACATACTTTTGTGTGTGTGTGTGTGTGTGTGTATGTGTGTGAATATGGCTCTTTGTGTGTTGGGTTTGGTTAAAACAATTTATAAAGGCTACAGAGAGATCTCAGTTTAAATACTCACACACAAAGTAATGCTATTTGATGATAATTCAGATCTTTGTACCCTCACTTCTTAGCAGAGTTCCTGACTTACAGAACATGTTTAGTAAATATGGAGGCAAGTTTTCTTTCAAGACATATAGCGCAATATATCTTATATTAGAAAAAGAAATGGATTTTAGTCATTCAATTATAAATATTTAACAGCAGAAGAAGACAGTTAAATTAGTTATGAAACAACAGAAATAACTATTCCACTACCCTCTCAGTTGGCGGTAAGAAAGATAAAAATAACATACCTTTTGGAAGGCACACAATTCGGGGTGTGTGAGGGGGATTAGTTCGTTGGCAAATTAAAATGGGTTCACCTCCAATGTTTTACCCAGCCCCTTAGGAAATCAACCGCCAAATGTTTAGATTGTGCCCATTCTATCAAGGTGGTTTCATGACTAACTTCAAATAAAAATAAGTGGCCACATTAAAAACCTGAAGGGCCTTCACCAGTGCAAAGCACGCCTATCATTACCCACATGGAGCTGTATTTCCGCAGCTGTGCTCTGAAATGACACTGGTAACTATATCACTTTCCTTCTAGTCTATCTCTCCTCATATTTACATACAGACATTCTTTTAAACAAAGTTAAGAGTCTGAGTTAAACTCAACAAAACAAGGAGATTAACGTTGAGGAGTTAATCTTCCTCTATCAGCCAGGCCTCACAGAGGGAGCACATGCCACCTCTAGGCCACTGAGCCTTCCTGAACTGCCCACAGGACTCTCCATGGCATGTGAGGTCATGGCCTATCATTCATCCTCTGACAACCACTTTGTTTTTCACTCTTTAGGCCTGTAAGTTTATTTATAACATGCCAGAATAACAGTGGAATGAATGGAAGAAAATCCCAGCCACATTTACCAGTCTAGAAATGCGTACAGATAACAGCAGGTTGCAGTCTACCAACTTTTCTGGCCCCCACTCATTGATGGCTCTTCCTTTTTATTACTGCAGTGTGCTATAAAATACCTGTTCGAATGTGCTGGAGCTTCAGCTGCCCTTTAATTTTTTTTTTCCTTCGTGGGTAGGGATGATTTTATTTTAGCTGTCCTCGGGAACAGCAGATCAGTTTCAAAAGCTCACTAGCATTCTCTTAGCAGTATGAATTTTTGGAGCACTGGATGTGTATTTTGTAAATCCAGAGCAAAAATAGCTCATTTATTCCCTTTCAAAAATCCCAATAAATAACAAAGGTACGTCAGACTCCAAAACAGCTTAACTGAACCATATGTGGACCCAAAGGCCTGCCAAAATGGAATCAGCATTATAAAAGATAGTTTCATATTTCATCTAGCCATAAAATAGCAACCTACAGAACATAAAAGGTATTGGCCACTTGCACCGAGCTCGTGATGACAATGACATGGAAACTCGCTGTCAGCAGATGAACAGTGACCTCCCCACATACTTGGGGAGGTTTCTTCACGACTTCCTCCCACCCCCACCCACCCCCTTTTTTTTTCATTTGTCTTTTTGACCTGGATTGACTAATCACAGATTATGGAGCAAATAACTTAAAACAGCATCTTGAACTGCGGCCCCCCTGGCAGTCGCAGAATTTCACCATCAAAATATTTCATTAGAAAATCCTTAAGCAGCCACAGAAGGCTTGGCACTGGACCCTTCGGATCCCATTAAGGGCTCTGCTGTATTCCACGGCTCCTCCAGTCCAAACGGCACACTCGACTCCCACAGCTTCTCTCTAAAGCCATTCGAATCCTCTTTCGCTTATCGGGCCCATCCAGACCTGCATCATCCTCACAGCCTCCTGACAGGGGCTACAACAATTGGGGGGAGGGTGATACAACTGCTCATTGTTTCCCTTCACAAAGCCCTGCCACGGGGTGCAGATTCACACCAAAAAACAGATGGCTGCAACCAAAGGGAAGCATTTTTCAGAATGCCTGCACTTGATTCATGAAGCCATGGAGCCCACCACTGTCTGAGCTCCTCACGCCCTCTGCCTCCCTCGCCCCTCTCCTCCTGGACGGCCAGCAGAGGAAGGAACAGCCTGCAGATGTCACTTCCTGGAAGAGGTGTGGGGTCCACCAAGTCCTGAAGGCATGCAACAAGAATGAAACTGCCTCGGTTTCTATGGCAATGTTCAGAATAAGGACACCCGTTTAGCCCACCTTTGACCTTCTTTAATGAAACTTCTTCTTTTCTCCCTGTAGTTCCCTCCCTGGACATGTCCTTGGGCCCTGATGCTTATCTCAGATGCAGCTATCTCTGGGCATCTTACATGGACTGATATGCTACATTTGCCTAAGTAGCAGTGGCTTGAAGACACAAGGTGGTAATGGCACATCCCGGTTTCGCATAGGAATCTATTGCAAAGTGGGGTAATGAGAAACAAATGGTATTAGTTTGACTTCTTAATAGAGGCTGAGGCTTAAGGCATGTGAAATGCCTTAGCCCTTCTGAACTCCGTCCCCACTGCTTCATACTTCACGGTGCATCACTGTCCACATTATGGCTGCTTCTGCACTTCACTCTGTACTAAGCCCTAAAATGCCATAAATAATGAAAAAAAAAACCCAGAGTTAATATTTTAAAATACAAACCTAACTCAAAAGTGAATCAGACTGGGTAAATTACTTCTCCAGTTCTCTGAAATCCCTAATCACACGCCCGCGAAATGCTTTCTGAATAATGACTCATTACAGAAAGAAAACACAAAGAAGCTGAGTTAAAAAAACACTTGACCACTTAACCTTCCTTTCTCTTTCTAAAAAAATATATTTTTTTTCTTTGCTTCTGTGGTGATTGTTTACTTAGATGATAAGTACACACCTTGTACTTCTCTAGGCTATGAGTTCTCAGAATACAGGCGCTGGCTCATCAATAAGTACTTGTGTCTGTGTGTGCATAAACACGTGTGCACGCGTGGATGAAGATGTACATATAAGATGACAACCAAAGTGATTTTTAAATATGTTCAGAAAGGGAACGAAGGGGAAAGGCCAGATTCCCTGCTTGGGGAATGAAAGGAATGCATAATCTGCTTTCTATTCACAGCCATCATAGAAAAGTAATCTAGGCTTGGGCAAAAAATCTGTATATTTTTCAAAGTGACTAAACGCATATAATTTGATAAAATTTTACAACGACTCTGTGAAGTAGGGCCAGTGTAATGACCTCCATTTGATAAAGAGGAAACCGAGAGTGTGTGTGATTACCCAAGGCAGCACATCCACTTCGGGTAATCACAGCCAGGACTAGACTCCACTCTTCTGGCCTCGCTGCAAGCTTTCTCTCACTTCCTCTCCCGTTTCTGATCTTCGCTTCTCAAAATTACTGAAATGGGAATGAACGCTTAGCAAGCAACCTGCTTCTGGTTCCTAATGTCCATTAGACTTTGTACAACTTGGAGTTTGTATATTTTAATCTTTCTCTATCCTCACAATTTAGTTCCAAATAAGTCAATCAGGAAGTTGCTGTCATCCCCATGTAGAAAGTCATGTTTATCGTCAGAAATAAGGATAAAATCTATCTCTCTCATTTTCACAAATGTCTTATGTATGGGTTCATCTTTGATTTTGGTACTGATGCTTTCTCACATATGATGCGGCTTTTCTGTTCATAATACATACAAATGTCTAGGATTACCTTCCATTGCTCTTACTATGTGAGAGCCCTTCTTTCTCGGAAGGTCAGCAAACTATGTGTGCAGGTTACCGCCAGTGGTAGACAGCCTCTGAGATGGCCCCCAGTGATCCCAGCCTTTGGTTCCAGGGCCTGTGTAATGCCCTTCCCTTCAGCGTGGGCTGGACCTAGCGCCTCCATTCTAATAAATAGAATTCAGAAAAAAGTGACCGGAGGCCACTACGAAGATTCGGTTACTCAGACACTATGGCTTCCATTGTGGGCTCCCTCTCTTGCTCTCTCATTGCTGCTCAGAGAGAAGACAGCTGCTGACTCAGAACTGCCCTTTGGCGGGGCCCATGAGGTGAGGAGCTGAGCTGGAAGTCAGGCTAGTGAGTCTGCAAGCGGATCCGCCCCCAGTTGAACCTTCAGTTGACACCAAAGCTTTGGTTGTCACCTTGACTGCGGCTTTGTGAGAGACACTACACCCGAGACACCTAGATAAGCTCTGTTTATATTTCTGACCTTAGAAACGAAGAATAAAAAAACATGAGAAAAAATCACAGGCTTACACACCTAGCCCTATGCTTGACTCTGGTTTCCTGACCTTTAAAATAGAAAGAGACATAAAACTTTAAAAAAATGGCACTGAAGCCCTAACTGGTTTGGCTCAGTGGATAGAGCGTCGGCTTGAGGACTGAAAGGTCCCAGGTTTGATTCCGGTCAAGGACATGTACCTTGGTTGCAGGCACATCCCCAGTAGGGGGTGTGCAGGGAGGCAGCTGATCGATGTTTCTATCTCATCAATGTTTCTAACTCTCTGTCCTTCTCCCTTCCTCTCTGTAAAAGTAAATTAATAAAATATATTTTTTAAAAAAACACACACAAAAAATGGCACTGAAGACATACACATTATTAGAATCAAGAAGCCACAGTTTTGTCAAACCAGGCCCAAGGATTTTATGAGAAAAGCGAGGTAAGAGTAAATAAATAATGAAAATAACTTTAAGTCCAATACTTAAATTAACAAGGAAAAGAGATGTTGATCTTCCAAAGAGAGGTCCTTAAATAATTTCATAAGTTTCCAAAAGCATTTAAGAATTATGACTTTATTTTCCTCTTATTAGAATTATATGCAAAAATTCTTGCCTCTGGGACATAGTATCCACATAGAGTCCTGTAGAAGTGGTCTGGACAGGGTCAGACTCACAACCTTGTCTTTACCAGGGAAACTGCCTATGATAGTAAACACTGTCAATTCCAACGGAGACCTCCTGTTAAATTATAATACTTGACTATAGTTGTCCTGGGAATACCTACTTAGCTTAAACATAGAGCCCAATATTTTATAATATATTTAAAGAGTTACCCCTGAGAAATATTAATTTTTAAGAACAACAGAAAGAATACAAAACAGTACTTCTATCCATTCTTTCACAGTTATCATCTCCAAGTTACTGACTGTTTTAATTATTATTCCTAGCTGAGATCACTGCTAAATCCTCATAACATTAGCACAATATTTATTCTAACCATGAACATAACAGGTAGGTGTCTCGTGCCAAACCAATTATTTTAAAATGACTCGTGGAACAGTAAGTCTTCCAAGAAGTCGAGGAGAAAGACTTTCAAAGGCTTGCCAGACTTATCAGCAAATAACAGAAGAAAGTTTTGGTCAACTTTTCAAACAACTGCTCCTCACAGCGCTTTCTCATTTTAACTTCTCCTCTAGTCAAAAATATTTTTGGGGCTTTATAGTCTATAATTTGCGTGATTAAAAACAATAGAATTATATTTTGCAAAACACTTCCTCACGGCCCAAGAATCTGACAGAACTCCCCTTAGGGGGCAGAGTCTATCTCCCTGCCCCCAGGGACCCCACAGTGTGAAAAAAAGATCTGCAAACAGGAACAGCCCTACCAAGAGTATGTGGAGCTGTATACCAATAAGTAGACTTTGTCTTTCATGTCTCTACTCCGTCAAAAGGCAATGCTATTCATTAGTCTCTTCGCCTTTATGCATACGCTTTTCTCAGTAGAGCCACTTTGACCATATTGTGACAGCTGTCCTTCCAGACATTGATTAAATGGACAGCATGACATGGAGTCAGTTAAATACCTCCATGAAAAGATCATCTTCAATAAAAGTTCTCCTTGGAGTTCTAGGAAAAGACAACAAAAAATAATCTTAAAGAAAAAGATGCTCTTTGTTTATTCAAACTTGGCCTGAGTTTAGGTAAGTAGGTTTAGCCATATGTCATAATCCAAAGGCTAAAATGTTTAAATTTCAGGCACAGGAAAGTCAGTTAGGCCTGTACATAAAACTGCCTGTAGGCAGTTAAACAATTGTGTGGCTGTGGCCCTCCCTTTCAAATCTAAGTCCAAACAAAAAGAACCTGGAAAGACTTTACCATCAGAAGGAAAAGTAAGACAAAGGGAGACTGAGGTTAGCAGATAGCCTAGCTACTCACAAGTGGTATTTGGAGGCAGGTCCAACTTCTCAGGAAAGGCACATTTTTTGTTTCTATATCAACATTATTGTCCCATATTAAAATATAATTGCACTAGAGGCCCGGTGCACGGATTTGTGTACTGGTGGGGTCCCTCAGTGTAGCCTGTGGGGATTGGGTGGAAACCAGCTGTCCAACGCCACCTGCAGCTCCTGCTCATCCTGGCCCCCGCTACGCCTGCCACAGCCGCTCGGTAGGCTTGTTGCCACTCAGCTGTGGTCTCCGGGCTGTGGTGGCCAGCTGTGAGCCCTGCATTTGGCACCCGTTGGTCAGCTGAGAAACGCTCCCACTGTGGGAGCACACTGACCCCCAGGGGGCAGTTCCTGTGTTAATCATCTGCCCCTCCCCCCCCCCGTGGTCAATGCGCGTCATAGTCATAGCGACTGCTCGACTGGTCGTTCGGTTATTTGGTTGCTTAGGCTTTTATACATACTAATGGATACTCTGCCAATGTTATAACTATATCCAAATTGTAATACCATCAGTCCCTTTTGATCAGTATGCAATTGGCCTCTCTGGATTGCTTCTACAGATTTGAATTGTGAAATAATTCTTTGGTGTTTGGTTTCCTCTTTTCTGACTCACAATCTTCAGGGTGCCTTTAGTTACCTGGGTCTCCATACCAACTTATCTGCTCTCCCCAAGCCCTAACTCCCTCCATAAACCAAAACCAAAACAACAAAAAACCCTACTCTAATTCTAGAAACCAGACCAATGCATCATTTTCCAAGGCTCTGCTGCATTAAATGCCTCATGTCTTGCCTCGTGTCTTCTTTGAGCAGCTTCCCCGTCCACTCAGCTTCCATTAATTCTCCACATAGCAGATAGAGTGTAAGAGAAGCCAGGATCTTGGCCTCCCTAAGGGACAAATCTACAACCTCCATCAATAATGAATTTCACCAGCCTCTCCCAAGAGGAACAGGGTACAATTAAAAAGGTTATAAGTCCTTGCACTACTAGAACCTAAGGGCATCTGTGAATGAAACTGGCTTAAGCCCAATTAGAGGAATCAGTACATTTGTCTTCTCTTGGAACAACCCTGCTCTTACGGTTCCCATCAATTCAGTATAAATCTGACTGATCTTATCCAAGAAGTTAATAGAAAATTGCTCACAGTGGGCGACTGCCACCTCAGTTTCCAAGCAGAGACAGATGGAATTTCCCAGATGGTTTGTCACTGGAAAGTGCGATGCTGGATGAGGCTTCACAGAAAGCATGGTAGAGCAGAACACCTCCTTGGCCTCCACCCATGTCATAGTGAGGGATCTAAAACCAATTCTGTGGTAAACAAATCATAATTGCCTCAAAGGGCTCAATATCTTGCCCTCCCTAAAGGTCTCAGAGAGTTGCAAATGTCACACTGAAATTAGTCCATATTTATCAAGAAACCATCATAGGCATATCTCCTTAGTGGGTAAAAAAAACTACAGAAACAGATACAGTTATCCCCACCATGCTTAATTTTACACTCAAATCAGATTAAGAAAAAAAACATAAATATATAACACAGATACAAGATGGCACTGACTGTGGTAACTGTACTGCCATGTTGGGCAAATGAAGAAAAAAATGGATGTAAAGACTCAGGGAGAATACAGGGATCTTGAGAAAAATGAGAGGTGTGCATCATTCACTACTACTGGAGAGAAGCTCACGGAAAGTATTAATTTATTTATCCTTTTCCTATTGAGATATAACTGACATATAACCTTATATTAGTTTCATGTATAAGAACTTTTGAGATCTATATCTTACTCATTCTGTAATGGTTATTTATTGAGTCCTTGCTATAAGCCATACATTATTTTAGATAGGAAAGATAATTAGCATACAGTCTAGAGAGGAGAGAAATAAGTAAACAGACACAATTATGTGATAACTGCTCTTATCCTAGTAAACCTAGTGAGTCATGGAAATACTTGAGGAACAGATATCTATTCCAAACTGAAGGTTTCAGAGAAGGTCTACCCCTGGGTGACCTTGAGCTGACCCTATGAAAATCAGAGTAAGTGTGATGAGAGTGGCAGGAAAGGGAGCGTAGGGTTTTTCCAGGATGGTGAAATAATATGCCCCGTCCACAGAGATATGAGAAAAGAGTATACTCAGAGCACTACAGGAAGCTGAGGTTGCATGAAGTCTACACTAAAAGTCGGAAAAGGGCAAGAGCTGAGGAAGTATCATGATGGCCCTTCTAGGGTATGACAATGAGTTTGGGTTCCCTGTGCCCTTTAGATTAATTTTTAGAACAAAAGGAACTAGTTTTGATTTGGGTACAGAAAAATGAGAAAAGAAGGAAGGCAGAAAGAATAGTTAGGACAATACTGTGATAACCAGGGAGGACATGAGAGTGGTTTCAACCAAAGCAATGGTAGTAGGAACAGAAAGAAGCGAACAGCCATGAAGAGAGCAGGCGTTACGGTAGTTGGTTTCTGGAAGTAAAAGGAAGACTCTTGGAAGATGTTTGACTCCGAGTAGAGGGAAAAAGAAAGAGTTGTAGCTACTGGCAATAAAGAAGAGGGCATTTAAGATGTGAGAGAAGGAGAGGTAGAAATGAAGAAGAAAAAAAAAACATTGAATAACTTATAGAATGAACTTTCTGCTGAGGCAGGCACGGAGATGCAGAGGTTTAGAATCAAAGGCGACTAAAAAGTTGGAAGTCAGGGAGAAGAAAGGCGAGAGTATCTGTGGAAACAGTCATAGACTCTCCTTGTGGCTGTTTATTTGGGGGAAGTCGGTGGGAAGGGCTTGCAGAGACAGGACTGCAAATTAGGGAAAGGGTTAAAAGCCACAGATAGAGATATTTTTAAATTTAAATGTCATTTGTCAATTAGTAGCTGAAGCTTTGCAATTGGATAAGCTCCCCAAGGCACTGGGAACAGAGAGAGGAGAAAGATCAGAGAGTTTGGGAAATAAGTACAGTTAAATTCAAAAGAGCCAAGATCCAGCCCTAATCGGTTTGGCTCAGTGGATAGAGCGTTGGCCTGCGGACTGAATGGTCCCAGGTTTGATTCCGGTCAAGGGCATGTACCTTAGTTGCGGGCACATCACCAGTAGGAGGTGAGCAGGAGGCAGCTGATCGATGTTTCTAACTCTCTATCCCTCTCTCTTCCTCTCTGTAAAAAAATGAATAAAATATATTTTTAAAAAAGAGCCAAGACCCAGCCAGATATGAGATGTGGAAAGTATGGTAGTTCTGGGCCCAGATTAGAATGAATATTAGGAAGAAGAATATAATTTATAATATCAATGAAAAGAAATATAAGACCCAAATAAAGTCATATTTCAACAAAATTATAAATTATATCATTGAGATTCTGAAGATGGAAGGAAATGAGTGGATCAGTTAGAACACTGTTAGTAAAGAAATTCAACTAGATTGGAATTTTATTTTATAGAGCATTTATTGAATACTTATTATGTGCCAGAGGCAGAGGTCTAAAACTAAATAAAGATTTTATAAGAAAATCAATGTCTTCTAGAATCTCAGCAATCATTTGGATGTTACTTTCGAATGTACTTTATTATTATATCTTAGAGGCTGCCTTGTTATGGCTACCCAAGAAGCTTAACCTGAGACTAATTCAAGTACAAGTAGTTTATTGGGGAGGAGGTCTCAGGAAATTTCAATAGAGGGGCGGAGAAGAGGCAGGAAAGAGAAAGAAGCCCATGGAGAATGTGTCAAAAGCTAACTGGAGCTCAATTCCACTGACAAACCCTGGAGACAGTGTAGAGCACTTTTCATATCCTAATGGAGAGGTTAAAAACAGGATGGCTATTTACCCGCCAACTTCTATCCATTACTGGTTGAGGACAACTTCTAGAAACATTAACTTTCCCACACTTCCAGCTTTCCCGGCTTGCAATGAGTTTCCTCCCGAGGCTGGAAAAAAGTCCTCAAATAGAAAGTCACAGATGTTTCCACTAAGCAGCCTTGACAGGTGACTACTGGTGAATGCTGGAGACATATGGGTGGGGACGTATTTGCATAACATGAAGCTTGAAGACTCCGGCAATGAGTGAATCAGAGATTGGTACCAGAGGAGTTAGAACTGGAAAAAGAGAAATTGGAGACACAAAATAATTTTAATAGTTTCCTACGATGTGGATCAGGAACCTTTAATTCTTTTCTCAACCACATGTCTATGGTGATAATATTTTCAAATTTTAAGGTGCAATTTAATGCATGCATTATTTCATTATCAAGTCAATAAAATGTTATCTATTTTACCCTTTTTATGTGTATTTCCTATTTGTAGAAGCCAGTGTCAACAAATGCCCCCTGGGAAAATAAAACAAGGTTCTATTCTGATTGAACAGCATCAACCAAATGAGATTTCCTTATAAAATGACATTTGTTGAATATAAGTGGTCGTGATGAGTTTATTATGTAGTAAGTAACCTGGGACTTTCAACTTATTCTCTATGTAATTAATTGTGTATGTTCCAGCAGTTGGCTGAATGAGACCAGTTAGCTACTGGAAGCAGCTATATTCAAAAGCAAGCTAAGGCAAATGTCACTTAAATTTCAGACACCTAATGTTCCCCATAAATTCACTGTTTCTTGTTACTTATTAAGCACTTACTATGTGCTAGCATAGCAGAGATTTAGCATATTACAAATATATTTGTACTCAGGAGACAATGGGAAAACTTCACAGGCACAGCCGATGAATGCAGAAGTTCTAAAACACCTTCAAAACATGCACTGATCACAAATTAAAATGATAAAAAATATTCCTCATCAGTAATCTTTTGGTATTTTCAATGAAATAAAACTGCAAAACTTTCAGAAACATGAAGTTTGCATCCGCATGATAGCACTTAATGTAAGTTTATCCTCGGCACAGAGGTGGGATGTTGGGAAGAAAGCTAGACTCACTCACTGGCTAACCATTCAGGGGTGTAGGACTATACATGAAAAAATGGAAACGTACCATGTATCAAAGACCTTTGGAGCTTGTCATAGTTAATATTCTGTGTCAACCCGAAGTGTGGTTTGGATGAGATTAACATTTGGATCAGTGAACTTTGGGTAAAGCAGATTGTCCTCCATAATGTGATGGGCCTCATCCCATCAGTTCAAGGTCTAAATAGAACAAAACACTGGCCTGTCCAGGCAACAAGCTTCATCTGCATCACTGATTTTCCTGGGTCTCCAGCCTGCTGGCCCACACTGTACCACAGTATAGATTTTCCACTGGCCAGCTTCTGTGATCAAGTGAGCCAATTCCCTGTACTATTATACCACCTCTCTGTTTCTCAGTCTCTCTCTCTCTCTCTCTCTCTCTCTCTCTCTCTCTCTCTCTCTCTCCACACACACACACACACACACACACACTCTGCTTTCCTATTTTCCTATGAGTTCTGTTTCTCTGCAGAATCCTGACTAACACAGTCCTTGAAAACAGTCAAATTTGGGCATGTAAAATCACGAAACAACAAAGGTCTGCAATTTTGCTTGTTTAATTTGGAGTGTCTTTTCTGTTTTAAACTTGATAGATTATAATGGGCCCGGTTTGTATGGTGACTGAGCAATAAGAGTAGTTATTATTTATTGATAACTCACACATGCCACCTCATTTAGTCTTCACAAAAATCCCTGTCAGCAAGGTAGTATTATGATCCCCGCATGACAGATAAAATTTCTAAGACACTAATTGATGGCAACATGGGTTCTGGAGTCTAGGTTGACCTTGGACTAGCTATTTAATGTCCCCAAGCAGCAGTTTCCTCCACTGCGACAAAGGAGATAAACACTCTTGTATGATGTGCTTGTGCAAGAATTAAATGAGATGTAAAAGCACTTTTACCCATATCTGGCCCAATGAAAGTATTAACTATATGCTGCTATTTATTATTAAACCATGAAAGTATGCAGTATCTAACAAGATCATGTGGTGTGGGCAAAAGATGATTTACTTTTATGTTCAGTGTATTATATGCTTCCAAGAATAACTTCTTGTCAAATCAGTTTGTTTGGTGTTTCCATATAGCACATATTTCTTGAAATGTTCCGTGTACATCCAAATGCCTGGTACGATGCAAAGGCGTCCTGCAGAAGGTGGCATATTGCTAATGCACTTCAAGATGGGGACTTGAAAGATATAAAAAGGATTTGACATCTGGCATGGTGACTCAATTAATTACAGTGTTGGATTAATTAGTGTGCTGAATCTCCTGAGCCAACACCATGAGTCAGACCAGAGTAATATTACATTGGCTGGCGAATAAACAATTTAAAAGTATGTGCTAAATCCAAACTGATGCAAGGTTGGGTAAGGAAGAGTTAGCAGGCTAGATATTTTATAACAAGGAAAATTTATCTTCACGATATAAAATGCATCTTCAAGTGTTGTCCGCATTATAAAGAGAATTAAAATTGCAGGTGCCTTTGAATTAACTCATAACTGCTCAACTAGACTGTGAGGAATCAGAAAAAATATTTTGCCTAACGTAAAAAAAAAAGCATACCTCTAATTAGTGATGTAATTAGTGATATTTTCTCCCAGAGATTTTTTTATCAATTGAAAATTTCTGTAAAAAAATGGCCAATAATTTTATCATGCTAAAATCAGTTTGCAAATGCTTTTGAGGAGGCAAGATGGCACGGTTTTAAAACTGCAGAGTCTAGAAACAAAAGGACTAAGTTTTTATTTTCTTATCTTTAAAATGCAATTTAAAAAGCCGAATTTACAGGTTTGTTTTGAAGATTACATGAGCTAATCCATTTCCAACTCTCCATATAGTGTCTAGAGAAGAATACGTGTGTGGTATATGCTAACCATCTGTTCTACAGAACTAAGAGTAGCACACCAGTAGTACTGGTAGAATTTCATGACATAAACTATATGTGAATTCTGGAAAAGAATGATATTGAAAAAGAAAAATAGTTTTAAAGTACAACTAAGCAAAGTAACTAAGTTTTTCAATAGAGAAATTGTTTAAGAAAATAAGATAAGTTAGATATTTAACTAAGAGAAAAGAAGAAAAGAAGGGTATTAAGATTGTTTTTTTATAAAGAACTACTACCCACTACTGGTTTTTGATACCCCAAAGAGTATTCATATACTCCAAAGAGTTTCAAAAATTCTGAAAACTTTCTATCTAAAAATCAAATACTTTGAAAAATATAAAACATGACATAAAATAGGTTTAGAGTGGTACAGGACTAGGGAAAAAAAAGCCAAAATGATATCATCTGTCAAAAAAATTATTCAGGAAATTACTTCACTGACAAACTTTCACAGATAGATTTTCCACACATCCCAATTTAGAATATGCTAAAAATGTATAAAAGCACCACTCTACATATATGTAGATAATGACAAAAAGAGTAATAAAAATTTGCATTTCTCTATAGATATTAGAAGGGGAAAATGTTCATTTCTTGCATCAGTAATTGGTGCCACTTCAGTGCCATTACACTTTTGAAGAACTATCAGAGAAATGACTAGGTTGTGTTGGCATCCGATATGAGTGATGAATAAGATAAATATCTTCTTGCCTAAAACATTATCAACAGTGCTAGACAACCAATAGAAACCTCCAGATAAATGGGTTTAGAATAGCATTTAACTCAACCTATGATGTTTAGACAATTTTATTCTTTTTGACTTTGCTTTAGAAATCAGTAAAGGAATCAATAGGACTGTCTATGAATACATCTCTACCAAGCAAGGCCTGCAGTGTGTGGAGGGCCACATCTCAAAATCTTTTTGAAATAGGTGCACTGGATCACCAAGAATTAAACTGCCTAGGTTATTAAATGTTGAGCCCCTCCTATCAACTTGTTTCTTAAAAAATGTAAAATCTCTTGCTTCATCCTTTTATGGAAAATACGTGAGTATAGGAAGTAAAAAGCACACCCCAAACATCTCACATGTTAATTAAAAGTTTGGTGACACAAATATTTCCTATTTATTGCACTCATTTCTGTTAGCTGAACCAGTAACCTCTGTCTCATCTGCATGGCATGGGGTAAGCAGAGATCTGTGCACGTCAGTTTCTTTCATGCAATAACTTGAACAAGAAATTTCGTTCATGTGTTAAGTTGAAGAAGAAATGCAGTCTTGGTGAGTTCCGCACATTAGTCAAAACCCCTCTGGGAGTTTTTAAATCTCCACAGTGTAGATAAGGTCATTTAGTAGCCATGAGACTCTCCCTACATAAATGGAATTTAGAGAGAGTATAATTTCTGGACCTCCTAAAGAATATAAGGCCTTTTCCCCACAAATTTTAGCCTTGTGAATTATCACATAATTACTAGGACCTGTGAATGTTACATAACATAGCAAAGAAAAATTACAGAAGTAGATGGAATTAAAGTTGCTAAATAGCTGAACTTAAAATAGATTCTCCTTGATTACCCATGTGGGCTCAGTGTAATCACAAAGGTTCTTAAATGTAAGAGAGGAAGACAGGAGAGTCAGGGTCAAAATGTGGACACCACAAAGACTCTCTCAGTGACAGCGGGCTTTGAAGAGAGAAGAAGGCCATACGCAAGGACTGTGGGCAGCCCAGAGAAGCTGGGAAAGCGAAGAAAACAGACTGTCCCCTAGAGACTCCCCAAAGGAATTCAGTCCTACAGACACCTTGATTTTCAGCCCAGTGAGAGATTCATTCCAGACTCCAAATCTTCAGAACTGCAAGATGATAAATTTGTGTTGCTTTAATCCACCAAGTTTGTGGCCATTTGCTATAGCAGCAGTGGGAAACTAATATACCCAATTAAGAAATGAAGTTTAAATGTAACCAAGCATCTCATCTTTCTATGACTTTTAAAAACATCTAATTCATCAGTTGTCTATATAATCTTACGTAGAGGCAAACTTTCTTATCTCAGAACTTAGAAAAACACACAAAAAACTTAACAACGAATATAATGCTAATCATTCATCCTTGCTCGTATGGGCACAAAGAGTACTACCGGGGAATAGCAAGGTTGCTTATTTCTTGCTCTTCATGTAAACCTGTAATGTATGACAATTAATTTGCGTCATCTTAAAAACAAAAGCATTTGTATGTATTATTAAATGTGAATAGTATTAGTCTGGCTAAGCAGATAAAGCAACAACGTTATAAATTACCTTACTAAACAACCATTTAGTAATGATTAACCTGTTTCCTTCTAAATTCTGCGTATATTACTGTCAGAGACAAACCACTTGGAAAATATCCAAGTGTTGGGTCCATGAATAAGAAAAAAATAACCCCTGTTCTTTTTAGTGATTTTCCTGGGAAGCAAACAGATAATTTCTGAGCAATGACAAAATACTGAGTTAGAACATCCACATACCAAGGAATTATTATTCAGGTCCATCTTCCCAGCGAATGGGCCCCAGGTTGTTCCCACAGGAAGTTGCTGCCGACTCTGAATTTTCCGTTCCCCATCTTTCTGACAGACCTCCAGCTCTCCTGCAAAGGATGGAAACAAGTATTTTCACTTGTGAGCTTTAACAACAGCCACCTCTTTTTGTGCGTTTGCGTTATGTGCACAATACCCTCAGCACTCATATAAAGAGAATTAATTATGCTTGTCTAAAAAAAACAACTGATCTTATTATCCTAGGAAGAAAATAAAATTTGTCCTTATAATTGTATTCAAATTTAGTCCCATTTTTTTCTTGCACCTTTGCACACACATCATCTACTGAAGTCAATTCTATTTAGCAAGTCCTTAAGAACCAGAAATAATAATACTTCCTCAAAAGGCATTGGTCCAATGCCGGAACAGATAGACAAGAAACATTAGGACAATGAGGTAGAGCTTAAATTCTTAAATGTCATCACCAATATAAGTAAAAAATTACAACTAAAGATATCTATCTTAGGCAGTAATTTTACTATAGTTATCCAAGACTTGAACAAAATCAGGAAAATTTTTTTTAAAGTACTTGATAATTTTCTAAAATTTTACTAGTTCCAATGAAGAAAAACATCTACATGTATAAAAAATAGAGATACATGTTTTTCCCAAATTAGAAAGGTTTGGTCAAAGTCATTTAAAAAATTTTTTCATCTAAAAATATGTTTGTATTGCTTTTAGAGAGAGAGGAAGGGAGAGAGAAAGAAAAACCTGGATGTGAGAGAGAAATATCAATAGGTTGCCTCTTGTCTAATGATGGAACCCCCAGCCCAGGTATGTGCTGTGACCAGGAATCGAACCCACAACCTTTTTGGTATATGGCATGAAGCTCCAACTGATTGAGCCACCCGGCCAGGGCCAAAGTTATTTTTATATTTAGTGCTTTAGGTAAGATTCTGTGTTAGCAAAAGCGTTTGTTTGAGAGATAAATGAATTAATAAAAAATTACAGGAGAGCTTCAAAACTTCAAAGAATGGCCACCAGCCTAAACATTTTGGGGGATTAACAAAAAAAAAATCTTAATCCGGAATTGGAGCCTCTCTCTTTAAATAATTTAATATATGCTATGTATGCCGTAAAAGTATCACCATACCATATTATCACACCAAAATTTTATCTTTTAATAAATTAATAATATGTTATTAGTTTTTTAAATATATTTTATTGATATTTTACAGAGAGGCAGGGAGAGGAATAGAGAGTTAGAAACATCGATGAGAGAGAAACATTGATCAGCTGCCTCCTGCACACCTCCTACTGAGGATGTGCCCGCAACCAAGGTACATGCCCTTGACCGGAATCAAACCTGGGACCTTTCAGTCCGCAGGCCAACGCTCTATTCACTGAGCCAAACCGGTTAGGGCATTATTAGTTTTTTTTTAATGGTGTTTCTTCTCAGCCTGCTCAGCAGCAGATATAAAGATGGGAAGGACTGGAATAGGAAGACATCTAAGTGGAAATCCATATAGAATAGGAAGTTGGGGAAAATCCTAAATAGAATATAATGTATTCAGTAATAAAATTTTCTAAATGATGTAAGCCATGGTAGGTAACATATTATGAAAATTTTGCCTTAATCTTGTCCTAGTTTTTTTTTTCAAGTCAACAACTATCTTTAAATATGAACACCTAATCATGATGATTTTAAAAGCAAAACCATCGACCTGAGTTCAATTATATCTCTTCTTAATATATGTCTGTGTCACTTCCTTTGAATAGTTAAAATACCAGTCATTACATTTCATGTTTTATGACTGTTTATCCCCAATACCAAGATCAAAGTATATAAATCATAATCAGCTAAAATATTGTGTAATCATTAAATTGTGTACATTATAAAATAGAAAAATATCTGCAACTGAACAATAAATATGTAATAGAAATAATTCCATATTCACAGTGAAAAGATTCAAATTTAAAGACTGCACCTCTATTCTCCTTCCTCAAACTCCCTTTCTCTCCCAATTGTCAATAAACTCAAAATGGAAGAATTCATTGAATTCATTAAGGTAAGATAAAAACCTCCCAATTTTTTCAGTAGCTCATATGATTAGTAATGAGGAAATGGACCCAGAAAGGTTCAGTATACCCGATCTTCTAAAGAATAGTTTTAGAAATAGTTTACCTATGTTAAATAATATATTAGTGCTTTGAAAAGATCAAATCATGAAGCTTATTCAGAATTCAAGGAATACAGAACAATAAAAATTTGTTATTGTGTATGTGGAATAACAAACCCATTTCTGAGATTTGTCCCTGAAATTGTTTTTCATTTCTGTACAGCCACTTTGATTAATGCATTGGAATCAAAGACCTTGCATAGAAACATCCTCAAAGGCAGAGCACAGATAACAATCTACTATGATGTCAAAAAGGAATAGGTGGGAAATGTCCCTAAAGTAAGCATATTTATGCGATATAGCAGTCACTTAAATCTTTAGACTATTTCTTCTACTAGAAAAGAAACTTTTATTTCGACCTGATCGTTCTTAGTATTTTCAACCGTACTTACATTTTAAACAACGCCTGTACAATTTACCATTTAAAGGTAAAATACACTTCAACCCTTAGCTAAACTCTAGTTAAGACTGTTGTTTTCTACATAAAGATGATGCCCAAATAATTTGCTCGTTTTTACACGGTAAAAAATAGTCATGTCACATTTAAGAGGAATCATGAGAATCTTTGAAAACCCTTTTAAAAAGTAATTCATCCTCTTTTTCTGCCACTGACATTTTTCATTTGAAGAGGGCTCAGACTCAAACAGTGACTTCTTATCTATGCCAGTGGATTTACAAGCAGCTTTGTCTTTTAATGGATTAATAATTACAAACTTAGGGTAGATCATAAAGTGATATCCAAATATATCCCAAATTTTGGAGGTGTCTTCCTACAATGCTTTAAAATTTTAAATAGATCACAAATACTTTATGAGCTCTTAGAGATGGCCATTACAGAGAGTCCAGTAACCATTCAAGCTATCAAGTCAATCATTTCAACTTCATTAGACCAGCAGGCAAATCCCAGTCTCCTTTCTGGCCCGTTAGAAGTTATTTCAAACTTTGGGAAAAATCCTTTCTGTTGCTGAAATAGTTAAATAAAAGTATTCATTTATTCACAACAGCATTATAGAACTGCAAAAAAAATATAGAAAATTATTAGCATTTAGATAGTACAAAGGTTACATAGGTTAATGACAGCAAGAGAAATAAGACATTGTACAAATGGAAGTTATATTTAATTTAACTTCCAGTTGCTTAAGAGTATGATATTTTTAATTTTTTAATGATTAATACATGTCATAAAATAGAGGAAACATTATTGCATTAAAAGTAAGAAGATTGATTTTTAGCCCCAACTCTATCCAGTAACCAGCTGAATTGCCATGAATATGTTAAATCTTTTCTGAGTCGTTGGTTCTTCACTGTTAAAGAGGGGTTTTCACTTATTTGCCATTTGGTAAGGTGTCCATGGCACCAGGATTTTCTTTCCCCAGATGTGACATATTATGAGAGAAAGAGTACTTGGGCTGATGGTCAAAGACCCAGGTCCTAGCACCACCTTATCATAAAGTGGATGTTTGATTTGAAAAGATCAGAGATTTCAAAATCAGAAAGCAAAGCTCTTATTTGATTTGTTTATTCATTCTTTTTGCCTCCATTCATTGGTTTATTCCTTCATTTAGCCTGCCAATATTGATTGGGTGTCTACTAAATACCAGACACTGGGTGACACTCAAGCATAAAATGAAAAACAAATCTAGACCCTGGATACATTTCAGAAATTGTAATCTATAAGGCCTGGGAAGTAGAAGCTGTAGAATTGAGTGATTATTCAGATTTTAGGAGTTACGGAAGCAACAATGCAATAATGATGTTTAAGTATCTGGCTTAGGCCAGTGGGCCAACGGTCATGTACCTATTGAGACTGGGAACATGGGGGCGAGGGGGGAGACTTAGGGATAAGATGAAGAGCTATAATTGTAAAATATGTAGCTGTAAGGAAAACAAGAGGTGATTTTTAGATGGGCAGGTGCAAGGCTGGGCTCAGAAGCAAGGCCATGGCAAGAATGATAACTATTGGCATTTAGTCATTAATTAAAATGAGTATATAGTAATAAAAGCCATAAGATAGTTGATCTAGGAGACCGTGCATATTGATAAGATGAAAGGACCTAGGACAGAGTTCCAAGGATCTTCTAAAGGCAGAGTGATGGAAGAGCAGGCACAGAAAATTTAGAAAGGCAAAAGAATAATAAATAAACTAAACATGGTACCACAGCAGGCAATGGATTGATTAAGAATTTCAAGGAGAAGGGATCAATCAAGTAATGTGAAAATTTATGAGAGTAATGAGAGTAAGAAAGGGACTAGAAAGATTCCTTTTGGTAAGATGACGAGCCTGGGTATCTGGAGTGAAAGGAGTTTTGTAGACTGAGAGGCCAGGACACAAACTAGAATAGGTTCAATCTTGAATTCTAGAAGAGTAAATGGAACAAGTCAGGTGATCCCAAGCAAGTTCCTTAACCCTTTGTACTTCACAATATGGTATTGTAAATAGAAACCTCAATACCATATGGTTGCTAGGAGAATTAACTCAGATAACATATGCAAAGTACCTAATAATTATTTACTGTTTCACCCAAAAGAAATCAAAGCATTCTAGGAGTGTGTTCACATATTTCTAGCATCACATCTAACCATTCACCAGGGTCTGTGGTCACATTCTGTCTTTAACACCTCTATATGAAATACTCCCCATCCCTTGATTAGCATCCTTTCAAATATCTCCTGGATCCATATTTCTTACGAGCATTTTCCAGGTATTTATCAATTTAGATGTAGATGACCAACCAGCCTCAATTCACTCTATGGCTCCAATTCTGACTGCCAATCACTATCAGGATAAACTTATTAAAACTACACTTCTATCATGTCACGCGTTGGTGAAATTACTTCACTGGCTCCCTTTTGACTATCCAACTTGAACTTCTATGTCTGACTCTGAATCATATCACAACATTGCTCCACGGTGTCTGGCTGACTTTCTGTTCTACTCCCCAGAATATGTTCTCCTTTCATCTAATCAGGAAAGTCTTTGGCGTGCCTTCCTCATTGTCTCCTGTCTAACTCCCACACCTTTCTGAGAATCGTTCCCTCTACCTGGCAAGCACACTGTCCTCTGGGTGCCTTGACAAACCCTACTAATGTTGCAAGATCAATCCCAAAGCTAATCTCTTTCATGAAACTTCTTTGAACCCCAGAACAAACTGAGTTCTCCTTCCCTAACAGCCCCATGATATTACAGTCCAAAAACACACCGTTTTGTGTTAATTACTTCTTAGTAGTGTCCCCTTGATAACTCCTTTCACCTCGACACAAGTAAAAACATCATGAACTTCAGGTATATTTTGTATTTCTGTTTATTCTCTGGTAATTAATATGGGTTATGCCATGCAGTAATCGCAAAGTACAAACTGAACACTGAGCTGATTGGGTAAGATTTTCATAAGATCATAAACTCCATTTGAGTACAGTTAACGTTGACTTTAAAAACAAAACAAAAAATTGTCTTAATATGTGTCTTCTTTGAATTATAACCTTATGTTTCATTTGTTCAACATTTTATTATATTCATACACATTTTACCTCGTTTGTGAAATATAGAGCAAAATAAAAAATAAAGATTTTTCTCTTGTGCCCAGTTTATATTTTTACAGCGATTCTTCAAAAAGAAGCCTTATTTTTTTTTTTTTTAACATACTGGGTAAGTGCACACAAAATATTTGAGACACATAGGATGGACTAATCAATTTTGGTAAAAGATAATATTGTTAGTGCTGAAGGCTGTTTCTCTTATCTTCTTGATAATGCATACTTTTAAAAGTCTGTGATTACTCAAAGACTTATGATAGCTTCACTTAAAAAAAAAAAAAGCCCTAAGTCAGAAATCACTACCAAACATACTGCAGCTTTTAAGATATCACCCCACTTTTTTTTGCCCAAGCAAAAGAAATTTCCTAGTGGAAAGAAATACTTAAAATCATGAGAGCGATACTCAAATCTTTTTTCATGGAAGGTGCTATCGAGCCATCATTTTGTTTCTTTTTAATGGGGTCCTTTTGATGCCTCTTCAGAAAGCAAAGTATATGAGAAGCATAGCACACCAAAGGGGAACAGACAAGCTGTGGGCCTTTTAGCACAGTTATCAGCAATCATGCTTCAACCAAGCTTAGCATTAAGTTGATGACATGAATGCATATGGTATTTACAGAACATCGCTTAACTCCAGGCTCAGATTTCATGGGACATCGCTGCAAGTAAATGAGATGACAGGAGATCCTGTTTCATTTGCCGAAAATAAACTTTGGATTGGTTTGAACTCGGTTTTAGAGATATTTAACCAAATTTTAAAGCAGGCCACATGAATGGGTTCATAATGTTAACCAGGCCTTTCTAGAGCAGACAGCTAGAGCATCAGAACCCACATTTATATTTGCTCCGTGGTTGAAAAAACAGTATACATCATGGTATCAAACATGGGCAGCCCCGAAGGCATGCTGAGTTCAAAAAGCGCTCAAAGATTCAAGAAATCTCTAAACATGTTCAAAGTCAGCCAAGGTGGCTGAGCTCTGGCAGAGCTCTGGCTGTCTTATGGTTTAACCATTTGACAGCTGCTTGCCAGATACATACGAGGATTAGGTGGTCATTTTACTGCTCGTTATCTTCACAGTCAAACTGCAGTCTGGTCACGGCATTAGTGACAGCACATCTCATCTGCGTTTTTAAGACAAATAGTGCCTTTATAGGATGCTTTGTGGATCCATCTCGAAGCTTGGTTTGGCAAGGAAATGAGACTCCTTGGCCAGTGGTGGCAAATCGCCTTATTGGGATCCCTTTTCTAATTTTCCTTCTCAATTTTTGAGTCATGCAGTCATCACACACACTAAACCACAGTTTTGAACATAAACTTGAAATACGACATTCCCTATTCAAGTCCTCCAGTCAAACCCTGATAAATCAGGCTGGCCATGCAGCGATCTTATCCCTTCTGACTCTTTAATAAATCGAACCTTGTAAGTTCGTACTGTTGGAAGTTGTCACTAAATGAAATTGTGACCTTATCCGGCACATGAACTTATCCTGCTGACAACTACATTTATTGTGTGGATAAGGCGGGGGGAGGGAGGGGAAGAAAAAAATAATAACGGAAAAAATGAGATATTTGATAATTCTGATCTTAGCCATACGTAACTCTAACAGATGAGATCTTTTTGATGTTCCTTTGATGATTTGCCAAAGACGAGTCTCTACTTAGAGAAAAATGCTCACCCCAGGTAAGTGCTGGGGGCACCGCAGCTGGTATTAAAGGTGCATGAAGAGGTACGGGGTGACAGCCGCGAATCCCAAGCTATTAGTCTAACACAAGGAGCCCTGAATTAGCTTGTAATTGCACTGGGAAAGATAACATAATGGTGGTGGCAAAATAGAAACATTCCCTTTCCACGCCAGGCATCCAGTGCCTAACAACTCTAAAGCAAGACCCTGGAATGGTCTAAACCCTAGAGCAGGTTAAATCACGGCAGTTCTTCAGAACGCAAAATGCACCCGTTGGCTCTCGTTTCTAAAAAGTCTTAGAAATCAATGCGTACCGCACTGTTTAAGAAGCAAATGAGCATGCATGTGCTACCAAATAATGGCATGTATTACCAACTCAGGGAGCTTTTCCTTCCTTATTCTGCCTGGTCTTAAGGATTCATGTCTGGGCATTCTTTCTATCCTCAGGCCCCTGGAAACCTATCAATGATCATTTTCAGGACAGAAAAATAGGAGAGATAAAGTATGGTTCTAGGTAGTAGTATTACTGGGAATAAAGTAGAAAATTCAAGATTTAAAAAACACACACAAAACACCATGATCTGAAGTAACTAGAAAGCCACAACCTGCATATTCACGTACAAAATAAGTTTTATATGCAGAGAACACGTTCAAGTGTGGGAGCAAGAAATTGCCATGTTCTGCCTTTTGCTCTATGGTCTGCTCCTATGAGTAACAACAAAACTCCAGCTCAACCCAGGTATCTGAAAATATTCACCTGGAGTATGACTCACTTTGCTTTGGGGAATGTTTGGAAAAGTCACTAGAAGAAGGAGCTGCCGTTTCTGGACATGTTTCAGCCGCTGGAAGGAGGAGGGGGGCGTCATCAGTCTTTTGCTCAAGAAACCTGGCACAGTGTGCTTCTCCGCTGCCAGAAACCCTCCCTGACCTTCCAGACAACACTCCTCGTCACAGGCTGACCGAGTACCACTTCCTGATTCCAATCTCCAGCCACAGAGGGGAGGGTCTGCCTAGGGAGGAATCATCGTGGACAGGAGAGGTCTGGGCGAGCAGACACAGGAAACAGCCGTGGGGGAGCAGCAGCCAGGAGTCAGCCTGCAGGCGGGAGGGCCACCGCCGGGTCGGGTCACTGTCTGCAGAGCACTGGGCAGGGAAGGCCGGGTTTCTCCAGAAGGAGAAACTCCAAAGGAGAGACTGTGGGTGGAAATCACCCCCAGATCCTGTTCGGCGAGAAAGAAGCAAGGAACAGCTTTCAAAGAACATTTAACACCAATGGACCTCATTGATATTCATGGTTCTACATTTTAGGCAACATTTATTTTTTTTAACAATCCTCACTCAAGGACATGCGTAGAGAGAGGAAGAGAGAGAGAAACATTGATGTGAGAAAGAAACACCCACATGTGCTCCAAACAGCACACAGGCATGTGCCCTGGCATGGAATCGAACCGGCAACGTTCAGCGCACAGGGTGACGCCCAACCATCCTAGCCACTCCAGCTATGCATGGGCAGCCTTTGCTTTTTGTCTGGTAAAGGCGTATGCTTTCTCATAAGTGGCGTTTATTCATTTAGAAGAAGATAGTGGGAGCACAAGGAAACTTTGCACAGGTCATTGCTTATGAGGTGTTTCTTCAGCTCAATGCCTGTAAGAAACCCAGGTAGAGTCTTGTTTGCATGGTAAGATGGCATAGGTGCAGCCTGGAAGGGAAGGTCTGTAAGAAGCTGCATTTGGGAGTGGGAAAGGGAAATATGGGGTCATAATATGTGGAAACCAAGGGATGCCAGAATGACTTGACAGGTGAACAAATAACATGAGAAAAACTACAACAATGCTTTGAAAGCTTTGCATCTAAATCAGGGAAGTAACGGTGCACTCACGGAAATGTGCAGAAGACTGGTCTAAAGTGGTATTCTGTTATAGCTTTAAAGAATTTTATTCCGAGAACAAAATGTCTAAGTATCACTAAAAGTGCTAAAAAAAAATGAGTGAAAAACAGAACCATAAAGAGACTAAAAATTCCAAATGACTATGGATCACAGGCTACTTGAGTTCATATCTACAACACTACTGCCAGTGCCGCACATATAACACCGAAACGCTCTATGAAACCTCAATGTGGGTCCCGGAATTCAGAAGAATAAATACTGTGCAGGCTAGACATTGAAGCATTAACGTAATTAATCAGCAAATGAATTCTCTTATTGTATGGCATCTTCAAGAAATTATATATATGCGTGTGTATATATACGCACATACCCACACACATACGTACATACATATATAGTTTGAAAATGTTTTAGTCTCTGGAAAGATTTAATATGTAGGCTAAAATACTGGCACAAAGTTTCCTGTTTTTATTTCTAAAGTCTGAACATGCATTGCTGAAAATGTTATTAGTTTCAAAAAAAAAATACTTCCAAAAATATATTTCCTAAAGATCAAGGAAGCTGCAGTCATTTGCTTACACTTCTGGAGTCTTTCATGAATGCGTGTATACCTTCGCAGTTGCATATATACTTAAATTATGCATAACTGACGAGAGTAATTTTGCCCAAAGCAGGCTTCTTGACACTTTTGTTTCTTGAATGCAGCACACAGTCCGTCTTCCTGTGTTCTGAAGGCCTTAGCTGTCTGGCATACAGCTGGAAATATTCATCATTAGTGTTATGTTTAAGCCCTACTGTCCTCTGAAATCTGCCTGTCACTCCTGCTGAACGCTTCCCTGATACCTACAGCCTCTCTTTGCCAGATGGCCAGAGGTGGTCTCGCCTTTTGAACGACTGCAATGTTTGATTTTTTAACTCTAAAATTTTTCATCATTTTCCTCCTGAAAATAGTGATTTGTATATACTCATTAGCTCTCTTTGTTGAATTTACTAGATATCCCCAAATGCTTTGTACGTGGTAGAGTTGCAGAAAATATAAAAGTGTGTGTGTGTGTGTTCATTGCTCTGGGTTAAAGGTATTCAAACAATCGATTTTTACATTCATGATACTTTTTTTTTTTTTTTTTTTACATTATAACACACTTCAATTGTCACTTCTCTGAGGAGTAAGCGGACAGCATAGGTCTAATTTTTACCATGTTACCATCTGATTTGTTGGGCTGGAAAAACTAAAGCAACTTAAGTGACAAAATTAGTAGTGAATCTAGGACTCTGACCCTCTCATGCTCATTTTACTTTATCAAACGGCCTCTTTAAAAAAAATTTTAACAACTTAACTAGGTGGAAGGATTGACCTCAAGCCCCAGTATCATATCAGCAGCCATGAGAGGGGGATTCAGTTATAAGATCAGCTGCCAGTCAATTTGGAGAGCAGAATGAGTGCCTGGAGGACGGGCCTCAGGGCGAGGCCTGGAGAAGACAAGGGGATAGAAAAGATTAAACAAACAGAACACTGGGACACGTCATGGGTGGAAGAGTGGCAACAGTATTGTTTGATTATCAGAGTTCACAGTACACCTTTACATTTCGGTCTCAAAAATGTCAGTGAGAGGAAATCTAAGATACACGGTTCTAAAACAGTGCCCTTTCCTCCCTATCTTTGATCACTGTTCTCCAAGCAAAATATGTAGTTATTGAATCAACTAAAATTTTTAAAAAAAAGAAAGTCTGATTAAATATAGCAGGTCCTTAGAAGCTTTTCTTCCTAAGAACACAAAGTTTAGGCATTTGAACAGTGAAACAACCCCCCAACTTCTCATTTGGTTGATAGTACCTTCTCCTAAGAAAACTATTTGATGTGAAATTATACAGAGTGATTGCAAACTGGAAAATCTCCATGCCCAGCTTGTGGAATCCTTCAGGATCACACATCTAGCACATTCAGTGGCTCATGGAGGCATATGGTTAATATACATACATGGTGCTCCTCTTCCCTTCAGTTCCTCTCTCCTTTCCTCTCACTTGGATCCTTCCCTTTCCAGCATGAATATGGAATAGAAAATGCCAGATCTTGAAGAAGGAAGAAAAGAAGAGAGAGGGGGAAGGAGGGGGGGAGAGAAAGGAAAGAAAGGAGGTAGGCAGGCTAATGCTATTACTCAGGAGTGTGATTTACATAAGCTCAGAGCCTGCTGCATAGATCTGAGCTTGAATCCTTTTCTCCACAGAGGCGGAGAAAACAGCGGTCTCTGAAAACACCGTTTCCATGAAGGGGCCCCTAGCAGGCTATGAGGACCTGGCCCAGGACAGCCACAGTAGCTCACCTGGTATTAAACTTCTGCAGGCAGAACTATTCCAGGACTATTTTATTCATAAAACCACACTAACTAAACTCTACTAAAAGAAGTAATTACTAGTTCAAAATTATCTGTTGAACACATAATGCCAGGTACAATGCTGGATACTGGGGATACCAACATGCATCTAATGGGGATCTTTTCCTTACGTGACTTAATCTAATACTGGTAAACTAATCATAATTACCGCAAATGATCTGACACATGAAGCTGTGGGTGAAGGCAGAAGATCAAATTTGCCCAGCAAGTCTCCTAAGACAACTCAGAGGCAGGAAAACTGGCAAAGGACAGTATAAGCCATCTCTTTCCTTTAATAGATCCGAAATAATAGCTTTTAAAATTGACCACAATACAATGTGAACGTGAGCATTTAAACACATTTGTTATGTTACAAATAAAATTTTTTGTAAGGCAGGGATTCAATGAACTAAAAAGTGATGTCTTGAGACAAAATCATTGCCAAATTGAAAGAAACAAATGACTAGTTTGTTGTAAAGAACAGACTGTGGAAACTATAACTGATGGTAAGAGATTCTGTTGGACAATATTGTAAAGATGTTAATTTTAGCCGAAACAGTATTTCATTAAGATGTATTTTTGCCGAAACCAGTTTGGCTCAGTGGATAGAGCGTCAGCCTGCGGACTGAAAGGTCCCAGTTTCAATTCCGGTCAAGGGCATGTACCTGGGTTGCGGGTACATCCCCAGTAGGAGATGTGCAGGAGGCAGCTGATCGATGTTTCTCTCTCATCGATGTTTCTAACTCTCTATCTCTCTCCCTTCCTCTCTGTAAAAACTCAATAAAATATATATATTAAAAAAATTAAAAAAAGATGTATTTTTTATTGATTTCAGAGAGGGAGGGGAAGAGAGAGAGATAGATAGAAACATCAATGATGAGAGAGAATCATTGATCAGCTGCCTCCTGCATGCCCCCCACTGGGGATCGAGCCTGAAACCTGGGCATGTGCCCTGACTGGGAATTGAACCATCACCTCCTGGTTCACAGGTAGATGCTCAATCACTGAGTCATGCCAGCAGGGCCAAAATGGTATTTATAAAAATTGTTTAAAAATCTTATAAGCTGCCTTCATCTTAAATAATACTAGCCTTTTCTTATAAAATATTTTCAATATCACAAAAAATAAGTTTACAAATTATTATTTTTAAATAATCTCATATAAACTCCTAAAATTGAGATAACAATACTAGTGCTCTCCTCAAGCATTAAAGACCAGAGAGGTGAGATCATCTATAAGTGTATCTACTGTCCTGTCAGTTGACAGTGCCTACAGATAGAAGGGACCCTTTTCATCACTTGCTCCTATGACAGACGAGGGGAAGTTATTTATTCCCTATCAGATGAGTACATTCAGAACTCCTGCTGTGATGCCTGATACCAGAATAAGGCACCGGGAAGTGACCACAATGATCTAAACTATGTATTTGATGCAAGATATAAATTTGCTCTTTTTAAAAAAAATTCTAGATTTTTTTACATCATCATTAATATGTCAGAATACTTACATAGTCAAAAAGGTATTACAATTAAAGGCTATGTATTTGCAAAACTCTACTATGTAAATAAACATATGTTGCCTAGAAATGCCAAGAGCTTTTGTAAATAAATATTAGAAGTTAGAATAGATGTTTAAAATAATGTATCTCTGTCAAATATGTGTAAACATGTCCATTGGCATGTTCCTCTGAAACAGCTTTTTGTTTTTGTTTTTAAAAGAAAGATGGATATACATGTAAAGGCAACTTGTACTAAGCTACCCAATAAATAGTAACTTAGGTCTTATTTTCTCTCTAGTTTCACTAACTTAAATAAAATCAAGGATAGTAAATACCATTCGGTAGATCCATTCTGTTTTTCTTTTTTAAAAAATATTCTTCATCATTAATATGGGTGACCTAGAATATAATTAAAATGCCACAGATATTGCACTATGGAAATACTTATGCACAAGTCTTAACTAGAGTCAAAGTAATGATTTTTCCATTGTTAAGAACATATGCTTAAGCACTTTATTTTCAATTTGTAATAATAATCTATAAAATTCTGTCCCCCACAAAGTGCATGAATGTCCCACAATTTTGTATTTTCTTGTATGACAAATGTGACCACAGAAATGTGACCGTGATACTTTTTTGAGCATATTAGAAAATAATTGCATATGTAGTAATAAGGAATAACCTATGGGACTTCATTAACTTAGATTTGATAAATTCTTTTGATTTTGTAAACCATTAAGAGCGGGGATTATATACACTCTTGGGATTCAACAACTCAGGTCATCTAAAAAAACTTTATTAACTTGAAGCACCCGCTTGTATTCTGCGTGTATCCACTGGCTTGCTGCTACTTCCCATGGGCAATGATTTATTTCTCCAATTGTTTATCCTAAATTTGTTGTGAACATGAGACCATATATGCAAATAACTCAATATAATATCTGCCGCATAAGTATTTAATAAATGTTACACATTTGATCTTAGTATTTTATAGTTGAGAATAAGGAAAATGAAGCACATGAATTCTTGCATTCAATATGTAGACCTTGATAATCACAATTATCCAAACTGAAACTAGCTTTCACCCCAAATCACTTTCACTCCAGATGAAGAAAATGAATGAAAGGATCATATTGCATCTGAAGGTGACAGTAACAGGTCATGGAGCTGATTCTACCCACACAGGTAATGGCAACCTTCAGCCCACAGTAACCCCAGGTGGTATTCCTTTCTCACTTCACAGCTAAACCAGGCAAAGGTGTGGCTGTGAAGGTTAACATCGAGGGTGAGTCACCCTTTCCTTTACTACATAACCAGGACTAACTGCTCTACTGATATTATCCTGGTATTACAGAGTTCCAGAGAAGAGAAAATAGGGAATATGCTTATACTGTAGTAAGCATACTACACCCAAAACTAGAACAACCATAATTTAAAACAATGAAAAATATTTCTTTTTACTTTACTGTCCATCATTAGGTTTTAAAATTTTATTTCTCCAATATTCTCAATTATAAAATAACCAACATAAAAATTTTAACACTTACTCAGTGTTTATTATGTGCCAGACATTATATTAGCCCTGTATCTAATGTTCTCACTTGCACAAAAAACATAGGAGGAACAACTGGGAAATACACTGATACCCATGGTGAACCACTTGAATGAAAGCAAAAGCACCTTTATTAGTTATCATAATCTTTTATATTTTTGAGAATATTTGCCTTTAATTTTTGTTATTCAGTGTAGATTTACATATTACCTCCTTTTTCTTTTTAACTCAATAGTAACGCTTTGACTCAAATTGATGCAATTAAATGCCACAATACAGGAGAGAAGAACTGATCAAGATATACATAATAACAACAATCATCCGCTACGTGAGAGATGGTTACTAGGAAGAAACAGAAGTCCCTAACAAACACTGCTATACTGAATAACAATGACTAAATATGTAATGGACAATTATATTAAAGCCAGGGACAAATCATAATTTCTTGATGGGAAAAAATGGCAGTATTCTAAATATAAACAGACAATGCATCCAATATTTCTTCAAAAATATTACTTAATACATTCCTTCACACTTGCATATCTCTTTATCAAAATCAAAGGTTATTCCTTAGCCAGAATCCTGTAAAAATGCAGATTTTTCATTACTATTTTTACTATCATCAGTATTTTTTTACCATTCTGACCAACAATTTGAGTTTCTAAACCAAGGAGGCTAAACTTAAATAAAACAGTCCTGTCTGTGTAGATCAGTTAGTTAGAGCATTGTCCCGATATGCCAAGGTTATGGGTTGATCTCCTGTCAGGGCACACAGAAGAAGCCACCAATGAACATATAAATAAGTGAAACAACAAATTAATGTTTCTCATTCTCTCTCTGCCTCCCCCCCTTCCTCTTCCTAAAGCCAATCAATAAAAATTAAACTTAAATAAAACATATCTTAGGGAAAAAAGAGTATCTTTTAAGCACATTATTAATTGATTCTTTTGAATTTTCATAAACAACAAGGTCTGAAAGTCAAGGCTCGCATACAATGACTGCATTGACCATTACTTATTACTAAATTCATGTACGTCAGGAAAAACTATGATGTCATAAGCCAGCTGCGGGACAAGCCTATGGTAGTTAGTCCTAACGAATTCATTTTTTATTCATTCGTGAGCAGACATGAATGAGCGTCACTTTGTGGCTGGCCCTGTAATCACTGTGCATTTGGGGGATCACTAACCTGAAGATCGTGAAATCAATACTTCAACTCCAACTTGTGCTACAATAAAGCAAACACGTCCACCTTTAGATTTAACTGCAACCACATGAGCCATATGCCTCCTTTCCTCCATAACACAGAATTAGAGTAGAATGTTTTTAGTTTCAGTTTCATTATATGGAATTACAATCAAGCTGGCAGGGCCAGAGCAAAAATTCGAAACAGGAGCCAGGAGCAAGAGCATAATATAAATAAGATTTGAAATGAGACTACTTAATAGAATAAATTCTAAAGCACTTAAGAGAAATTAATTTACATACACACAATGCAATTACAAGAAAAGAAGAAGCCAGCGTCATTAGGGCAGGGTGAAAGAAGACTCCAATTACAAATCATGGCGATCCCACTTGACCTCACAGAATATCGTTAGTCATCAACACAGTCTACTGTGGGAAACTAAAGGGACAGTCTTCCTTTCTTTTATAAATATCCCAATACCCATGCTAGAACTGACTATTCCCTAAACAGTTCATCCTACTGAGGTTGGCCTACTCCTATAACTAAGAAATTTATTAAAATAAATGTTATTTTATTTCGGATTTTTACTATTTGAGAAACCTAAAAGCTTCTAGTTTTATAACTCATACGAAAATATTCTGTAGAGTACCAACAGGGACACAAAGAGGTGGTCCTCCAAAATACCCTTTATAACCAGCCATATTTTCCCTTCTCCCTTTGCACCCACATCCATCAAAGCACCTACCATGCTGCAGCACGTGCATGTGTGCATGTGTGTGCCTGACTGTCAGTGATGATATCTGGCTGACTATTATCAAGTTATACAGCTCAGGAAAGAAGGTATGGTGTCTAATCAGCTTTACTTCTCAGACCTAGTACTATATCTCAACTAAAGGAAGGATTTCATACATATTATTTGAATACACAGAGGGAGGGAGGGAGGGAGGGAGGGAGGGAGGGAGGGAGGAAGGAAGGAAGGGGAGTGTGAGGATATTATTTGTAAAAGCATATATGAATATAGAGTGACTTCACTTATATAGGATAAGATGGACATAAAAATGATAAAGGAAGGAAAGAATACAACACTAAAAAACTGGAAAAGATTCCTTTAGTTCTTCTGTAAATAGATCTCATTACTTCCAAATATATGAATAAGGAAATAAGAGAGATTGATAAATGCATATAATCTGATTTGAGTGAGGGAGAGTCAAAGAATAAAGTTCCCCTCGGCCGCTGAATCGGTGACTCTGCCCTGTGTGACAGTGCACTCTCCATCCATGGGGAGGCAGGCCAGGGGATTATGTTCCCCCTCTCCTGAAAGGTAACAGGTCAATGCTTCAGACAGATTTAACCCAGGTTCTTATTTAACTGCCAACCATGGAAATGCAAATCAAACTAAATAGTCTGTTTAATCTCACCAAGATCTTTTATTGGATTTCATTATACTTTTCCATAGATCCTTAACCAGTCAACATTTTTTTTTTGTACATTAGACACAGCTTAATGAACTGTCTTTCTGAGAACACTTGTGGTTCTTAAAGCAAATCATAGATTTCACACACACACACACACACACACACACACACACAGATAAAACTGAAAAAATCAGATTAAAATAGGTGGGCTCTATGAATGTCAATATCCTGATCGTGATATTATACTATACTTTTGCAAATCATTTCTACAACTGCATATGAATCTATAATTGTCAGTAAAATTTCCACTAAAATATGAATTTATAATCTTGAGATCCCGTAAACGACTAATTTACTATTATAAAAAACAAAGCCAACCAAGTGGATTTAACCCATCCCACTATAGATAATACAGTCACCAACTGGAAGAAATGTAAAAGATATGTCCTTAGATTTCATATAATTTTTTTTAGAATCTGGAAATCCTTTTTTTTTTAATTTATCTTTATTGTTGAAAGTATTACAGATGTTCCCTTTGTTTTCTTGCTGTTGTTTTTTTCCCACTGACTCCATCCGCCCGCCCGCACATGTCCTTCCAAAGCCTTCACCACACTACTGTCTTGTCCATGGGCTATGCATGTACCCTCCCTGGTTAATCCCTCCTCCCCTAGCCCCCCACCCACCTTCCCTCTGACATTCTTCAGTCTGTCCCAAGCTTCTAAATATCCAGCTCATTAACTTAAGAACTGAAAGTGAACAATATGGCATTTCTCTTTCCAGTATTTATTGCTTATTTGTAGAACTTCAACTGTAATATTTGTAACTCATGACTGATAAATAAAACTTAATTACAGCTGCTGTCAGAAAATTATCATTTGCCATATAAGCACTATTTAGTGCACCGATAATAAAGTATTCCTTCTTTGGAGCCTGATTTTATTCCTGCTGTGTCTGAATAAAATAGTTTTTGATTATTTTTTTTTCCAAATTACTAATTTTGAAATACTAATGACTAACTTCCCAATATACAGGAAGACTTAATAATGCTCATTATTATCTTCAAACATCGACTTTTGTAAAAGCGATTTTTCTACATTTGTGAACATTAGCAATTTCTTTAACATGCAGGTGGTTTAAATTGCATTTGGTTTCTCTGTTCTCTCCTGTTCCTTTTGGTGAGATCCAGATGCTATACAGAGACAGATAAAGTCATCACGGTATTGCAATAAAATAGTGAAATACGATAAATGCCCTGCCAAAATGGGTGTCAGCGCGCCACTGTTTTACATGGAAATATATCGTAAGATTATATATTTTGTAAAATGGCAACACAGATATTACTGCTCCTGGTGGAAGATGCTAAGATCTCTATTGACTTGGCTGGTGTAAGTCTGGCCTTAGGTGTACACCTACAAGTAAATTAAATCTAATGCCAATTTTGAGTTTCCTTGCAAAGTACTGCCTTTAAGCGAGATGTAAATGCATTTTAACGGGTAAGTTCATCTGAAACTCTGTCCAATAAGCCTAGCGTTTCTTGCAATATAAAGATTCTTCTTTGATCCAGGACATTCATGATATTTCACTTAAAAGTACAGGCACAGCATGGTGGCGTTGGAAGAGAATATGTTTTGAGGTCAGGTGGACATAGGTTTCTATTCGAGCTTTGTTGCTTCGCAACTGTGTGGTAGGACAGTTAAACTGAAACTCCAAGTCCTCCCTTATAAAAATGAGAGAAATAATACCTCTCATCTGAGATTCTTGTAGTAATTAAATGGCATAATATGCATGACAAGCTTAACATAAAGCAGGCACTTCAAAAAGATGATCATATCAGGAATAATATTAAAATGTTATATAGGTTCCGTAGAGGGGAAATAATACAGGAGACTCCGGCCTTCACTGGTTTACACATACGCACCATATGCCTAATTTTGAGACATGGTTCATGTTCTAACTCTGGGGAATAAAAGTCGGAAGTTGCAGGTCAGCCTGCAATGAGAAAACTAGCAAAACTGATGCCACCGAAACCTGTTTCCAAGTCATGGAGTGGTATTGAGATGAAAAGGATGCATAAGGTAAAAAATAAATGCCACATTTATGAGCATTTTTTTTTCAAGTTAAATAACTCGATGAAATGGAGGCAAAGAAAAAAAGCAAACATCTTCCAGCTGCAATTTTCTGAATGTGGGAACTTGCTGGTGATTTCTTACTTTCAACCATATGTTCGTATTTTTTCTTTGTGCTGTTAGGAAGTTCCATATCAAAGATCTATGAAAACGAAGAGAGCGCAGTCTGCTGAAAATAATTCCTTGACATGTAGTGACCACTTTTTCACTTTAATATTAACTTGTACTTTACATTGCTTTTTAAAAATGAAACAAGTATTTTCAAGCAAGGTCTCCAAACTAAACTTTAAGGAGAGGATTAAATCCATTAACTTACCTTTATTACAAAAAGTGTGTTTCAGTTAATTAGCTTTCAGGGACTTTAACATAGCTTATTGATTATAAAACAAATATGCTATTATTATTGCTAATTTTTCATATGTCATAACACTTTGCAGTGCCTACTATGGGTCATGTTCTAAGCTACTTGCCTTTCTTATATCATCCCATGTAACTGTTACAAAAAATTTAACAGTTATATCCATTTAGCAGATGAAAAGGTTGAGGTTTTGTGGGATTAAGCCATTTAACTATGTACACAAATCTTTGCTCAAGTAGCAGACTGCATTAAGGTATCTGGAAATATGAACTCCACATGCTAAATATTCTCCAAAAATGTCCCTCTGAATATATTTGAGTCCTCAAAGTCTCTGATTAACATTTATGACTGAATTATTTTATATAAAAATATTCTACCAAGTAAAAATAGTCTTTCACCTTTAAATAAAATTTAAAAAAGCAAGGAAATAGAGAAAGAGGCAGGTGGAGAAAGACAACAACAGAGAAAAAGAAACAGAGTTGAGAAAGTGAAAATAAGAAGGGATAACATAATAATGGATACAATAAGCAGGATACAATTATCCAAAGTAAATTTTAGGAGAAAATATGGAGGACAACTAGATTTAGTAAATAAAATTTCTGAGAGTGTTAAAAGAATAAGCTTTGTGAATATTCTGCTTTTTAAAGTTGTATAAAGTTCAAATTCTTTGGGCAGGAGAAGATGAATTCATAATCAATAACTGAAATAACCAAAAAGGCCAGAGATCTAAATGTTCTAAGAGATTTAACATTTGTAAAATCATACCTATATCCCATGATCGGCCCAGCTGATGCTGGACAACGTTGTGTTAGGGCCCTGTGACTATCTCCGACAACAATATAATTATAACTTTGCAATAAAAAAGGTATAAGATAAATCCAAGGCTATTTCCTCCAGCGCACAAAGGTGCATGTAAATTGTTGAAGGTCAGTTTTATGGGTTCGTTTCCTATCTATCATAGTCATGACTACACATAAAAATTGTCCCTTAGGCAATAAATACATCACAGGCCGTACTCTTTCCCGCAAAGTGTAGTCACTGCGATGAAGAGGTGGCTCCCAATGTGCAGCGGATTAAGATGCCCACAGTAGAAAATGTTTACAAAGTCACTCCCATGATGTCTAAACAAATGTCCGTCTCTGGGAGGTCCTGGTGATTTCATAGAACAGGGAGTCTCTGTCATTGATAATTCTCCAATGTATCTATATTCAGCAATTCCATATGTCACCATCCCCCTTTTAGGACCAAAGTAAGGCCTCTAATAAATCAATCAAAGTATGTAAGCCATGCTATATTACCATTTATGGTGCCTCAGTGCAATAGCACTATTGAACAGAATACAGGCATTTTTTTAAAAAAATATTGATTTTAGAGAGATAGAAGAATGGAGAGAGTATGAGAGAGAGAGAGAGGTAGGAACATTGATTTGTTGTTCCACTTATTTATGCAATCATTGATTGCTTCGTATATGTGCTCCTGAGCAGGAATCGAACCCCAAATTTTGGCGTATCAGGATGACACTATAACCAACTGAGCTACCTGGCCAGGGATAATCCTTTGAGAATCAATATTGACAGACATCCCAAACTATATCAGAAAATATTCCTGGAATAGATTTATAAACGAAAGCTGCAAGAGGCAGAAGAAAACATGAACCATCTCATTGCTTTAATTCAAAATGAAGCCCTGTTTTTAAATAGATGAAAAAATAGCAATGACCTGGGAAGTCTAAAAAAGCTTGTAACAATAATGAATAAAGTCACAGACAGAGTTTTGAACTTTTTGTTAGGGATAGTCTCCAGTATCTCCTGGCCTCTATAGGACAACATTATTCAATTAAAACATATATGCATATATGCATAACCCATGGGCAGACAATGGTGCTGTGAAGGCCTGGGGAGGGGGCAGGAGTGGGGTGGAGAGGGTCAAAGGAGGGTGGAGGAGACATCTGTAATGCTTTCAACAATAAAGATATATATAGATATATATGTAAATGTTAAACTGTTGACAAGTGAAAAGCTATCGACCTCAAGGGACAGAAGCTACTTCCAAAGATATGGTAATACCTACCACTTCCACAGTGTCTTCTAGCCAGAGTAAAAAAAAAAAAAAATCTATCATTTTAGAATAGGAATATTTTTCCTTTCATTGAATTAATGGAAGCAGGAAGAGATGAAGCCAGGCTACCGGTGATAAGGGATTTTTAGGCATCTTAGGATATATATAGTTCCTTTCATCCTCAAGATAATCTTATAAGGTGATTATTTTACCATTTTACCTATGAAGAAACAAAGGCTTATCGAGATTAACTTCTTGTGGACATGGTCAGGACTTCAAATCAATGCCTGCAAATCGTACCACACCACACCTGCCCTTATTTAGGGATGTATATTTAATATTCTCAAAATCATGAAAAATATAACATATGTCTAGTTTTTAAATTAGCAAGGGATTCCTTCTTTATTTGCAAAGATTTGCTGTCCACTTAGAGCCTATGTCAAATATAAGATTTCAATGGAGCTTTCTTGACCTTCATTTTCTACCAAGGAGGTCAAGAATCCATCCTCTTTTGAGAGCTGAAGTGGAGGACAAAGAATACATGCCTCACTAGTCTAGGTTATTAGTCTGGACTTAAGCAAAGGAAGAATTGCCAACAGGCCCCTCAAAAGAAGTAGAAAACCCGGAATTACCACTGTCATGGGATCAACCATAGTAAGACCTTAACTATAAAAATAAGATTATGGTGGGTCTTCATTTTAAGGATTTTTATAACAGAGCGACTGTGGAGCCACGATTTTACACAATCCAAGATAGCAACCCAAAGAGCTTTGAAAACCTTTTCTATCCCTCTGATTTTAAGAATAGATGGCAGCCACCCACTATACTGATGTAGAAAACACAATCACCATAAAGTAAGTAGCAAGGGAAAAGTCCACAACTGATACATGATGGCTCCAGGGAAGATTTTTTTTTATCTGGAGCAGGATGACTTGGCCACTTTCAAATGTCCATTTTCTTGGCGCATTCCAAAGTTCTCCCACGGGTTCCAGAAGGGAGCTTGGCCCTTTCATTCCCCTTTCCTAACACCCGTTCTTCCCTGGCTGCCCCCGTGACTTCACATGAGTCTCCCTCGCACTAATCACGCTAAAGGTATGTGATCTCCTGGCTATCTCATTCAGAGCTCACCACTGAAAACAGCACTGGACGCCAACAATGTGTCCTGTGTCCATAAATATGTCTTTCGAACCATCTCAAGGAATTTTCATTGTTTGTAACACAGACAGAGCCCCCATTATCTTGGTGCAAATAAAAGTAGTTCTTAACAGAAATCTGTTTTCTTTACTGAACATTATGAAAGGCCCCCTGACCTTCAACTAGAGGAGTAAAGCATTTAAAAACAACCAAAAAAAAGGACAAAATTCCACAGTAAATCTTGAAAAATAGAAAGGCGACAGGAGGGAGAAAAGAAACTTGGCAAGAAAACATTAAGCCTTACTTAAAAACAACTCGCTTCTCCTTTTAAGATCATCAGAAATGTACTACCGATAAGACTACCTTGAGACTAAAGAAATTGGTGGTATGGAAAAAATTAACATAAATATTAAAACAGACCACATTCATTATTAAATAGTAAAATTAAAATGGCAATATTCCCAATATGACCTGGTGTCTTCAGAAGCCGGGTTACATTTCATTCTTTAAGAACTGAGGACTAACTAATACATAATTTACTCAAGATCTATTACTATGTAGAATTTTTGTTTAAACTATCATGCGATTTCAAACTGCATCTTTCTTTTAACCCAATCTATGGCTCATTAAAACTTTGAAATAGTTCCTAACTCTCCAGAATTCAGAAGTCTCTATCAAGACCGACCGCCTGTGCAGACAATTTCTCATTTCTAATGAAAATTTTATAAAACTGTGCACAGCCATGCACGACATAAAGAAATACTGAATATATGAAAAGTAAAATCAAATTCCTAATTTTGAAAACAAGCAGTCATAAAGAGTTAAAAGTAATGTCACAGGGTGGTCATTTTTGAATACAAACGTCCATGAGCATAAATCTCCAGCATCCCATGAACATGCTTATGAATGACTCTAAGCCAGTGGTTCTCAACCTTCCTAATGCCGCGGCCCTTTAATACAGTTCCTCATGTTGTGGTGACCCCCAACCATAAAATCATTTTCGTTGCTACTTCATAACTGTAATTTTGCTACTGTTATGAATCATCATGTCAATATCTGATATGCAGGATGTACTTTCATTGTTACAAATTGAACATAATTAAAGCATAGTGATTAATCACAAAAACAATGTGTAATTATCTATGTGTTTTCCGAGTCTTAGGCGAGCCCTGTGAAAGGGTTGTTCGACCCCCAAAGGGGTCGAGACCCACAGGTTGAGAACCGCTGCTCTAAGCAGAAGCCAGACAGAGCCCACCTCTCTCTTCAGGGCTGAACGTCTGAGGAAGCTGGGAGGTTAAAATAATCAGGTGAAGGTAGACACTAGAATCTTCAGAGAACCGCACAGTCCTTCTATGCCTGAGACTGACTTTACAATTTATTTGAAATGCTGAAAGGAAGCCCAGAAAAATCAAAGGATTATTATCCAGAGAATCCAAACTGTAGGCTGTAACACCAAGATCAGCTTGTCTCCAAAGCAAACAAAATACCCTACGTGTGTGATGGAGGACATGCGGAAATCCTGTTTATTACGTGCAGCATAGGACTAAATGTTAAAAACCCGTCTTCAGCAGTCTTCTCTGCTGACAGCACTCATCCTTGGGTTCAATAGTGGCCGTCACTTTACTCATTCAGAATGGGGACTCATTTTTGGACCATCAGCTCATAGGAGATGTGTATGGAGCCGGTCTGCCTTAAGTAGCCGGCGTTCATAAAATAACAGCAACTGTGGGCCTGTATGTGTACTGCATAGAAACAAGGTTACTTGGGAAACAGACTGGGAATTAGGAAGACTTCTATGGAAATCTGGATCATAGAAGTAAAGTAGTTATTTATTGAATGGGCAGGAGGCCAATGGCAAAGCCACGGAATTTCCAGTCTATTTATTCCCCAAGGAAACGCCTTCATACGTTTGATTCAAGACCTTATTTGAACATTGTGGGGAAAATTATAAGAGCCAAATTCTGTGTCTTAGGAGATACAGCATGTATAAGGAGAATGCCATCTTACAATTTCAATGTTAGCAATCTCTGAAAACTTGCTGTGACTCCACAGACACATCTTCCTTCGGTCTTTTAGAAGAAGGCATACTTCGGACTTCCTCCATTCTGTTCTCCACACTTTGGCCAAAGCAATCGTTTTCAAATTGTAAAGATCCCATAATCTCCTCCAGCATCCCTTGCTCAAAAACATATTATCTTCAAATTGCTCTTAAGACAAAGGTAACATTTTAACATTTCTTCCAAGCTCTGGCTGTTCCCTGTTCTCTTGCTTTGTGTTCCTGCCACACTTATGTTCACTGAGCCTCTTACAGGTGCCAGGGAAAGACACAGGCTGTCATTTCTGCCCGAATATTCTTCTCTCTCTTTCTGACTCCCTCTCATTCATCCTCAAGCCATTCCCTCAGAGAAAACAGCCCCCCTCTTATACAGGGTACCTTCTCTAGTCGGGAAGGCTAGAAAAATGAAAGGGAAGGAAAGGGAAGAGGAGAGGGAAGGACTGGAGAAGGAGGGGAAATGAATAAGGGCTTAAGGAGTTTAGGGAGTAATACCTGGGAGTTGCTTGCAGGGTTATTAATAGATTTTTCTCTGTTCTACTAATCTCATAAGACAAATTGTGATAGTAACTGGTATAATATAGCTTATAAACTCTCCAGAAATATGTTGTGTGTTTTTTGTTTGTTTGTTTTTTTACATAAAACTCTTCCAGATGCATAAGAAGTCTTCTGATTTTTTTAAAAATTACCTAAGAAGTCAAACATTTCTGGTCAATCAGCAGTTGGGAAACAAAGTTTATGCTTGATATCTTTGGTTAGCCCTTATTAATTCTGGAATACATCTTTTTTTTAATTTTTTAAAAATATTTTTATTGATATCAGAGAGGAAGGGAGAGGAAGAGAGAGGTAGAAACATCAATAATGAAAATCACTCATCGGCTGCCTCCTGCACACCCCCTATTGGGGATGGAGCCTGCAACCCCAGCACGTGCCCTTGACTGGAATTGAACCCAGGACCCTTTAGTCCGCAGGCTGACGCTCTATCCCCTGAGCCAAACCAGCTGGGGCTGGAGTACATCTTGACTCCCTGGAGAAAGTCCCGTCTACACGGTTACAGCTTTCACTAAAACCTGTAAACACCTTTCTTTTGAATACTACTCTTTTTTTTGGCCGGTCTGATTAAACTCTGTTGATGAGAACTATAAGATACACAAAGCAAATACGTTTCTAGTCTTATATCTGTCCTATTTAAGGAAAGCAGTTTCAGGTTACCTGTATTTCTTATGGCGTCTTTTACCTGGTTAGGTTTGTGTAATATAAATGTCACAAAATATATTCGAAGCTCATTTGTTCCTTCTACACATGAATCAGATTGGTGAATTTTACACGTTCTTCAATTTTCTGGAGCATTACAAGAATTTATGATAAAAAAAGGTATGTTTCTGAATACTGATGCAACAATACAGACATGTCTCTTTTCCCAGTGCACACACACGTCCTCCAATATTGGGATTTTAGCTACATCCTGTGCCTCTTACTGTCATAACCACCTCATGCTATTGTGATTACTCTTATTTTCTAGTTTCTTCCACAGCCCCTGTAAACCTGCCACAATGAGTTAGCATTATGCACGGCAGAGTAGGTACTTCGTACCCCCAGTTATTCAGTCAGCACAATTATTTAACAGAAAACAAAATGCACAATCACTACATTTAGTCAACAGGAATCTGTCAATGTTGTTTTATCTTTTTTATGCCACAAGAAAATTGAGAAAAATAATTGTGTGTGCAGGTTAGCATTTTTTTTTCAATAAGATCACGGAAAATATTGCCATGTTGAAAAATTTTAACAATCCTGGTAGCTTTTTAAAACATGTAAATAATGATTTCTTTTAGAAGAATTAAGAATCATGTCTTATGACTCTAGAATAGTACTACTAAAAAATCAATAGCATTTGAATTAGTCACAATCACATATGTGTGTTTATACTAATTTATGGTGGAAAGAAATGTTTCCTGTGATTCAATCCTGACCTTGCAACTAGGAAACCGAGAAATATTTAAAAATGTGGCTTATGGAATTACATTAGCATATAAAACAAGGCATTCTTTCTGTAATAATTTTTAATTACATTGTATAGAATAAAAATTTGATTTTTAAGCTATCGACAGAAACAGTAATGAACAATTTTTATGACCTACTCTAGCTGCAGAAAAGTCCTTTGGAATTTTATTTTTATGGAAACCATTAATACCTTAAGTATTTTTATCTAGACATCTATAAAAAAGTTTGAAAAATGGGTAGCTATTTTGTCTTGCACATATTTGTCAAAAGAAAAGATTTTCCCTTCTTTAAAAAATGATTTGAAGACACTGGGGGGTAGGGGAGGCCAGGGGATTGTCAAGGGCGGGGGGGGGGGGGGAAGGAGACATATGTAATACTCTTTGTAATACTTTAAGCAAAAAAAAAAAAATGATTTGAAAGCTATTTTCTTTTCAGAGATGCTATGGGTTGAATTGTGCCACCCCTCCCAAAAATGGTACGTGAAACCCTAATGCTCAATACCTCAAAATTTTGACCTTACTAGAAAAAGAGTGTTTAAGGTAAGATGAGGTCAGAGTGGAGCACGCTGCTGTGGCCTAATTCGACATGACTGGTGCTCTTACTACAGGAAGATGGCCATGGGAAGACAGACACACACAGGGAGAAGGGCACGGGATGCTGAAGCAAAGACTGGAGTGATGCATCTACAAGCCAAGAAATGCCAAGGATAGTCAGGAACACACCAGAGCTCGGAAGAGGCTAGGCAAGATTCTCCCACAGATCTCAGAGGGAGCGTGGCCTTGCTGACACCTTGCTTTCAGACTACTCGCCTCCAAAATGGTGAGCACATAAGCTCTACTGCGTTCAGCCGCCCAGTCCGTGGTACTCTGCTACAGCAGCTACAGGAAGTTTACGGAAGTGGGAATTTAGGTACAGGCAGAGTGTGACCCCCTCAGCCAACAGTGCTTCCCAACCTGAGTGCTGCTGCATCAGTAACTCACATCACTGAACCTCAGGGGTAGCTTTTATAAACGCCTCCATAATTCAGACTGCTATCACTGAAAGGACTGCATTCTTCGAGATGCTACTTTTATTTTTTAATTGAATCTATGGGGGTGACTTTAGCTCACTAAAGCATACAGGTTTCAAGAGTACAACTCAATAAAACATCGTCTGCACGTTGCATCGTGCGCCCATCACCCCAAGCAAAGTCTCTTTCCATGCCTAGTTCCCCTCCTGTTGCCCACCTCCACCTACCCCCACTCCCCTTTCCCTCTGGCTATCACCACACTGGTGTCTGTGTCTCTGTGTTATGTATAAATGGTTTTTGGCTAATCCCTTCAACTTCTTTCATCCAGTCCTCCCTCCCTTCTACCAAATATCAAAACAGAACAAACAAACAAACTAAACAAAAAACAGATGCATAGAAACGGAGCTCAAAGGGATGGTTACCAGAAGGGAGGGGGTGGGGTGATGGGTGTAAAGGGAAGGGGAATACAGTCAACAACATTGTGATAAATTTATAGTGACAGACGATGACTAGAATTAGTGGGGTGATCACAGTAAAAGATACCAAAATGTTGAATCACTATATTGTGCACCTGAAACTAATATAACCAATACTGAATTATATGCCAACTATACTTAAATAAAAATAAAATTAAAAAAAAATATCATTTAATATATTGAACAATAATCATAGGGAATTTAAATAAACTTTCATCTACTGTGGCAGATGCCATCATATTCGAATATTGTTCTAACAAGTTAGGCTTGCCTACGGCCTAGGTCGGTACCTATATATTGTAGAGCTCAGTACCTAGTACAGCCTCTTGCATTTACTAGTGTCTCCGTGAACGGTTACTGGTGCCTATGAACTGAATTGTGACCCCTGGGATTCATGTGGAAGCCTTAACCCCCAATGTGACTACATCTGGAGATAGGGTCTTTAGGAGGTAATTACGGTTAAATGAGTTCATAAGGGTACAGCCCTAAGCCAATGGGACTGGTGTCTCGATAATAAGAGGAAGATAAATCAGAGCTCTCTCTTTCTCTACCCACATGCAGCGAGGTAGCTATTTGCAGCCAACAACAGGGCCCTCACCAGATCAGACAGGCTTCCAGCCTCCAGAAATGTGACAAAATAAGTATCTGTGTAAGCCATCCAATTAGTGGTACTTGTTAAGAAAAACGTTAGGTTTCCTTCATGGCCCTATCCGTTTGTTAGAAAGGCAGAATCTCAGGGGTCCCCCAGATCTCTGGAAACACTCACTCATCCTTTAAGGCCCAAACTCAAGGGCCTGGGCCTGGGGAGGCTGCCTAGTCCCCCCCAACCCCCCACCCCCCGCCCCTCAGGCGCAGGGCTTTCTCATCAGCTTTCTGCATCTATTGGAAGAGCAGCCTGCACACTCTGACAATTAGCTCACATTCCGTCTGCCCCTCTGAAGACACTTCCAGAGCAAGGACCATATCCAACCTGCCTTGGTCAACACAACACAGAGTGTAAAAGCCCGGCTCCCAGCCAGTCCCGAACAACCATCTCCTAAAGCCACAAAACTAGAAAATGAAGGGGTTGGATGGGCTGACCGTGTAAGTGCTTGAAAGCTCTAACATCCTACAAACACACAATGCTAGTTCTTATACGAGGCGCCACGCATTGCTCGCAGCTGAATGGAGATGCCCCTCCAGATCCGTCATAGCCACACCGCGGTGTGGAGCCTGCCCATTCTGCATCTCCCCGCTCCTCCCGCTCCCACCTCCCCCTTAGTCTCATTGTTGTTTCTTCTTTACAGCCTTGCTGACAGGATTTCTGTTCAGCTTGTCTTCAGGGGGTTCTCAATAATGGTTGCTCCATAATTCAGCTGTAATTCTGATGTCATTGTGGGAGAAGGTGAACAGAGCACTTACCTACTGCACCATCTCACCGAAGTCCAGGCTTTTAAAATGCGACTCTGTTTCCGTCAGTGTAGGGGTCCTGAGACTCTGTGTGCCTGACCTAGCTCCCAGGTGATGCTGATGCTGGAACACTTTGAAGAGTGAGGTCTCAAGTCCAGCATAAACCCAAGAACCGGCAACGGAGCTCTACAATCCCAATCTTAACAGCCTGCAACACCTTAATAGAGGGCATGGAAAGGAGGCACCTGGCCTAGGTCGTGCCCTCTAAGGAGGCTCAATCATGGGTTCAGCTCTAATTGGTGTGTTCTGTGGAACTTAATAAAGTTCTACCCTATTGTAATCTGCCCATTTTTCTGCATCCACACAGACCCTTTCTAAATCCACTTTTTGAAGAAAAAAAAAAGGGGGGGTACTATGCTCAAGTATTTTTAAAATGGATACTTCTATTTGAAAGTAAGGGTGATGTTCCCTCTCCCCTGACAAGTTGCCAGGTAGCATCTGTGAAAGTGGAGACACTCAGAGTTTGAAGTAAAATCCTTGATAGTTCACAGATTGAAGAAGAAGAATATACTTTCAAAAATATCACCCTGGCCAGTGTGTTTAGTTGTTAGAGCATAGGCCCAAGCACCGAAGGATCTTGGATTCGATTCCCGGTCAAGGGTACATGTACCTGGGTTTGCAGGTTTGATCACTAGACTAATGAGGGCTTGTGCAGAAGGCACCTAATTGATATCTCTCACAACGATGTTTCCCCCCCCCTCTCTCTCTCTCTCTCTCTCTCCCTTTCCCCCCTCCCTCTCTCTCTCTCTCCCTACTTCCCTCTCCTCCTCCCCGTCCCTTCCACTCTCTCTAAGATCAATGGAAAAAATATCCTTGGTGCGGGCTGACACCAACAAAATACCCAGTGACTGCATAAGCTGAATCACTCCTGGCCCCTAGGAGCCCTGCTTGTGGCATTTCTGAAGTCTGGAGTATGCTCAGATGGACACATGCTACTTTTATTTATTTATCAAATTCTTGTACCACTTCCTAAGCCCCAGCATTGTCCTATGCGATTTACAAATATTCATTCGTCTAATCCCCATAACAACCCCGTGGAATACATACTGCTCTCACCGTTTTAAAGATGAAGAAACAGGTATAGATGAAAGACCGCAGGGAAGGTCTCACAGCTGGTAAAATGGGGGCAATTTGCTATCTATAGGGTGTCCCAAAAAGATGTATCTACACACTTTGAATATGTATAAAGGCAGCGTTTGTTAAAACACATTTCATTTTCAAAATCGAGCTATCAGCTGGTAAAGTGTGTACACGTTTTTTGGGGGACACCCTGTGTATAAAGGACATGACGGAGCCCACATTGCTAAGAGATAAGAGGAAGAGAAAACATACACAACTTACTTTTGGAAGTGAGATGTATGTATTACTACCTTGGCTCCAATTATTTTTTTCTCACTTTTTTAATGTGTTATTTTATCTGTAAGCCAACTACACTGCTTGTAGGCATACACGATTGTCAGGGCAGTTTTCTTAAAAGGCTTTTGCGCACTGCACTGTACCAGCCTCTCTTTGGATGCTTGGGACATAGGTGTTATGTAACATATCTGTAGCAACCGAGGAATATTAAATTCTACATGCTATGCCTATTTGCATAAAAATTACAAAATCAATTTAATCTTAGTGAGGACATGGGAATCATATCACCTACCCACCTACGACTCTATATTTGAAAATTGAGTTACACAATCCTTATTCCTATTGATTTGACATTGACCGAGTCACCACTCTAGTTTTTACACACAGAACATGCAGCCTGCAGAGCAAAAATCTCTCCTGTCAAATAACCATCTAAACCTAAACGGCATATGGTTTTAATTCAATCTTAATATTCACAACATACATATCAGGTGACTGGTATAGAAAAGCCCTCCCACCTTTATCCTATTTCCAAATAGCCTTCAAAATACATTCATTTCCACGGAAACTTTCTGAAGCTTGTCCTCTTTAAAGCGCATAAACCTAACAAAACTGATAGCTTAGATGTAATTGTGCTGCTGGCAACACAAAATATTTTTTAATATATCTTTTATTGATTTCAGAGAGAAAGGAAGAGGGAGAGGGAGATGGAAACATCAATGATGAAGCGATCCATTGATTGGCTGCCTCCTGCATGCCCCATCCTGGGGATCGAGCCTGCAACCAGGGCATGTGCCCTGACCAGGAATTGAACCGTGACCTCCTGGTTCACAGGTTGATGCTCAACCACTGAGCCACGCGGGCTGGGCCAACACAAAATATTTTTAACGGAACCAGAACCAAAGGCTATTTGATTTGCATCCTAAGTAGTAGATGTGTTTCTAAAGAAATGACATTGGAAATTAATAGCCAATCTTAGTGAGGGTCTGTGCGTATGTTCTAGTTCGAGTGAGGTACCTAAAAGAATAGAGGCCAAAGCCAGGTTTTAATGAGACCCCGCAGTTCCACAATTGTTAAATTTGGTATGGGTTGCTGCAGAAGCTTGTGACTGAAAATCTTCCTGTGGAAGGAGAAATGTCACAGTTATTATGATGAGCCAGAGATGAACTCCCCTTGTGCCATGAGCAAGGCGAAAAGAACAAAATGCATCATTTATAACCCACAGCTCGACCATTATCCCCTGGTGAGACACTTGTTTTAAACACACAAGGACCTTTTCTTCCCCCTCTACAAAGTCGAGAGCTCCCCGCGAGGCTCCTTCTCCCTGAGAGCCAGGAAGGGAAGTTGACACTTGTGCGGCAAAGTTTCCAGGCAACCACTGAAGGGCACGCGTGCACCCTCCCGGTCACCGCCGTCTCTGAAGTACAGAGGAAGCGCACGAGCAGAATATGTCCCTTTGATCGCAGATATCATCTGAAGCTGATGTGGAGAGAAAAGCCCGTTCTGCACCAAAGGCTCTACAGACTCTGCCTGCCTTTACCCACCGAGTGAAGAAAGGATACCTTGCTCAAATTACTGGCGAGAACACTGCTTGATGCTAAAATTGTGTGGCAGGTGGTGTGTGTGTGTGTGTGTGTGTGTGTGTGTGTGTGTGTGTGTGATGCAAAACAATGTTTCCGTGATTGCCAAAGGCATGACAAATTAGATGAGACAAAATTGAAGGAAGTGATGAGTGCATTTTAGATGTCTTTTTCTTATTTATTCATTTACTCTGCAAAACAATTTTGGGCACTGAGGGTACCATTCAGAATAAAAAAAAAATCACCCTGGTCTTACAGAATTTATGGTCATGAGGATGTACAATGACAATGGCCTTAATCTATTAAGAGAAGGTTACATTTTGTTCAGCATCTAATCCATTTTAGCAAACTTCCTAGCATTTACAGATGGGGTTAGGACACTGACCACCCCCGAGCAGTCCAAAACCTGTGTAAAACTTTTGACTGCTCACGACTTAATTATTAACAGCCTTACACATGACATAAACAGTCTATAAACACATATTTTGTATGTTATATGTTTTATGGACTATATTCTTACAATAAAGCAAACTAGAGAAAATAACATAAGAAAATCATATGGAAGAGAAAACACATGTACAGTCTTTATTGAAAAAATATCCACAAGTGGCTCCACAAAGATCAAAGTAGTTCAAGGGTCAAGGGCACGGAGTTATACCTTAGCAGTGTCCCTTAATTATACAGAACTAGAAGCCCAGCGCGAGATTGGAAATTGCGAGGCGCGGCCCACCCACCTGCAGCCCTGCCTTAACACCCAAACTTGTCCATGCAGAGCTCCAGCGTGCCTGGCCTAGCCCCCAAACCCTCTGGCCTTCTCTGGACTCTTCAAACTCCACCCTCAGTCCCTCGAGTCGCCTCCGGCTGGCCCCGCCTTCTCTGGGCGCCTCCCCACTTCCGCCCCTTTTCAGGAGCAACACCCCAGCTAATATGCTAATGACCTGGTCGTTACAGTTATGGCGTATAGACCATTAGCATATTAGCTCTTTATTAGTATAGATAAGCACTTTCTTGTACTTGTGAGATCTCAATAGAGTTAATATTTAACAAGTAAGTGTTTAGAGGCTATGAATATTTCTACAGCACTATTTTATTTGCCACTCACAGAAACTCTAGGTAGATAGTTCAGATATTCGACCCTTGGGCAGAAACTATCTGAAGTAGTCAGGTCTAGAACATGGGCTGCTGCTACATGTGGTCCATGTACTTCATTGCATTGTTCTGCCACTATCTTCTCCTGGTTGCTTTGGACCACTGGGGGCTTCCACATCATTACTCTGAGTAGATGTCAATGCTACACCCACAAAAGTAATTTTCTAAAGAGCTAAACTGTCAATTAGTTGGTTATCTCCTTTGTATAAATAAGTCAACTAAATTCCTGTGCTGTTCCAATGTCACAGCTCCTCTCAGGTCAATATCTGCAGAGGATTTTACCAGTGTGCTAGCAGGCCTCAACGGGAGGGCAGTGGGGGGGAGTGGGGGGAGGGGGAAGGAGGGAGGTGCAGTAATTTTCTGATGCAATAGAGCAGAGAAAAAATTACTCTTTCAGAGGATTTACTTCAAAGCACTGGATGCTGGAATTCTTGATGTCTGAAAAGGCGTAACTTTAGCATCATTCCCGTTGGGCCACTGTATGCTGTCAGTCCTAGCAATGGTGACAAGTGGACATAAGATCAAGACAAGCAGTGTGGCTGCAGAATTCTAGGACAATGTGGAACGCAAACAAGTGGACTAGCAGCAGCATGTCATTGTGTGAATTGGGGCTATCTTTGTATACCTCCTAATAGGGGCCAAGAAATATCAAGTTCTTATTCTCTGGGGGATTTGTGTAAAGGTAAAGTCCTATACAATATGGACAGAGAAGACTCATACGTTTCTTTGTTCATGTTTGAAAAATTATTGGGTAATCCTTTTCCAAAAATAGTAGCTAACATTTCATGAATATTATTTGTTAGGTGCAAAGTACTGTACTGAGTATTTTCATTTTATCATTTCAAAAAACAATCCTCTGAGATGGGTAATTTTTTTAAATATATTTTATTGATTTCTTACAGAGAGGAAGGGAGAGGGATAGAGAGTTAGAAACATTGATGATAAAGAAACATCCATCAGCTGCCTACTGCACTCTCCCTACTGGGTATGTGCCTGCAACCAAGGTACATGTCCTTGACCGGAATCAAACCTGGAACCCTTGAGTCTGCAGGCCGACGCTCTATCCATTGAGCCAAACTGGTTAGGGCGAGATTTGTAATTTTATCTACATTTTACAGATGAAAAAACATAGCAAGGGCTAAAATAAGACTTAAAGATAGAATTTAATTATATCAAACTATTTTGATATATTTCTACTCGTAATATTTACTGTGTGCCTAAAGTGTGGCAGCCACTGAGCTGCACAGAAAGTAACTTAGGATTAAGAGGACTTCCTTTGCAGTAGGGTTGAGTTAGGTGTTTATGAAAAAAACTTTAAACTTCCAAGTTTGTATTGGCAATTAGAGATAAAAATGATAATTTCAAAGTGAAATAACAATATTTGAACTCCACACATAAATATACTTTTCATACTGTTTTTCAATGTAATAACATAAAACTTTAACTCTGCTAATGTAGAGAGCACAATATACTTTTTTTAACATAGCAAGCCTCATAGGTCTTCAATAATTTTAAATGATTTTTAAATTGATTCTTAGAGAGATAGGAAAGGAGAGGGAGAGAAACATTGATGTGAGAGGTGAACATCAACAGGCTGCCTCCAGCACACCCCCTACTGGGGATCGAGCCCACAACTCAGGCATTTGACCTGACCAGAATCAAACCAGCAACCTTTTGGTGCACAGAACAATGCCCAACCAAGTCACACTGGCCAGGGCTAAAGCACAATATTTTCACTGCTGTATTGTGGTCCTTGTAGGAAAAAGAAAATGACTAGTTTAGTTATGTGTGACAAGTCAAAAGAGGTTGCTCTCTCAAACTTGTTCCTTATCTTTCCTTTTAAATGTTTAAGTGATGCCTGAAAACAGTCTTATAAAAATCATCTAAAACACATATTTTTGAAAAGTATGATTTTCATTTCAAAATTCCCTTACTCCAATTTTCTTACCAGAGGCCAGCATTATTAACACTTAGAGATAAAATACTATTTCCAAATGGCAAGCCAACTGACAAATACTTATGTCGACATGAATCCATTCCCAGAGAGAACCTACATGACTCTTTCAGTTGTCTTTTCTTACACTAATAACATATAACATAGTGATGTATGATTACACTTAAAGAACAGGTTTTTATATTTCTGGAGGGCAAGTTCTTCCTCTAGTGATTTGGAATTTACATTTGCTTACTCTTTTTCTTATGGTAATCCTTACATTTTTATTTCCATATTGTATTCTACAGTTTTTTTTCATCAATTCAATGACTTAAATGCAGTTTATTTTATACTTACATAATTTCTTAAATTCAGGGACTACATACTGTGCCATTGGCTCATTTACCTCCTATCCCTTTAATGTGTTCCTCTAAGCTAGGAGTTTCACTGACATACTTCTCATGCTTATTAATTTTTCTTGAAAGCATTTGGAACTGTGTTTGTTTGTTTTTTCCCTTAAGAATCCAGTTCTTTTTAGTTCCTATTTTCTAGAATTTGCTCACAATTTCTGGGTTAACTGATAGACCCTTTCCTGTTTTCCAGACCTCTGTGTGTGTGTGCGTGTGTGTGCGCGCGCACGTGTGTGTGTGTGCGTGCGTGTGTTTGTGTGTGTGTGTACACATATATTTCCTTCTGACATATTATGGGATTTGAGACAGCAGGAGCTGTGCCACATATTCTCAGTCTACCATCTTGAATGCTGAGGTTAGCAACATCAAATCTTTTATACAAATGTAAGCTGTTTGTGATCCTTCTAACACAGCCATTTCCCCAACTACCCAGGCTGGCAGGAGAGTCTTCAGCAATTTCTTGCATATCTCTATTATCAGTTTACCTCAACACTTTATGGCTCCAGTCACCCCCTTATATCTCCTGCCCTCTGAAATTGTCCATAAATCTTTCCTTAAGCTTGGAAACTCTCTACATGTAATAAAATATCTCCCTATCAATTATCCATACTTGAAAGTCCACCTCAAAAACCACCTAGTCCAAATAGCATCCCCGTATCTTCCCACCCAGAAATAATCTTGGTCCACTCCCAGTGTATCACTAGCACACTTTGTTCCTCTATGACAACACTTACCCCAATAAATTATCTACTAATATGCACATGTCTATCTTCCTAACTAACGTTGCTACAGGAAAAGGACTATGTCATCTATAGAGGGTGCCCCCCACCCCCACTTACCATCTGATAGCTCAACTGACCTTTCTTTTCAGATTTAACTTATTTGAATTAATAATTATTCACATTTTGGGGGGACACCCTTTGTGTTTGTGTGTGTTCCTACAACGTGTAATTTAACTTAGTTGAATTAAGTTTTTATTTTCCTCATAAATAGTTTTACAAAGCTAATAATTGTATTCTACAACAAAATGGTGATTTTGTTCTATATTTTCCATGTGGAGCCTTCATACTCCACTGGCATTAATAAGTAATGGACCTGCATGTTCAAGCATGTGCATAGTACTAGAGAAGCTGACACCCAACTATGTAAACTACATGATCCTTTATATACTGCATTGTCATGTCTGGTTAGATGCCTTCTCTGTTTAGACACATTTTCTACCTTTCGTACTCATACCTTTATATTAAAATATAAATTGCCCTTTATTTTGTTTTGAATTATTTGTCTGAAACTATGTCATTACCCTGTATGAATTTAACACTTAAATTTATCTTTTTTATCATTTTTTTAGTTATTTTATTTTCCTTTGTAATACTCACATCTATAATAACAGGTTATTTATTCCTAAAGACATAGGCCAGCACAAAGATATTTTTCCTGCTGCAATGCCAGCATCAAAGGTGTTTTACAGCTATACATACCTCATAGTTATAAGGTAACTGGTTAATCAAAATGTACAAAATCACATCTAAATATCCCTGAGCAAATTCTGCAGAACACATAAAAAGAAAAAACAAAATCTAGGTGACCAACAGTAAGGTCAAGCCACTGAAGTTCATCAACAAGAAATCAAATCAATGCGAGTTCAAACCATGCAGTCAAGTGTCCTTATGCTGTGTGTGAGAAAGCTTGCTCTTTTACAAGTATGCGAGCTCCCATTCCAACTGTGGTATAACTCAAAAATATCTGCATGATGCCCCCATGTCCTCCAACTTATTTAACTATGTTCTCTTCAGTCTGTGTTGTGAAACACACTGGAGGCAGAAAGTATATAGTAACCAAGGATCAGAAGAATGACAATTCAAAGGTACCTACAACACTCTTTAAAATAAGGACATTTGGGAGGGTTTTCTCATTTTTTTCTTTTGTTTTCCAGATATTGAGCTAAGCATTTTAGATTCATGACTTTACTTTTCACAAAAAAACCTATAACAAAAATGTCACATAAGCCTTTTGCAGCTCATCACACCAATTATATTTCGTAGCATACAGTTTAAGCACATGGGTCCTGGAGTAGGTTTCAATCCTGGATTAGGCATTTACTAGCTATGAAACACTGGACAGGTTATTGACCCTTATTGGGCCCCAATCTCTTCATCTATAAAATGAAAGTGATACTCACATTGACCCCATGAGGCTGCTGAGAGGATTGAATGATTTCTTTATATTTGCTGTTTACATTTGTTTTGCAGAATGGTGTGTAGTAAGCACATAGTAAATGTTAGCTATATTTATTATTCTTGTCCCCAAATCCTAATGCAAAGTTGCCCTTCACTAACGAATATTAAAACACTTGTTGTCCCTCCACTATTTTTCATTAGTATCCTTAAATATCTGTATAATTGTCATCAGGTATATCACAAAGTAATCTATAACTTTCCTAAAAATTGTGATATATTTCAATCTCAGCATATCCCAGCATGTTGTCCATGTTCCAAAATGTAGAAATCAAAAATGGTTTAGGCAATGCTATAGCCTCTTTCCGGTCTAGCACATATTTTTAAAATATATGCAATGCTCAGCTAGGCTTTTCCTTCATAACAATTACACTTTAAAGAGCTCATTGCCACTGAAAACACCTCCTTTCAGGCCAACTCCGCCTATTTTTCTTCTCTGCTTATAGCACTTAAGTGGTTTTAATAGCACAAAGGAATCTGCATGATTTTAGTGCATGACTCATTTCTAGCAAATCAGCACACACATTCTCAATTTTTCATGCATGAGAGATGTGTAAAACTATAAAAATGTTTGGACATTTGAGAAGACTAAATCAACAGAGGGTAAGCGTTTTATCAAAGCTACAAGTGAAATTAAACTTTAATTTGAATAAATAAACTGTGCCATGAGAGAGGAGTTGCTATCCATCTGAGCTGAAAGATGAATTATAATTGTAGCTATGTTAATAGATGCAGCAAGCACAAGGAAATCGCAGCAGAGGTTCCTGTAGGAACATGCTGATGAGTCACAGGTGTGCAGGCATGATCTGTAAAACCAGATGGAAAGGGTGACAAATGGATGACTATATCAGTTACCATTGTGGTCTTCCTCTCTTCAAAGATGGCATATATTTTTCCAAAGACTTGGATAGTTACAAAAGAGGTGCCTATGAGATGACAAAGATGTTATCAATTTCCAGAGTGCCTCTGACTGAATTAATTGAGATAAAATAAACTCAGTCCCATAATATTCAGGGAAAATATTTCATCAATTGTTTTGTTATTAGCTGTGTTATGGTAATAGAGTAAATATTGGATAATCCCAAAAGAAGGACAAACAATGATCAAGGTTAGAAAGAATGACTGTTTTTTGTTTATGTCATCAAGTTGTCAAGGAGAATCACTTTTCAGAATAACAAGAGTACATCCTGATTATATTTAACACTACTGAGTCAGGACCCCTCTTGCCAAAGAATTCATTCATTTAGACCAATGGTCGCAATCAAAACATTTTATTACTTAAACTGCAACTACTGTTGTCCTTGACAATGGTGATATGATCTAATTATAAACCTTGCTTTGATTTAGTGAAAATATCACAACATGCTTAAATCTATGATGTGATTCCATTTCATATTCTTTGTTCTGAAGCAAGTTACTACAGAACTTGTTTTAAAAATCAAAAGGAAAAGCATTCAACAAATAATGAATCTTTCTTAAAGCACTGAGGTGAATATCTTTATTTGTATGATCCTGGACTTGAGAGCCCTTAGTGGTTAGAGCAAGAGCTCTAGAGCAGACAGCGCGTGTTTGTATTTCTACAATCCCACTTAACTAATTGTGGGACCTAAGTTTCTTTTCCTGGAAAATGGAGGAAAACTGAGATTGTAGTGAATATTAGCAATAATATTTCATGAGATTATAGCAATAATATTCTGGAATAAGGCTTGGACACATAGTTTTTACTATTAGATCTATTAATATTATAATAACGGTGTTAGGCATGCAAAGCAGCAAATATTATTGTCAAAAGAGAGAAAAAAGTAAGTTTAATAGCACTATTCCATGTGCTATAAAATATTCATTGACATAAATATTCAAATACATGGCAACCTTAAGGACAGCCTGAGTCATCAAAAATATGTTTTCCCTAGCACTGGCCGGGAGGCTCAGTTGATTGGAGCATCACCCCATACACCAAAATAGTGGTGGGTTTGATTCCTGGTCAGTGCTTATACCTAGGTTGCAAGTTCGATCCCTGGTTGGGGCATATATGGGAGGCAAGCCATCGAAGTTTCTCTCTCACATGGAAGTTCCTCTCCCTCCCTTCCTCTCTCTCTAAAATCAATAAACATATCCTCAGGTGAGGATTAAAGTATATATATGTTTTCCCTAAATGCTTTTCAATCTTAACTGATAACAGACCAATCTTCTTGAAAATTAAACATATAGGTTTAAAAGAAAAACTACTATTATTTAGGTTTTGTCTAAAAGTATATTCAGGTCAGAATATCATTTTCATGTTTATTTTCTCCAAATACAAAGGGTGTCCCCAAAATCAAGCAAGAAGTCATTTTGATAGAAAACACAGGTTTATAATTAAAAATTGTAAATTTTGTATTGATTCATAAAGTATACAGTATAAGGTTATGTATGGAATAGCATATTGGGTAAACAGCTTTGCTGGCACATACGCACTCTTTTGTTGAAATTTTCCATGACCGTTTTGCATAAATGTGGCTGAATTTCGATGAGGCTCATTTTCATCTTGATGGCTTGGTTCATCGACAAAATTGTCGCATTTGGGGTTCAGAAAATCCACGGGTGATTGTTGAGAAACAAACGCACCCACAACGTGTCACCGTTTGGTGCGGATTTGGGGCTGGTGTCATCATCGGACCATTCTTCTTCGAAAATGCGGCTGCTCAGGCAATAACAGTTAATGGTGCTCGCTATCGTGACATGATAATCCACTTACCAAGGATGCTATTCCATACATAACCCTATACTGTATACTTTATGAATCAATACAAAATTTACAATTTTTAATTATAAACCTGTGTTTTCTATCAAAATTACTTCTTGCGTGAATTTTGGGACACCCTTTACTTATCCTACGTCACTGCTTACATTTCCACTACTTCAGCACTTTTCAAGGGGAGACCAGCTAACTTGGATCACCTCCCCCAAATCCATTTCTTCCCTCTTTTCCAATAATTTGTATGTAGTTTAAGAAAAACGGACTCTCTCCTGTCTTAAGGGATGTAACACATGGTACATGACTAACACTATTCATTCCAATCTTCTCCTCCTCAATGATTGGTTCAAAAAATGGACATGCATTTCACAGCAGAGCAATAAAAATTAATGGCGAGACTTTTGCACAGAATGCCTAGACATATGAGCTCCTTAGTTCTGGGCTGTATAATGTGTGTGTAAAGGCCCGGATATTTTTGCTATAATGAGAGAAAAAATAACCTAAGAATAAAGCTGAAACACTATTTAGGGCACAGCCAGGAGATGAACACGGAACCAGAGCTGAACCCTAAAGGCATCATGATCCTTTGATGTTTTCAGTTATGTAAACAAAACCTTTCTCTATATTATTCACAGTAGGCTTTGTTATTTGTTAAACATTTTTTTCTAAATCATACAAAAACGCAAGGATAGGGACTGTGAATCTTATCCTAGGTATCTAAAATGGAACAAAAATTTGGTTAAAAAAGTTGGGTATGATTTTGAGTGGCTAGATGTTCTCTGGGCCTTCTGACCTTACCACTTGATACTCATAAGGTAGTCGTGAAGATCAAATGGGAAGTTGCACGCAGAGTATCAACGCATTGCTGGTGCATTCATAGCACACAGCAAACACTTGATCCTCCTGTTTGTCCCGAGCCCCTTGCCTCCTGAGGAGAAGATGGAAAGAAAGTAGCATGTCTTTTCAATACCACAGGCAAGAGTTAGCTGAGAAAAAATAAATTTATTAAAACTTTTTATCCTATCAATATACTATCTTCCTATTTCAAATTAATAAACAGTCGAGTGTATTTGGCACTAACAGTTCAACAATTATGAAAACTTTCTAACTATACTGGTAACCCCAGTTCAAGGGGTATTGTTCTGTGCACCCCCTCTTACCTCTCAGCAAGTAACCTCCTATTGTTCTCCAGTTTCCTGAGCTACTGAAGATGCTAACACAATCCTGGTCCTTCAAAAAAAGACCCACAGCAACCCATCAGTAACATACTGAATAACCTTAATAAACTGATGTCTCTTCAACAGAGGTTAAGGTGAAGGGTTAACTTCAATGTATTCATTCACATAATTATTGACTAAGAGCCCACTATCTGCAGGCTCTCTATGAAGCTCTGGGGATACAGCCAGAAATAAACAAAAAGTAAGTCTTAATCTGTGTCTTACTGAGCCTTGAGCCTTAGTGAGAAAGACGAGTCATAATGAAACATTCACACAAACCGACATGAACTGCCATGTGACAAGTGCTGTAAGGAAGAGCACTTGGTGGGGGGAGAGGCCATGAGATGGATATTTTTAGGGAGGTCAGAAGGGCTTTCCTGGAGAGGGGATAGCTGAGCTGAGACGCAGAAAAAAGGGGAGAGAGAAAGCATTTTTCACAGACTTCCCACAACCACCAACTGAGCTGGACAAGAGACTAGAGATTGTAAGGAGTTTCTGTTGTCCATGCAGTCGCAGTACTAGTATAGTCTATGCATCCGCTCAGAGGGGCTACTCTTAGAACTGATGCTAGACACACATAGGCTACGTATGTAAACCAGAAACTGCAACTCCCCAGCGTATACTCTCTATCAGAACATCAATGGAGTCTTTTAGGCCTCAATGTTTCTCTAAGTGCTGTCAGCATTACAACTATCTGGATTTCATATGTCTGTCTATCTACCTACCTACCTACCTATCCAAAGCCACCACTCCAGGTCTACTTATTTCAAAATTTTGTGGGTACAATCTAAAAGTCTATGTTTTTCACTATTTCCCAAGGTGACTTATACACATTGCAGAATGAGAGCTAGTGATTAAAAAAACATTACTCCCTGAAAGGAATTATCTATTCTACTGTTAGAAAAATAATTCAAATAAGTCAATCTATAGCTTAATGAAATGTAACATTAGCTCATTTACAAATATACTAAATATTATAAATAAATGCAAAGCTTTTTGCAAAGCACATATCCAATCCTATCTAATAAGAGAGTAATATGCAAATTGGCCATCACTCCAACACACAAGATGGCTACCCCCATGTGGACACAAGATGGTCAGCAGGGGAAGGCAGTTGGGAAGGAAGTTAGGGGTGACCTGGACAGCAGGGGAGGGCAGTTGGGGCAGACCAGGCCTGCAGGGGAGGACAGTTAGGGGTGACCGGGCCAGCAGAGAATGGCAGTTGAGGGCGACCAGCCTTGCAGGGGAGGGCAGTTGGGAGGGACCAGGCCTGCAGGGGAGGGAAGTTAGGGGCGACCAGGCCTGCAGAGAAGGACAGTTAGGGGCAATCTGGCTGGCAATGGAGGACAGTTAGGGGTGACGAGGCTGGCAGGGGAGGGCAGTTAGGCGCAATCAGGCCAGCACAGGAGTAGTTAGGCATTGATCAGGCTGGCAGGGGAGTGGGTAGGGGCAATCAGGCAGGCAGGCAGGCGAGCAGTTGGGAGCCAGCAGTCCTGGATTGTGAGAGGTATGTCCGACTGCCCATTTAGGCCCGATCTCACAGGGATCGGGCCTAAACAGGTAGTCGGACATCCCTTGAGGGGTGCCAGATTGGAGAGGGTGCAGGCTGGGCTGAGGGACACACACACACCCGCCCTGAACGAATTTCGTGCACTGGGCCTCTAGTACTTTATAAGTGGCCTTGGCTGGGTTACTCAGTTGGTTGGAGTGTTGTTCCTTACACCAAAAAGGTTGTGGGTTCGATTCCCAGTCAGGGCACATGCCCAGGTTGCAGGTTCGATCTCAGGTCGGGGCTTGTGCCATAGGCAACAGATCAATGTTTCTTTCTCACATTAATGTTTCTTTCTCTCTCTCTTACTTCCTCTCTCTCCCTAATCAATAGAAAAACATATCCTCAGGTGAGGATTACTGGTAAAAAAATAAATCCTATATAAGTGAAAAAATAACTTTAAAAATAGTCTCATAACTACTGATTCAAATACTTGAGGAAGGATGCAGACATAAAGAAGCAACGTAAATGTACTGCCTTTTTCGTAAGAGTGGGAGCAGCAGAAAGAGTACAGGGATTCTGTCTGTAACAGATGTGCTTTGTATAAAGTAATTTGGAGACACAAAGAATAGAGTAGCTCTCTAGTTTGCCTTATTCTACATTTCTAAATCTAAGATGCTAACTATTGGATGTGATAATGAACATGAACTCAGAGTGAAAGGGATTTTTTTTCTCCCGTGAACTCCTTATATAGACCTTAAAAAAGAGGCAGTGCATTGGATCAGATATCCATTATCAATTTGGACAGAGAGTGTCTGAACCACTATTATCTGCAAATGATTCATGAGTGCAGGTATTTCGCTACCTGAGGATTTTAGTGAAACCATAAATATAAGGAAAGACAAAAGCTGGAATTCAGAAAGGGCCTTGAGAAACATCAAGGATAGAAAATTATGTCCAATCTGAAGAAAAATGCGATTTACCAATTCTGACTTATCTGCTTCTATTACCAATAGGAACTCTTTCTTATTTACCATTTATTTTGCATATTGGACTCTCCATTTCACAAGGAAGACACAAAAAATAACTAGCATGCTGAAACTCATTCACGTTAAAGCAGACTTTAATATAAAGCCACTGATCACCAAGCGTTAATGCTTAAAACAAAGTAGAAAAATAGTAACCTCACAGAGTTTCACAAAGTCATGATTTAACAAGGGAAACTCAAGGCATTTCTACATTTAAAAGGGGGGAAAAAATTATAATCTGCACACACACACACACACACACACACACACACGTACTTTTGGCACATGATATGTGGGCTGATATAAAAATTTCCAAATACTATCTTCTCTATTACAATTCTTATGGTGAGAGCAACCTTCTGACATTTTAGAATAAATAATATTTTCTTTTCTTGGCTTTAACATTTTACATGAAAGATATCATTATTTGAGCATTTAATTTATAGAAAAAACAAACAATATACTCCCCTGACATTTATAAAGTTAATCATGCATATTGAATCATTTAAAAATTTAAGGGTATATTTTTCCTCCTGCAATTCTTTTTGAAACATATCTGCCCTTTAACATACATAAAACCTCTGGAGTCCCACCATTTATCAAAAGACCACTTAAAAGCCAGAGTAAAAAGAAATTTATAACACATGATTGGCTATTGATTTTATGTGGAAATGAGTAACTAGTGATATAAAATATAAAACCTGATTTATTTTACTACTATGCCCACTATTCATTGAATGTTTTTCATGTATCAGGCATGGTACTTAATGTTTTACCAAATAATACTACATTTAATCCTAACAACAAGTCTGTCAGGTACTTATTATTCCCATTTTGTACAAAAGAGGAAATTGAGAACCAAGGTCAATCAGTTTACAAGGGTTAAAGTTGACATTTGAACATGGTAATCTGATTTCAACACCCATGTTCTTCAATGTAAGATACACAAATGGTATTATTTTTCCAAAGAAAACCAATATTTCAATAATTTATCCTTATATTGGACTCCTAATATCTTAAGGTCATTTCAAGAATATACATTTAGGGCTTTTTGTGCCCCATGTTCTTGAGTGCCACTACAGTTGGTTTGCTCGTGTTGGACTACTGGTTTGGTCTGCATTGACCAACTGATTTCTGCAATGAACAGTATGCTCCAGTTCAAGGTATAATTTTGTGCCCTCAAAAGAAGGGCTTTCCCTCAAAAAGAAATTACTAATTTATATTGGATTATTTGACCTTTTGGTGCCAAATCCTTGCCCATTAAAATAACTCATCCACAAAATTCCAAAATGGTTGATATCAGATCAAAGAGTAGAGTTCAGAAGGTTATACTTCGGCCCACTTAATGCAGACAGTTCCCCAAGTTCCCCCGAGTCAAAATAAAGCAGAGGTTCAGGACAATCACTGCCCTCATTTGGTTTGGCTCGGGGCATAGCTGTCTAGGTGGAAAACTGAGAAATACTTGCCTACCTCTCTACCATAGACACAGGATTGGTTTTTGTAGTTTCGTTTTGATACTTGCTAAATGCAAAGAGATGGCCACTTACATTTCATCAGTTAGTTACCTCTCAGTGTGGACAGGCATATCAGACTCTTTCCTGGTATATTTGTTTATAAATGAGAACGTGGAAGAAAGACAGGAAACTCTGCCTCTGGCAGAGCGAGGGAGGAGGGGAGCTGCTGAAGGGCGAAGGGCTGTCTCTGCAGAGGTGAAGAGCATCAGTGACGGGTGCCCCCCCATGCCGGTTTGACCATCATCTGCCAGTTCTGATGACGCCTCTTGCTCTAGGAGCGGACTTTGTGGCTGACCTGGGGACTGAGAATTCCTTGGTGCTACTGGCAAGGTCCTACCCTGTCTGCAGCCTTGTTGTCTTAAGACACCATGCAGCTGCCAGTGAGATGGGCCACAGACACCCAAGGACTCTGAAGCCATTACACAAATCCCTATGATAAGGGTAACATTTCTCAGGCAGTAAATATATTCTGATACCTTCTAATCTCCCATCCGTGGAGACCTGCTTGTGGAACATGAAGGGATGGGCAATCTTGAGACTTCAGGGAATCCACCCAGCACCCCTCCCCCTCAATTCCCACCCCAGTGGGTGAGTCTGCGATCCAATTCTTCCTAACTGGAACTAGACTTTTATACTGTCATGGGAAAGGGTGCTTTACAAAACTGCGGACTGGAGTAATCAATAGATTCATGTCAGGATTGTTTAGCAATTTCCAAAAAAGTCAAACGTAATTCCTATCACCTTAAATCATATCCTTGCACACAGAGACCTTGACTGAGAATTGGGGATGGAGGGAGATCAGAGGCAGAAAGAGAAAATACCTTTTGTATATTTTTAACCACAATCAATCACTTCATTTCCTAAGTAAATAGTGTTTGTCATCATTTCATTATAGTGAATCATATACAAGATAAGATTCCACAGTGAAGGGATACCTTGAAAACTAAAGAACAAACAAAAACCCTACACATTCACCTGCCCTTGTATGCCTAAATAGCCCAACTAACCCAGGCACAAGTAGTATTCCCAAACTATGAAGATTTGGTTTCTTTTTAATCCTCACCCGAGGACATATTTTTCATCAATTCCTGAGAGAGAGGAAGGAAGAGTGAGAAAGAGAGAGAGAAACACTGATGTGAGATAGAAACATAGATCACTTGCCTCACACACATGCCCCGACCTGGGTATGTGCCCTGACCGAGAATTGAACGCTCAACTCTTCAGTGCAAGGGACAATGCTCCAACCACTGAGTCACACTGGCCAGGGCAAGGCATTTTTATTTTTGTTGAAATTTTGAAAGTAAATTGTTCAAAATTATTTTATACCTAGGTCTTATATAGGAGGTGAGGTGTTGGCTTTTCAACAGTCATCTAGGCCACCTATTTAGACATAGAAGGCTACAATCATAGCTTTTATGTGGCAAAGGAAAGAGGGGAATAAAATTACAGGAAGGGTAACAATAGCTCTGTATAATATGAAGGGAAAGCTGAAGAACTTGAGCTCAAACTGGTTAATCTCAATTATTGCTTTGGGACTAAATGGCGGCATGTCAGGTCATCTACCTCACATCTAGACAACCACAGAAGAACATATATGCTAACTCTATGAATGTGTTACAGATCAAACATACCTACTTTATGTTAAATGTGTCCCACATGAAAAGCAAATGTTTGTGCTGTATCTTCTGCACAAGAATTTAACCCTCCCCCCACCCCCCCGAAATCACTACATTACTCCCACTTTAGCAGCGGTAATCATATGAACATAAAGAAAATTTTTTCATACCTCCTAATTATTTCTTTTCCTTAAATGACTCCTAACTTAAAAAAATAAAAAGGAAGGGAAAAAAAACACACAGACAAAAGGATAATGTAAAGTTCAGCCATCAAAAATGGCTTCATTAAGATCCTTAATGAAGCACATGGGAGCCATTTATTGACTCCTCAACTATTAAGATGGAACATTATTACTGCTTTAATAGTATTTCCATTTTCATTTAGGAAATAACTAATCAAGGGATCAATGTACCAAAGACTTTATTTTCTTTCCCTTGGGTCACTGCAAGTACATTTTTTAAAACGCACAGAACGTAAGAGCAATTCCCCCGGGCACCGTATCGCATGAACAATTTAAAGAAATAAGAAGGGTGAAGGGTCAACAGCTACCCATCTGAGCACCGTTATGCAACGAATGAAAACTGGGGGAGTGGCAAGTCTCCCTTTCTGGGAGAAGGAGGGGATCCCTTCCATGGCACAGAAGCTCCCTCTCCCAGGTACGCAGAGCACCTCCACCCTCACCTGCTGTCAACCGGGGAAACATTTCTATTTCTCAGAATCAGAATGCAAAGGACTGTTTCCTGGTAGTTCTCACAGCTCTGCTTCCTTTGAGGTACAGATGTGTAGCCACAGAACCCAATCAGATAACGCCTATTTACATATTTATAAAGTCTCCTGTAAAATCTCCTATCAATTGTTGCTGCTATATATAGGCCTTTCAAAGCATCTTGTGGGCCCAGCGCTCTACTGCACCGCTCCCTTCAGGAATCCTGATATATCCCGTAATGTGATTTCAATGTAAATGGGGCCCATCGCACAATCACACCACTTCACGAACTCTTTTCTGCTGGGGTAGCTTAAATCTAAACACACTCAAGCAGCTTGCTGCACCGGAGCAAGATTTCTTCCACATTAAAAAAAAAATAAAAATAAAAAAAAAAATCCCAAACCCCAACACAACAATGCCCAGGAAAAAAAAAAAAAATCTGAACGTTTTCTGCAGAAAGATGGGCCGTCTCCAAATCCTTGTGCCCTATCAGACAAATTAAAGTAAATCAAGCATGAAATGAAGCCGAAGAGCCCCGAGATAAGGCTCCTTTAAGTCGTTTACAGATTAGGATAGAGAGGGGTGCATCTGGTCTCTGGCAGCCATGGAGGCCAGTTTCTCAGCTCACAATAGCAGCCTGTGTATAGGATTACCTTACCTTGTCACTGACAAGAGAGGAGGCGCCTGCAAGATGTCTCTAACTAACTTCCTAATGTCCCTGGTTAAGTTCTCCTATGAAAGTATTAACTGTTACAATGAGAGAAATGCATTGGATAAAACCAAACTCCCCCCTCCCCATCCATCCCCCACCCCCCACCCCCCCCAAAAAAAAAAACCCACAGACTGATTTATGAACTGGTCAGAAGCTGATAAACTGTGAGGCTGGGGGGTGGGGTTCGGCTACCAGCAGATGAGCCTCTTCTCTTATCAGTCAGGATTCTGCTGCTAGAGACAGAAGCTGATAAGTTTCCAGCAGGAATCAGTGACATGGCCAGGAAACTGTTACTGGTTGGACTGGTGCTCTAGCGCCTGCCAAAAGGACCTCGCCTGTTATCAGATGGGATTTTGCTGCGGTAAACAGTGAGGAGTTCTCCAAGAGAAACTGGGCTGGACACTCAAAATGCTATGCGATTAATGGTTAAGCTATAACATGAGGTGGCTGTCAGATTTTCTTGGCAGCGTCTGGAGTTCTGCAGCTCCTCAGAGTGGACCTTTCTGTTCCTTGGTACGCCCAGCAGCCTGGAAACTCCCCCCACTTTCCTTCCTTGACAAAGAACTTTTTCTTCCCCAATAAATTTTATTTATACCTTGTGTCAATCTAAGGAAATCCTCAATTTTCTACCAAGGAAAAGAGACTGCAGTCAACCCAACCTACTCATCAGTTTCAATTACTCTCAAGGATGCATTCTAATTCGGTTTTCTGATTGACTAGAGTGGTGGCTGGGGATGGAAGGGAGTGGGTGGGGTTACTGTTTCCTCTCAATAGGTAGTCAATTGGCTTCTCCAGAAGCAAAGGAGGTATTCCTGTTGTTGGTTGGGCCCTGTATGTACACTGTGGTCAAACCAATTGAGAACGAAACTGAGTTTAATTCTTTTAGGGCATGACATATTTCTCTCTATTCCATCAGGAACTATTGGATTGTGCCCAATGGCACATCACATTTGTATGGCCCTTTACAATGCGCTGTCATTTATATTTTCACACTTGAACTTCATATGCAGCTCCTGAAGTTATATATATTGCCGCAAAATTATGATGAATAAACTGCGGCTCCACTGGATGAAATGGCTTGTCCCAAATCATTGGGTTGGTTAAAACGCAAAGTCTGGACTTGTAGCCAAGCCCAGTAATACCTTCCCAGAATGTGATATTGCTGACCTAATTTCCTAATCTTTGGATAAAAGGATTCACAAGAAAGTTGTTCGATGACAGACACAGGCATTCACTCCCAGTCTGAGATCACTTATAGTGAAGGATTTGTGTCATCTGCACCATTTCAGAGACACGTGATACATTTTAAGATATGAATATGTGGCAAGTACTAATGTAGAAGACTATATTTTCATGACAGGTAACTTTATTGAGTACCAAAGAGGTTAAAATGCATTTAAAAATCTTATTAATACTAAGAATAACAAAACATTTGTTGGAATGAATTTTAAATTTGGCACCCATCAGTTTTAAATTTGACACACATGGGTCCCTCTGCTCTCATCTCTTCAAGAGATCTACTTCAGCCCTACTAATAATTTAGGTCTTATAGTTTTTTTTAATATCTTTAATATCTTAAAATATTTATATAAAATAATTCAATAGATCTTTTATAGATAGTTTTTATAATAAAATATAATGTATGTAATTTTATTTAATGATATTTCTCAATCAAGTTTACATCCTAAAAACAATAGACAATAGAACACAATATTCCCAATACAAGGTATGAGAGAGGCTCAGGAGCTGGAAAAGAAAAAAAAATTAAATATAAGGTAGTTTTCTTTTTAGGTATTATATATTTTTTAAGAATCTGAATGAAAAGATTCTACCTTACAATAGAGAAAATCTAGAATCAAATGTTGAAAAATAACCTCTAACAGTAAACTCTCTGTGTGTGAATAGAGATGAAAACCTGATGAAAGTTGTATGTTGCAAACATTTATGAATATGTCTGTAATTATTTTCAATGGAGTAGGCTGAGAATAATCCTTCTCTCAGCACAGAATTGATATATTTACAAATCTGTGACCAAATGATGATATCTAACAAGTGCTCACTGCTTGCTGCTCCAAAATAATAAACTATCTTAAATTATGCCAAAAAAGATAAGAGACATGCTTTATTTCCCCATTTATTAATACTGTGAGGAGGTGACATTTATTCATTATATTTACAGTGCTTCTTTACACTTGACTTTGGGGAAGGCACTTTTCTTTTTCGTCTTCATTGTATGTGATTTAGAAATAGATTTGTCCCTGTTTTTTAAAATATCATTCAGTTAAAGGAAGAGTTACAATATGTTCTCCCTCCATAAAATATTTCTGTCAAACACAGACTAAAATATTCATATATTTTATGTCCTATTTTACTATTATTGAAGTTTAAAACTTTAAAATTTATATAGTGGACATAAAAGAGATTTATGATATGACATTTTATTGCTTTTTGTGTATAAATTGGCTATATATATCTTGTTGATTACAACTGATTAATCTTTAGTTCAGACATTACCAATTTTCTTAAAGTAGTAGTAATAAGATTTGAGGTATAACAGAATACTAGAATCTGACTTAATTACCAAGTAGCATTTGATTAATTCTAGAAACAGCAGAAGCCAACTATTTTATGTTGATCCTACTGACTTCACTAGAACATCATCTGAAAAAACCACAAAACTATGTTTTAGACATCATTTAATATGCATTTGTTATTGTTGGGGCTCTTTTCTTCTGTAAGTTAAAGATCTCCTAAGACAAACATTATTTTGAGTTTATATCTGTCTATGTGGTAAATGAATGGAGAAGTAAACTAAATGGCTGACACATTCCAGTATGTGCTAGCTGTCTGTGTGTTTCTCTAGATCCAAATCGATCTGACTAAAAGCTTCAGTTCTTAAATGTTCTGCTGCTGGTATTTTTCATAGTAACAAAGTACAGCTAATACTAACACTAGTAGTAGTAACCATTTTTAGAGGTTTGCTTTTTTTTTTTTCCAATACGCACCCAAGGATATGTTTTTAATTGCATTTTAGAGAGAGAGGAAGGGAGGGAGGGAGGGAGAAAGCAAGGGAGAGAATAAGAGAAAGGAGGAGAGGGAGAAGAGGAGGGGGAGAGGGAAGAGGAAGAAGGAGAGAGAGAGAGAGAGAGAGAGAGAGAGAGAACGAACATCAATTGGTTGCCTCCGGAACACATCTACATCTGACCAGGGATTGAACCCACAAACTTTTGGTGTACAGGAAAATGTTCCAATTGACTGAGTCACCTGGCCAGATATGCTTTTCCTTAAATATATTACATCTTTTAATTCTCACTGTAGTCAACCTTGCAGAATATTTAAAATTATTTTCCTTTTGTAGCTGAAAAAAACCTAAGGCTCAGAGAGCTTAAAGTGATTAAGATTCAGGATTCATTCATTCATAGGTCTGTGTGATTCCAATCCGGGCACTTTCCTATGTGCCTTGCTGTCTAGGGCCTCTGCATATACACAGATTAGTCGGACAGTTTGGTACATAGTCAAATATGTTTGTCTCAAGGCAATCACTGGGAATCCTTTATTATTAATACTTTTTTCCTTTTCAACATTTTATACATTAACCATGAGAAAATATCCTTTGGATAATAATTTATGGGAAAAATAATTAGATACTATAAACTAGTTTTCTTTTCATTTTCTCTCCCTGAGGAACCCAAGTAAATTTAATAAAGGATGCAACAAGCTCGATTAACATAAGCACTAGAATGATCTATTTCTGGTTAGAAATCCATATAGTAGGGTGTTAGAGCAAGTTTACCAGATACCAGTTCATGCGTTAAATCCATACATTGACCCTAAAGCAGTCACTGACTATGCATTGTCACAACATCCCTTATTTCTAACTTATATCAACATCAGTTTAACTGACGATGTATGAACTCAGGCCAGGAACTAAAAACATGCCACAGAAGTGAAACTAAAAAGCACAATGGCCAGGCTTTAGTTAACATCCGATTTAAGAAGGCTCTTACATTCTGATGCCATCTCTTCCGTGAATTCTCTTTGAAGCGTTTCTTAAATTTAGGAAATGTAAATTCTCTACACATCACTGGGAAATTCCAAACTAGGTGAGAGAAATGGGGCCAGAGTCTGTGCCACTTGCTCATAGCGATGGCAGGACTTGCCTGTCTCGAAGTGTCTCCCATTTCTCCTCTGCTCTCGCTGCTGCTTATCAACTCTCAGTCAACCCTAGTCACTGAGCAATCTTGTGTTCCCCTAGACTAAATAAAGAGGAGATGATAATATCCTCTTCTGTCTTCCTGTATGCAATTAAGAGGGATGAAATGGGCAGTGCTCTTGGCAGGACCTCTCAGGGAGTTGTGGAAGAAAAATGTTGAAGAACCACTCCCTTGGATTTAATCCTAGGGAAGTTATCTCTAAGAAAGCCCTGCTGGTTATTGCTTGAGACTCCACAGAATATAAACGTTTTTTAAAATAAGGGCAGTTCTAGTCAACTATCTGCAGGGGAATGTTATTCATAAAATCACAGGGTCCAAACGGTGCCACACAAAACGGGATGAATACGCAGCAGAGGACTAATAAGCCTTCACATTCATCTACTATGAAGCAAGGAATCAGGTTAACCATGGAATCCCTTAAAAGCCATTGTTTCCTAGGTCACTATTAATGAGGGTTCTGATAAAAACATCTTTCCCTCCCCAACGACACACCGTTTCTGCTAAATACCTTTAAATGAGGGATTATAAAATGTGGATGAACCACAGCGTTTTTCAAAGTGCTTATCGCTATTCAGTGGAAATGTGTGCTAAAAAAAAATACTTTTTTTTCAGTTCTACATATAAATCTGAGAATGTTTGACCCTCCTGGCACTCTCATGTTAATTCATTAATAATACTGTCACATGACCCTGCTCACAGATATCCAAGTAGGGCTCACTGATACTCTGGAGCCTGTTTCCAATGGGAAGAGCCAGGCCAGTCTTTTTCCCTATCTTTTATCTCTTTCATTCCCATGACCTTTATCTTGTTTTTTTTCCATAGACTATTTTCCAAAAATATCAACATTAGTTGGAAATTTCTTCTTATCTACCAAGTTCTTAATTTTTAATTGCTCACCATCCTATGAACTGTAAACGAAATGTTCTGAAATCTATGATCTAGGTCAGGATAAAGGTGGTCTCAATTTTTTCTGGGTCATTATATATGAACATTCCTTCCCACTTGATACAAAAACCTCCTCCTACTCTCTTCTAGTTGCTCCCTTTGAGTATGGTTTCTAGAGATTTTAAGACTATAATTTGTTCCCAGGCAGCCTATCAGAATACCAATGGTTACCTGACACCACCTGTTACACACCTTGGAATAACAGTTATGATTGAACTAGAGGCCCGATGCACGAAATTCATGCAAGGAGCTCGGGCCTCGCAGCCACGGTGGCTGCCTTGGCCCTTGTGGCCCTGGCTTCATCTGGAAGGTCATCCGGACGGTCGTTCCGCTGTTCGGCTGTCAGGTCTAATTAGCATATTATGCTTTTATTATCATAGATGATCATTAGTTGATGACAATAAAGCTGATGGCTTTGTTTGACTATTATTCATTTCCTGGATGGTCGCCTTTTAGATGTGCCCGTAAGATACAAGGTGTTGCAGAAGTTGGGCTTTTGCTTTTTGGTATATAAAGGATTTGGCTTCATGTGCCTCTATGCCAATCCAATTCCATCTTTATCAAAGGAAACATAACTGGTCTGGCTTAATGATACCAACCTGCTCATATGCCAATTGATAGGGCGCCTATGGATGATGACTAGAAGCTGATAATCAACCGTGGAGTATGAATCCACACACAACCGGGAGCTCAACTAATCAAAGTATGGTCTCTAGACCGTATCTTCCTTGCTTGTTGATGAGAATGTCATGTGGAGAGGAATCAAAAGTGTTACTGAAGTCCCTATAGATTACATCTATTACTTTGCCCTTATCTACATGGCCTGTCACTCTATCATAGAAGGAAATTAAATTGGCCTGGCACAATTTGCTCTTCACAAAACCATGGTGGTTGCTACCACTAACTTTTGCTCTTCTAGATGATTGTAAATTGATTGTTTGACGATTTGCTCTAGTATCTGCCTTGGTATCAAAGTTAAGTTGACTGGTCTATAATTACCAGGATTGTCTTTTTTTTTTCCCCTTTTCTTTTTTAAGGATGGTCACTACTTTTCCCATAAATGGTAACTTTTTTTCTTGCCCTATTTATGTTCTCCCACATATTCATTAGTAATGCTTCAGTTTCAACTCTTCAATATACTTAGCAACATATCTTCAATTTTTACATTTTTAGTCTACTTATTTAAAATTCATATTCTTTTCTAATCTAATTTCATTCCCCATACTTTCAAAATGGGTATAATGCAATCTATAATATTTAAAACTGAACCTTTCTTGAGTAATTAAAAAGATTTGCTAACTAATCATTCATCCCTGTTATATCATCCACTATCTATTTTTTATCTAAATTTTTATTTCATGTCATCCTTTCCATTCTTAATATAAGTACAAACTCATATTTATCTTACATATAGTAATCCTTGATGCATAATGGCATAAATTATGGTGATTAACCAGAAAACAAGATAAAAAATATTAGAAATATTAGTGTTCTTTAGAATTAAAACACTGTATTCTTAATTTTACCATTTAAAATATGTTTGAAGTTTTCAAAAAGATATAGGAGAAAGTTCTTTTGCAATACAGTTTATGCAAATAAAATACAAAATTGTAAACTGAAGTCAATTAAGAAATTAATTTCTGCTCTGGCTAGGATGGCTCAGTTGGCTGGATAATTGTCCAGTACACCAAGAAGAAAAAAAAAAAAAAGGTTGAGGGTTTGATCCCAGGACAAGGCCTATAAGGGAGGTAATGACCAATGTTTCTCTCTCTCTTTCCCTTCCTCTCTCTAAGAAATATCAATAGAAACATATCCTTGGGTGAGGATTAAAAAAATTATGCTAATAAAGTTATTAAAGTTATTATATAAATAAGAAGATGGTAGCTAGAATTAAAGTTAAGAAATAACAAATATAAAAATGGCAGTAGAATGATTCTTTCCGAAAAGGGATACATTGAAAGTCAATAGAACTGATGGTGAAGTTCAGTAAAGTTTTGATCTGTGTAAAATCAGATGCAACATGCACCTGTTCATTCTAGGTACAACAGAAGTTTTTGGCCAATCAAATAAGAGATTAGACTGTAGGAAATAGATTACATTTAAAACAAGAGCCGTTAGAAGAGTTAAAGCAATCAAATATTTTTCATAGCAAAAAAGTTATAAAGCTGCAAGTCTTACATCTAAAAAATCTCAGAAAATAAGCAGAACCCGCAGAAATATAGAGTCTCTGACATATGTTAGGAGATAGAAAGGAAAGCCTCAAGAGGGATATATGTATATACTAACATTTAATCTTATTAAAAAATTGATTAAGGACAAGATTGTACTAAGTGGTTCAATGTCTTTAAACTTTGTCAAAAATTATGTATCTTTTACCCAATTTTACAGTGATCATTATTTAGATTATATAATAATTTAATAAGAGCTGTTTTAAAATTTTATAAAGCTTCCCTAAATTGTCTTAATGCTGAAAATTTACAGTTCAATGATCAATGCCTGATGAAAAGTAAATTCACATTGTTCAAACTCCACAACCAAAACATTGCCCTTACCAGAAAACCTTTGGGGAAAATGGCAACATTTTAAGACTTGGGCACTACAAGTAGAAATTTTTAAATTGACAATAAATATGACTGTCTTTACAAGTCTTGATCTGATCATTTTTATCAATACACCACTTTCTCTTAAATGTCTTTTAATTTTTTCCTCTGGAAACAACCATTCTAGAAGTAAATAGATGCTTAACAAATTTTGTTTAAATTGTAATTTTTTTAAAAAAAAATTCATCAGCTGTCATAATTGTTAAAAAGTATTACCTATCTATATATTATCTTAGCTTTGTTTGTATCTGGATTTCTAAATTAGAATTCTAACAAATATTTTAACTGAAGCACAGAGAACAAGTATTATGTTATTGGCACAAACATTTCTATGAGATTTTCTGAGGCAGAAAATTATTTGAAACACAACATCAGTTTATGTTTAGACAATAATTTCGTGATTATAATATTTTCTTCAATATCATAAAATTAGATTTCAGTGTGTATTACAATATATTTAGCTAATAACCCACAGATTCTCTCTTTCAAAAATCTAAACCTCTGTCTCTTTCTTTTTATTATCTTTTGGGGAGGGGGGAACCACTAGTGTAGTTGTTCATTGTTAATGGCTGTCAAAATTCTTCACCCATCAGAAATGTTACTGTTCTTGGAAAAAATTATAAAATATATACAATGTGGATTCAGGCCAGAAAGGACACCTCGTTTAGTTGTAAATATAAAAATGCCATGCACTCACTTTATTTATAAACATTTCTTAAGTGTTTAGTTAATACTGGCATTCAACCAATCTGTGTTTATTCTCAAATTTGAGCAGGATACTTCCCTATCTTATGTTTAAAAATAATACTCTATCAATAATTTCTAAAGACATATTCTTCTCATGATGATACTTAGCAGGCTATTCTGCAGGCTAAATAATACACTACTTATTGGTTCATAAAGAGTGATAGAAGGAGAAATTATCACAATGGTAAACTCACAGTATAACAGGTTTTGGTTACTTAGTCAATAATATACAGAAAACAGTTTATGAAAATTAAAATTTGGAACTGAAGGGTCTTGGACAAATCATTACATTTATTCTTCTCTGCAATAATGGAGACAATAGCCACCTTACCAAAATGCAAAACAACATGCATTCAAGATTATTTGGTGCCTTGGAATTGAAAATGTTTATATTTTTTACTTCGCTTATAAAATTCCCAGGTAAGCACTGCTTCATAATCACACTGAAGACATGACTCTAATCTTTTGATTGCAAGCCCTGTATTTCTAACCACCTCCTGCTCCCAAGTTCCCTCATTCTCACCTGCTCCCCCGCAAAACTCCTTTCTGCTTTTACAAATGCTATTTGTGAAAAGTCAACGCTGGAAACTGATTCTAGCTGGAAATAAGGCAACCTATACAGGTGGGAAGGGTTGCAGACATGAGTGTCACAGAATTAAGTTCAAGCTTTCAGAGCGTCTGTGGGGTATGCTAGAGAGGAATATAGAAGTGTGGGAACAGGAACAGCTATGGAATCTGATCTTCCATTCAACCCTTTGAATCTCCTCTCTCATTTTCAGATGTCTTTTCCTCCAATTTATGACAATCGCTGCCTTAAATTCCACTAACTATTGAGTTTACATTGTTTTACCAGACTCCTCTTTATGAAAGTAAATGAAGTCTTGGGTGTGACAATCAGTCATTCCACCTATTATATTTTTTTCTTCCTAGTCTGTAACAGAGCTCTTACACTGAAGTCACATTCTCTGGATTGTGATAGAAAAAAATGTCGGTGATATTTATGTAGCAGCCATATCTTGGGGGCAGGAGAAAAGAAGAGCTAAGAGTAGAGACACCAGCAGGGACAGGAGGGAAGGGCAGAAGAGACCAAGGGTGCCAAAGCAAACGATGCCCATTTAAAAATTATTCCTGGAGTTGACTATGTGCTAAGAAACGTGGCAGACTCTCTCTTCCTACACTTTCTACTCCATATTTCCAGTCTTATTACTGACCGTATGGCCCAATACCCACAGGATCCAGAACCTGGGTTGCACTCTTATTGCCGTAACTTAGCTACCCTCCCTATGAGTTCATCAGACATCAGGGGGCTAGCCTCAAAGGCTTCCCATCACTTGGAGATCAAGTCTAAATTTGTTTGCATAGCATGCAAGGCACTTACTTATCCCCGCTCCACCTCACCTCTCCAGCTTCATTGCCCGCCCACCCCGCCCCAAACTCTAGCAGGACTAAACTGCTTCTAGGCTTCAAAAAGCGCCATGCCTTCTGTTAACATCACACCTTCGCAAATGCTCTTCCCTCCACATCTTCTTCCTACTAATCTTATCCCCTTTTTCCAGGGATTTAACTGCGCTGAGAGCAGATGCTTGGTACATAAAAAAATGAAAAGGCAGGGGTTTAGAGCTCGAGGTAGAGGAAAGACAACTATGTAAATAAATTACAAAATGCTGACTGCTAAACTAGTAATTGGACAACTAGTCCTGGGCATAAGATGCTCCTAACTCTACTCCAGGACATAGTTTCTGCCTTTTTAGAGGACATGGGTGCAACTTACACCACCTGGCCACCCAGCAGATGTCCAATAAAACACATGTCAAATGAAGACACCAATGAAAAGGGAACCCAAAAGCATTTCTATGGAAAACTCTCTTAAATATAACCAATCTCATGACCACAGACTATTATTAAGATAGAGACTACACATATATTATGTTTATACAGATATGTAGATTAAGAGCATTTTATTATTATTCTATTCATTCAATTTACCTGCACATTGAAAGTGTATTTGGTATTCTTTTAGTATTTTAATAGGTAATAATGAAAGGCAGACGCAAAATTCGCACTCACTTTCCTAGTTCTATCTCCGTCCCAGCAGAACTCTCTCATGACTGCCCTATCTATTCCTAAGTTTTGACTTTTACAATCTTCTTCCTTTCTTTACTCAAGCTAACAGGAAAAAAAAAGATTAAAAGTGTTGTGTAATTTTCATGTAAAAAGAGTAATTGTTGTGCTTATTTTCCAAAATGAACACAGCATGGACAGAAGCAGCCTACCTTCAACCTAGATATATGTTGACAATATTGACAGAGCATTTCAATTATTTTCAGCACCATGTGTCTGAAACAATAGCTAGATGATACCAAATTCTTTTCTTTATTTTGGTTTAATTATTTTATTTTCCCCCAAAATCCCTTTGCTAACTGTTGACATCACTCGTATCATATATCATGTTACTCAGGATTACATTTAATATAAAATTTCTTTAAGAGGTATTTCAACTAAATTGGTATCCCATACATAAAGTGGTTGGCCCTCCGATATCACCTTGGTCAAGGGATCAAGTTCAACATCACCAGAAATAAGACACATCAACATTGTGTGCTGCCTGATGCACTGCACTGAGACAAAAAGTTAGGGAATAGAGGACCCTTGGATTCAGCACACAAGATAATTTATAAAATTGAGAAGTCTGTTACTGTAGCATGGGAGTAAAAAGAAGAAAATATACCGGAAAAAATAGGGAGATAATTTCTAAGAAGGTTGCAGTAAAGGTGACTGGCAAAGAGTTGTATTTCGAGGCACTATAAGACATAAATTGGATGATAGATTAACCTCTTGTTGTCTATTGATAGTTGTATCTATCAGGGATAATAGAGGGGTGGGAAACAGTCGGTTTAGAGTTCTGAGTACTTGAAACACGGAGTTAATAAAGCTACTGTAGCCGAAACCGGTTTGGCTCAGTGGATAGAGAGCGTCGGCCTGCGGACTGAAAGGTCCCAGGTGCGATTCCAGTCAAGGGCATGTGCCTGGGTTGCGGGCACATCCCCAATAGGAGATGTGCAGGAGGCAGCTGATCGATGTTTCTCTCTCATCCATGTTTCTAACTCTCTATCTCTCTCTCCCTTCCTCTCTGTAAAACATCAATAAAATATATTTTAAAAAATAAAATAAAATAAAGCTACTGTAAGAATAATCACCTGCATGTCTCTTTCCAAACGAACAGCGACAAACTTGCTTTTGCCCACCACTGTCCTGCGTAGGGCTTGGAGTAAAAGGTAATGGCCTGGTCTATCACTTTGGGACCAGGTGGGTTCAACCTGCCACGTGGAACTGAGGCCACGGTGGGAGGATCTGACAAGCACGGTCTACAATCTATTTGTACCTGTTACAAACTTGGCAAGACATCAGCGGGTGACGTCACAGGTACGGCAAGAGAAGGAAGCACTTGTCTTCTCACTGGCGGTGTAAGGGATGAACTGTGAGGTAAGGAGATTATTCAAATCTCAAGGCTTAAAGTATGAAAGTATGGAGACGTCATCATCTTTATTCCAGAGTATAATCAGGAAATAACTGTTACTTATAAGTATTTGCATTGTCTTGATACACAAAGTAGCTAAGTTAAATTTTAGAGTGCTGAGAAGAGGAGAAGCTTAGAGCTTCATTGAGATCAAATTACAAGTAAAAGTCATAGGCGCGATCTATATTCTTTAAGAGCAAACTTTTAATTTGCAATGAAAGTGATTAAGAGAAAACAGATTTATAGCATATCCACAGCAAGATATATTTAAAAACATCTAGCTCCTAACATCTAACTTCTTTATAAATGCATTTCCACAGAGGGGAAATGGTCAAAGTCTCAAATTAATTCAGAGTCGAAGAAAACAGGTAATCACAACATACACAAAGAGCACTGCATACAATTTTTCAAAAAGTAAATTCATTGGGCATCCACTACTATTGCAAATAGAGAGAATCAATTGTATTTGTATATTATATTGTACTTTGCAATATCGTAAGTCACATTTGAAAATTATAAAACCTTGCCCTGGCTGGTGTGGCTCAGTTAGTTGAGCATTACCCCATGCATTAAGAGGTCAAGAGGTCCGTGGTTCCATTCTGGAGGTAAGGGCCCAGACTCAGGTTGCAGGCTCGATCCCCAGTAGGAGGCATGCAGGAGGCAGCTGACAGATGATGTTTTTCTCTCTCTCTCATTGATATTACTCTCTCATTCTCCCTTTCCCTCTAAAATCAATAAAGGTGCGTGCACGCGCATAAACACACACACACACACACACACACACACACACACACTATCTCTGGTAGGTGTGGCTCAGTTGTTGAGCATCATCCCATGCACCAAAAGGTCGCCAGTTTGATTCCTGGTCAGAGCACATGTATGGATGGTGGGCTCAATCCCTACTGGGGATTGTACAGGAGGCAGCTGATAGATGTTTCTTCCTTTTCCTCCCTCTCCCTTCCCTCTCTCTAAAATCAATAAAAATGTATTTTTTAAAATCTACAAAAAAGAAAATTATAAAATTCGCACTTATGTTTACTCACATTAATTTTAGAACAGAAGTTTCTCATCTAATTATAATCATTGCTAATCAGCATAGTTTAATGTGTTTATCACATACCAGGATTTTATGTATATGATTATATTTATCACACAACTCTACTAAATAATTATAATTACTAAGCTGAACAGAGCATAAGTAAATAATAAAATCTCACAGAATTTATTCACTCTGATGGTAGATTTTTTTTTACCTTTGGTGTATTTTACAGATACATTGTTGGCCAATTTTCCTCAAACATAATTTTTTCACACAGCAATATATATTCTTCTTAATTAAAAAGTGAAATAAATATATAAATACCAATTTGTATAAAATAATATTTTCCCAGTTTCATATATTTTGTATTTTGTAAAGATCAATACTATTTTTCTCAGTATTAGAGATAATTTGGGATTCTAGCAGCAAAAGCCTGTAGTGGAATTTCAGTACAAAGTGTCAACATCTTCAAGATTGGAGAAGCACATACGTAATCGCCATGCAGCTAATTAGCATGTGGCAATTTTATATTTTTTAAAAGGAACAAACAACACATGCATTTGTGGAGACTTGTGTTTTAATATCATTTGAAATTACTGTCTACTGTGGAGTTTACAAGTATATAGTAAAATAGCAAACATATTTGGTTTTCTTTGTTTCCATATATGTAGTCTGTTAAATTGATTTATCTTTTCCATTATGAATATTGCTGGTATATGTAGGCTTTGAAAGACCAAAGCTACTCTAATAATTATTTATAAAGGTGGATTGAGAATGAGTCTTAAATAACAAGAGTGGAAGGGCAGTGAAGTTAAGCTTGGAATACAGAAAGTGTGATGGCTTGTGTTATACTTCCAACAAATATTTTATTTAATTAAAATTCAAGTTCAGTATGTTTAAATACTACCCATCACCATACATTCTTTTTTATGGAAACACTGATGTTTGCATGTAAACTACAACCACTAACTCACTACCAAAGGAGATATAAGGGAAAAAGAATTCTCTATTCAGCCCTGTCCTTCTGGCACTTACTTTTTAGGGGAAATAAAATGAAAAACCTTCAAAAATTATTTGGTTGTAAATAGCCTAATTCCACATTTGAAGCATACTGCTATTCTATCTCTTTCTTCACCATTAATTACGCACAAATTCATCTTCCTCTTGTGAAGTTTGAAGTTTGTTGTTATTATTGTTAGATGAGTTGTATTCAAACTCCAACAACAACAACAACAAAAAGATGAAGCCAACATTGAAATTCATCTCACAGTCTGGAATTTACTTAACGGCCAGCCTGTGCACTGTGATAAACGGAATGATGATCCGGCAACATGTCTTTATCCATGGCTTGCTTTAATTAACGCCGGCTTGTTTGTTGAAAAGATGATTAATATGCCAATGAAAATTGCATAATTGAATACCACAACACTGGCACAATCAGAAAGACACATGCAGTTTTTTGATTAACATTTATTATTATTATTATTGTGCTTTTTAATGTACTCTTCTCACTAGGATATGATGCAGTTCTTTGACCAAGAGGTGAAAGGAAACAGGACTGAGGGCAGGGTACTCCTTGAGCAAGAATATGCAATGCAGCTTAATCATAATGGAACCGTTCTTTGGTTACAATTGTCCTCAGAACTCCAAAATGCAGGCAACCTCCAATTAAAGACACATGCCAGCCAAATATAAGAGTGTGATTCTGGTTGATGACTGAAGAATGAAAAAATACTTCTAAAAATGTAAGATGTTTGCATAATATTAAGAATAGTTATGTAAGGACTTGTAAGTATTTGATATATAGAAGGACCTTTTAATATTGTAACTCAATATTAAGATTTTGGATAACTATGAAAAAGCTGGTACTTTTAAATCCTAATTTTCAGTAGGTTATTATATATTAGAAAGTGTTTTTTAGTAAGTAATCTTAAGAAACGGAAGTATTTGATACACATCACCCTATACTAGGTAGGGCCTTTTTCTCTTTTATTTCATTTATGTACACATGTCCATGGGCCTGACTCATACTCAGTCCCCAGGATTTAAATACCAGTAAGAAAGCATGCCTGCCTTCAAATTGCTCATGTTAGAAATGTTAAGACGAAATGTTACAAGACAAATTGGATCCTACTTTTGGAATTAGCTCAGTATCATTTGTTTCAATTGCCTGTTGATAACCAAGTCCATACATGTGCAAAATGTATTTCAGCATTGTTACGTCTTTGAAATTTCAGGCAACTATACCTACGATCTGTCTGACTGCTATTCGTACAAAGGAAAGAGAGTATTATTCTGAGTTACAGATTTTTAGTTCTGGTTTTCTATTGCTGTTTATGTAGAAATAACTCCATAGAGCATTTTTAATAGTAAAGTGGTAAGTTTTTGCTGGAATTAGTATATAAATGGTAACATCATTTCAGTGAAAGTGAAAATGAATCCAAAATGGGGAAAAAAAGGAATAAACTTTTGAACTCGCTAGGAGATCATTTCCTTTAATATTCTAATACTTTCAAGAGGTACACAAAAACCAGATGAGATAATGGGTTGTTAGTCTCCTTTGTAAAAATCTTCAGATGCGTGCCTTATGCTGAAAACATGAAATCTAAGAATCTGACAGAGTAATGTGAATTTCTGATGATTTTGAGTAAGAGTGGGGAGGCAACTCTTGAACTACAAATGTTCTTATCATTATGTTATATCATCTTATTACCTCATTATTTAGTGAATTTCTTCTAAATAGAGAATATTCACCACAAAACATTGAGGAGGGTGATTTACTGAATAAATGACTGTGTTCTGACACAGCTTCACACTGTGGCCCCAAGGCACCGTGATCACAATCTGGGTGCCATCGGCCGTGTCCTCTCTCCTGTGCCCTTCTTCACAGTGCCCTTTAGAAAGTGACCACTGTGTGCCAATAACATACCTCACTGTATAAATAACATCAGAACCAAATATTTTAATTCAGATAACATTGAAGGCAACACTAAAATGATATTAAAACACTTTAAAAGGAAGGACATAAAGTTTCCAACAGAGAATAAAGTTTAAAATGACAGCCATAATCTATCAGAAGAGGTCAAGTCTCCCTTAAGAGAGAATGACTTCCAACACAGAAAGAATCTTAGTTTCCAGATTTGGCTTATTTGCACAAAACGTGGGCTCCTCTAACTCTTCACCTTGAACAAGTTACTTTACCTTTCTAAGCCTGTGTTCCCTTCCTTGAAAAAAATGGTACAAAAATGTTCAAATGTAGCAGAAGCTATTAGTCATCTTCCATTATTTGTCCCTACCCGTCTTCCTAATATTAGTATCCCTGATATTAAATTGGACACATGGTTGACTAAAATAAATGCAACATTATCCAGTCTCCTTTGCAGGTAAGTGTGGCCATGCGAGGTAAGCTCTGGAAAATAAGATGAAACAGAAAAGACATGTGCAATGTCAGGAGGACTCTCACAAGAGAGGGGAAAGGATACTTCACACTTTCCTTCTTTCTGATGGCTGAATCAGATGTGATAGCTGGGTGTGAGCAACTATGTTGGCCCTTGAGATGGTCATACATGGTTGCTCTAATTTTAGAGCAGTCAACCAATTGTGGACTGTTTGCATTAAATTCCATATCTATTAAAACAAGAAATAACAAGTGTTGAAGAGGAGGAGGAGGAAAGGGAACCCTCGTGCACTGCTGGCGAGAATGTAAATTGGTATAGCCTCTAAGGAAAACAGTATGGAGGTCCCTCAAGAAATTAAGGGTAGAGCTACCACATGACCCAGCAATCTCTCAACTGGGTATCTACCCCAAAATTTAAAAATATATGTATTTAAAGATATATGTACCCCTATGTTCACTGCAGCTAATTTGCAGTGGTCAAGACATGAAAACAACCTAAGTGTCCTACAACTAATGATTGAAGAAATAATATATAGTACATATATACAATGGAATACTCGGCCAAAAAAATAATGAAATGGAACTTCCGGTCATGAGGGCTACAGAGGTAAATGAGGGACTCGCATCCTTCTGCAACCACATCAAAATTACAACTAAGCTACAGAACAACCATTAATCAGAGCTGCCTGAAACCTAGCTGAACAGAAAACTATCTGCGCTAAAGATATGAAAAAGCCCCATTGAGACTGGCAGGAGGGGGGAGACGTGAAAAGGGCTAGTCCTACATCCACGTATAGTGGTTAAAAATCAAGAGGAATATCACAGCTGCAGAGGTCCCTCCTGATGAGAGGTCCCTCATCCCACACCAGGCCCGCAGGCCCGGGAAGAGAAGTCCCCATAATCTCTGGCAGTGAAAACTAGCAGGGACTGTGGCTAAGTGAGACCAAGGCTCTAAAGTCCCAGGAGATTCTCTTTTTTTTTTTTTTTTTTTTTACAGAGAGGAAGGGAGAGGGATAGAGAGAAACATCGATGAGAGAGAAACATCGATCAGCTGCCTCCTGCACACTTCCCACTGGGGATGTGCCCGCAACCAAGGTACATGCCCTTGACCAGAATCAAACCTGGGACCCTTGAGTCCGCAGGCAGATGCTCTATCCACTGAGCCAAACCAGGAGATCCTCTTAAAGGGCCCAGGCATGAACTTAGATTCTCTTGCTCTGAGCCCCAGTGCTGCGGCGGCAGCTTAAAAGGCACCAGGGACGTATGGGGCGAAACTGAATTATCTGGCATCAGGATGAGTGAGCACTGGAGGGGCAGCTTTTTCCCAGAGAGATGTGCTGACAGAGGCCATTGTTTCTTTGCTGAGCCCTCCCCACACAGAGCGGCAGGCGGAGGCTGTATCTGAATCTCCAGTAACCTGGCTAATACTGTGTGCCCCAATCCAGTGATTCCCTGAGACCCAACTTGCAGTGGCTTTTCTACATAAACAGCCTGTTGGCTCATGCTGCAGACTTTCCTAAAATCTCTCAAAGGTTCACAAGTCCCAAACAAGTGGCACCTGAGTACCCTGTACATCTCCTAAGTGGCCTGAGGCCTGGCACTAGCAGCAGTAGCCAGCCTCAATTCACAGGTTTACCTCTCCCAGTACCTCCAAGCCCAGCACAAGTAGCAGCCATCTGCAGATTGCCTTGTAGCTCATGCTGGGTGGCCCTGGGTAAGGCACGGGTGGCAGCCGACCTTAGCCTGCACCTCCTGGAGGCCCCAGATCCAGCACACCTACTGGGCAGTTTCAGACCATCTCTACGACTGACATACTCAAGGGGTTGACTTAGAGGACACCAGAGCCCCAATGAGGTGAGTCCTGCTTTATTGGGGTCAGCTCCCACATAGCAGATCCTCCACTGTGGTCACTGCTTATAGCTGATTGACCTGGATGTAAATCCCTCCTATTGATGGGTTAACACCCAACGGGATGGAGCACACAGCCCACATGAAAGCACACCTGGAGCTCCCAGCTCAGGTGACCAAGGAGGCTGCACCACTGGGCCCTATAGGGCACCTACTATATAAGGCCGCTTGACCAAGACGTGGAGACATAGCAGCTCTACCTAATACACAGAAACAAACACAGGGTAGCAGCTAAAATGAGGAGACAAAGAATCATGTCCCAAATGAAAGAACAACAAAATTCCAGAAGACAAAACAAAACTAAACTAAATGGAGATAAGCAATCTACCAGATGCAGTGTTAAAAACACTGGTTAAAAGGGTGCTCAATGAACTCAGGGGAAGAATAGACAAATAGAAAAAAGAAAAATGGGATTTAGAAAACATAAAAAAAAGAAAGAGTTAGAAATAAACAATACACTAAATGAAATCAAGAATACATTACAGGGGCCCTAACCGGTTTGGCTCAGTGGATAGAGCGTCAGCCTGCGGGCTGAAAGGTCCCAGGTTCGATTCCGGTCAGGAGCATGTACCTTAGTTGTGGGCACATTCCCAGTGGGAGGTGTGCAGGAGGCAGCTGATCAATGTTTCTCTCATCAATGTTTCTAACTATCTCTCTCCCTTCCTCTCTGTAAAAAATCAACAAAATATATATAAAAAAGAATACATTACAGGGAATCAACAGTAGAGGAGATGAAGCAGATAATGTTGTTTATAAGCCACCCTGTTTGGGGCATTTTGTTATAACAGCTCAAACAGACTAAGACATTTCTCTACTTCTCAAAATATAACCAAATGTTAGAAGAACAGCTATCAGGAACACTTTTCCAAGAGCAAAAACATTTCAACTCTCCAAAGTTCTGGAAGAAGAAAAAATGTCCAGACTCCCTTGTTAAATCAAATTAACAAAAGCACACCACAAATACATACCACATACAAGTAAGGCAAGTTCGTTTAAACACATTTTATAAGTTCAAAGATCCGTTTATTTGCCCTAACCGGTTTGGCTCAGTGGATAGAGCATCGGCCTGCGGACTCAAGGGTCCCAGGTTCGATTCCAGTCAAGGGCATGTACCTTGGTTGCGGGCACATCCCCAGTAGTGGGTGTGCAGGAGGCAGCTGATCGATTTTTCTCTCTCATCGATCTTTCTAACTCTCTATCCCTCTCCCTTCCTCTCTGTAAAAAATCAATAAAATTTATTTCTAAAAAAAGATCAGTTTATTTAAAATACATATATTGAGAAGCTACACACTGTTCCTCAAGTAGCAACACTAACATATCAGAACTAGACATCAGTAAGGTGCTTACTGAGTGGTAGAGCCTATTCCATAAGGTTCAAGTGACTTCTTAGGAGATTATCGCTTTCTCAATTCTGAAAGTAGGATTATGAGTCAGGCAGAAGGAAAAATGACAATCAGAAAGATCCATTTCTGAAAAGCTTTTTTTTAAAAGATGCCTCCATTTTCTCATTCCTGGCTGGCTTTTTATGTGACTCATCCAAAACTCAGGGGATGGATCAGTGTGTTATAGAACTTGCCCCAGTATTTAAGTCAGGCCACGTGTAGTCAAATCGATGGTCAGCATAAGTCATAATTCACCAATAATGCGTTATATTTTTATGACAAGAAGCTGAAATAACTTCCTCTCCTGTTTTTCTCCTGTCCTTCTGACATCCCCTCTCAGTAGTCCCTTTGGCTGAATCCTCTTACCTGGATCCTTCCTTAAATATCAGAGTTGTACAGGGTCCTTTTCTCTTGATATTCCTCCTTCTTTTGTGCAACATAGTCTGACCTATTGACATGGCTCTAAAAATGTTTAACCAAGTCCGGAGGCTTCCCTTCCATCTCCACAATCTCTGCTTCTCCTGCCTTGTTTCAAGGTCTCCTCATTATGTGCTGGGATTATTGCTTTAATCTCCTAATTCACAGTTTCCGGGTCTATGTAACTTCACATGGTGGCTATATGGCAATCTTTCTAAAATGTACATAGGACTGTTTTCTACTCTCATTCTTGAGCAAAACAAAACAAACCCAAAAAAACCAAAAAAGCAAAAATAAAATAAAATATAGCCGTGACCTTTGCACGAGAGCCGCCATGGCCTGTAGGCAAGCTGCTGGGCTCTGTGTTCTGTTACCCTGGGCATCTGTAGCCACATGAGGTCAACAATGGATGCTGAGGCCCACATGAAGATGGGTGTTGGGACTGAGGCCATTTCATTATGCTGGACCCTTCTATGGGCTAAATTTATCATTTATGAAGTTATTAAGGAAGCTTATTTGTTTAGACCTGGGTTTCAGATGGTAAAAACACATAAATTCCTCAGAGTGTTGGTCCATCAGTATGTTTTCATCAGAGCCCAAATTCTAGGGGTAGAATTTATTCTATCTTATCCTGGGGATCCCAATCACCTCTGATTCATTAGGACAAAGCTAGCCCAGCTGGTAATATGCCCTAGGGGCAGCTGGCAGAAGCAAATATAAAAACTTCTCTGCAAAGCTGTGTTCCCAAACCAGCCAAAATTTCCACAGATGAAGTCCTTCTAAGACTGGCCTGCAATCCAAAATTAGATAATACACAGATAAAGACAGAGTCATCAGACCGACCATACAATGAGATTACACCCCCAACAACTTCTGGTGATGATGATGATAATAACAGTAATAATAACAATTAGTATTTACTGAGGAATTACTATATGCCAGACACTGTTCTAAAGACATTTCATGTATTTACACTTTTAATGCCCACAGTAACTCAGTAAGTGGGTACAATTATCTCCTTTTACAGTTGAGTAAATTGGTAAGAAATTAGAGAATAGAAGGTAAAAATAAGTATATTTTAAATAACTAATAATGTAAAACACATAGTAAAGCATTCCATACTATTAAAACAAATCACTAAAATAGCAGTCATATTTGGGGAAAAAAATGAGTTTCTAGAAATGAAGAAAATTAAATTAAAACCTTTGGGGAAACTTAAACTAGTGATTGGACTAAGGAGAGAATTAGAAAAACAAATTATTAAAATACATGGAGGCCAGAATGAATAGCTCATTTCTCTGATAAGTTCCAAAAAAAGAAAAGAGAGGAAAATAAATATTTGAAGTCATAATGGCTAATTTTTTTTCTGGAATTGATAATAAAATAAATCATCATAGTTGGAAAACACGTATCATAGAAGAAAAAAGTGAAGCCACACCTAGACAGATGATGGGGAACGGCAGAATGGCAAAGCCAAAAAGAAGACTTAAAAGTAACTAAAGGAAAAAAATAGATGACCTACAAAGGAATGACAATTAATGTTACAATTAATCTTCTAATAGTAAGGAAGGAAGCCAGAAAATAATGGAATAATATCTTCAAGTTCTGTGAAAAATTAACTGTCAACATTAACTTGAATATAGCCAGTTTATTCAATAGTGAATGCCAAATAAAGATTTTTATTTTAGGCTTGAAGAGCGTAAGAGTTTACTATTTAGCAAACATTGCAGAGAGAATTATTAATTACTTTCAGGAATAAGAAATTAAAGGAGATATGAAAAGCATTAATGAACAAAGAACCCAGGTAAGTAAGCGATATATATCTAAATAAATATTTCATATATAATACGAAGTAGTAAATTTCTGAAGAAAAAAAAGACATTTTTTTTTTATTGCTTAAAGTATTACAAAGGGTATTACATATGTATCCATTTTATCCCCCCGCCCTAGACAGTCCCCTAAAAAAAGACATTTTTAAGAGGTTGACAAAAAAAGGTTATGAGAAGAGAGTAAAAAAGAATAAAAATTTTTATACAGAATTATACTAGAAATTAACTGAAATAGAGCTATAATCACAATAAATGCAAATAGAATATCCAGTTTATGGACAAAGAATCAGTGTTTAAATATTTACCTACTTAAGACACATTCCTTTAAAAACTCTCTCTTTTTTTTATCGATTTCAGAGAGGAAGAGAGAGGGAGGGAGAGAGACAGAAACAACAATGATGAGAATCACTGATTGGCTGCCTCCTGCACCCCCACCCCCAGGCCCCGCACTGGGGTTGGAGCCTGCAACCGGGGCCTGTGCCCTAACCAGGAATCGAACCCTGGCCTCGTGGTTCATAGGTCCATGCTCAACCACTGAGCCATGCCGGATGAGCGAGACATATTCTTACTATGTGGATTCCATCCTCTGAACAGACTCACTAGTGCAGTGGTTCTCAACCTTCTGCCCCTTTAAATACGGTTCCTCATGTTGTGGCCCAACCATAAAATTATTTTCGTTGCTACTTCATAACTGTCATGTTGCTACTGTTATGAATCGTCATGTAAATATCTGATATGCAGGATGGTCTTAGGCGACCCCTGTGAAAGGGTCGTTCGACCGCCAAAGGGGTCGCGACCCACAGGTTGAGAACCACTGCACTAGTGGCTGCTATGGAATTTAACTGTGTCCTTCCACATTCCTATGTTTAAGCCTCCACTGCCAATGTGACAGCATTTGGAGGCAGTGCTTTTATGGAAATTATTAAAGTTAAATGAGATAATGAGGTTTATGGCTCTAATCCAGAGATGGTGAACCTTTTGAGCTCGGTGTGTCAGCATTTTGAAAAACCCTAACTTAACTCTGGTGCCGTGCCACATATAGAAAGTTTTTGATCTTTGCAACCATAGTAAAACAAAGACTTATATTTTTTATACTTATTTTATATATTTAAAAGCCATTTAACAAAGAAAAATCAACCAAAAAAATGAGTTCGCGTGTCACCTCTGACACGCGTGTCATAGGTTCGCCATCACTGCTCTAATCCGATAAGACTAGTGTCCTTAGAAGAAGAGGGAGAGAGACCAAAGCTCCCTCTCCCTCCACTAGCTCACAGTGAGGAAAGGCACATGAGCCCACAATAGAAGGTGACCACCATCTGCAGGCCAGAAAGAGGGGCCTCACCCGAACTCCACCATGTGGACCCTCTCATCTCAGATTTCCAACCTGCAGAACTGTGAGGAAATCAATTCCTCTTGTTTAAGCCACCCAGTCTATGGTATTTTGTGATGGCAGCCTGAGCCGACTGATATAACGGCAAAACAAATAATTAAAATTAAAGAAAGCAATATAGCCCAAGTGCTTAAAAATATGCCACTTACCCGGAAAGTAGAATGTAACATATTTTCACAACCCACCAAACCACTCTTGCTATGACCTTTGCTGCCACCTATATTCTGAGCTGGATTTTGGGGGGGAATGTAATCCCACAGTGTGATCATTCATTAATTCAGGAAGCATGTGTTGCCTGCAGCTATGACTTATGAAAACATTTCTTCTCCCACACACACAAAAAAATCTTTTGAACTTTTACAGACTATGCCTTTGTCCTTAAATTAATTTTATATTCCAGTCTAGCACTCTGCCTACTGTATGAGCTCAATAAATACTTGTTGATTAAAGAGGAAAAGAAAAGTCTAGTTGATATTAGGGGTCAAATTATAATAGAAATAAGAGAAACTGCGTCCTACATAACCTACTTTCTCTGAGGTAACACCTGGAATCTACAGTGATTCCACGCAGTCTCTGAGCTTGTGTAGGTAGAGGTGTATTGGCAGGCGCACAGCTGTGCAATAGAACTGCCATGTGGGTGGAAGATAAATGCATGAATACAGCCATAGGAGATGGAATGATTCTGAAAGGAAGAAGGAAGTGGCAAATTAGATGAGGCACCAATGCTCCTGGGTAAATACTGCTCTTTTTTTTTTTTTTTTCAAACACCAGGAATTCAAAGAGCTGTGCATAAGGTATACGGTTGCTCCCTGTTCTCCTGCAAACCATGAGACAGAATTTATTTACACTAGTCAGCTGAAGCCATGAGCAGGTACCTATGAAAGAAAACACTGACAAGAAAACCATGTGCTACGATGATCACTCACTCCCACAAGATTATCAAGGTATTAAATGAGCTTACAGCTTGTGGTCCCTACCACAATGCCTGATGTTCAAGTGACCCATCAATATGGCAGTGCCTTGATTTAAGCGATGTAATAAAGCAGGTGGGACACAGACTGAGGCTGAAATAATCAGAGTATCGGATACACAGAAAATGGGTTGAATTTTACATGACAGGACTGGCAAAGTACTAGCTATCATTCCCCCAAGAAAAGCCCACCAAGAATATAATCCCGATCCTTGTGTAAACAGGCTTTATTACATATCTTCAGGTTATAGAAAATAAATATTATAGATTCTCTCAGACAAGTAAGCTTTTAATGGCTTGTACTTCTAGAAGTGTGAAATATTCTTTTACTTCCAATAACAATGGAGCCAACATCGGCAAGAATGTTAGCATCACATATTTCACTGGTTGCACAGGCTTGAGCTGAGTTGCATTTATCTTAAAAATAATTGTAGACATTACGACACTGCTTAAATGGTTTAGAAGAATTAACAAATTTGGCCATTACCTTCTACATACAGGGTACAAAATTGGGATTTAGAGGGAGTAACTCCTACTTTTTTTTGATACCTGACACCAAGGATTTTACATTCTAAAAAAAGCAAGGCCTCCTGGGAAAACTTAAAATAAGTTTTTACCTATTTCCCCCAGTTTTGAAAGACAGTAAGAATAAAATAAAAAGAAACGCCTGTCCATAGCTTTTCTTAGTTTTCTCACAATGAGACTAGCTTCCACATGCCCTCCTGAATTTTAACTTCAATCCGAGTATCTCAAAGTTGAGTCAATATAAAATTAACCTCAGAGTAAGATAAAGCAAATAAGAAACTTCGCCATTATCTTGTCAGCTCAGAATATGATATAACATTTAAGGTTTTATGGTCTTTGGAGACTAAACTGGAGAGTTACACTTTCTGTCAACAGATTTCTATATCTTTCTAGAATATATATTGCAGGATTATGAAGGTTAACCAGAAAAGAGGGGGAAAAATGCTTGCATTATCTTTCGTTCCTTCTTCATTCTCAGGGAAATATTTTGGGTGGCAAAACTGAGTATGTACTTGGGCTTAGTTCCAGGAAAACCTTAGCCAGTGGGAGGGGGAGGACAACTGAGTAACATGATCAGGAGTTTGATGACCATGTCTTTTAAGCTAGTGCTTCTCACCCCCAAGCTGGTGGTCAGCTGAATCACCCAAGCCCTATAGAGATTCCTACATTACTACAAAGGTAGTTCCCAGGCTCCTTTCATTTCTAGAATGAATATACACAGCGGTGAGGCTTGGGAATCTAGTTATCAGTGTTCCTAAGGTACCTTCCAATTCTAAGACTCTTACTTAGCTCAGATCTTATGAAAATAAAGTTCTGCATCATCAAGAAGTCTCAAACTACAAGAGTGAGTGGCAAAACGCTGCTCCCAACCCACCCAGATAATTCCCATTATGAACCCTGATCATTGAGAGATGAGGCTTATTTTTTCTTATCGAGCCCTGACTCTGGCATCTGTAGGGAGGGGTAGAATGTTAACAGGTCATGAGAAGAGTAGAGAGTGGTAAGCCCTATTGACATAGTCCATTCTTACAAATTAAGTTGGATAAGCAGAAACTGACATTTTTAAAACAACTTCTGCATAGTGTTTTTACAGTGCAGTTTACACAGGCAATTTAGCATATATTATCACTTAATCTTCAAATCAGTTTTGACCAATATCTGATGTTACGAATGAGGAAACCTAACACGAGGGAAGCTAAGGCAGTTATCCAACACCACACTGCTAGGAAGTGTAGGGGCTGAGTGCTGACATCTGAACAGAGGTGTGTTAACTTCAATTCCCATGCCCAACAGCATTTATTTACTTATTTATTTACCAATTATTTTTAAAAATTGATTCTAGAGAGAGGAAAGGAAAGAGAGTAAAACATTGATGTGGAGACATCGATCAGTCGCCTTCTGCATTCACCCCAACCAGGGTCGAACCTGCAACCTGGGTATGTGCCCTGACCAGGTATCCAACCCGCCATTCTTTGGTGCACAGGACGCTGTTCCAACCAGCTGAGCCACACAGGCCAGGGCTCAAGATCATTTCAATGGAAGATGTCTAATTAGGAAAACAATATAACAGAGTTATGTCTAATTTGAAACAGAATTCCATGTCCTTATTCTTGAAGGAATTCATTTCTTCTGGAGCCAAAATTAAACAATCCCTATCATTGAGTTAAGTGCATTGTGCATTAAGGAAAGATGTGATGAAAATAATCCTTAATGACCCAGACATAGAAAAACTCAAAGAGTAGTGATGTGGTGGAAAGACTTCAGAGTAAGTTGAAGACACCGTTTCCAGCACCCAATCTGCCACTCACTAGTCACATAATCTTGAGAAAGGTATACATAAAATGTTCTGAACCTCAGTTTCCACAATGGAAGAATGCCATTACCTAACATAAATACCCATAAACAGTGCTATGTTACGCTTTTCAAGATTGTCACTGATACTACTAGCTGGGTATTCTTCTGAAAAAGCATTTCATTTCTCCCACTTACAAAATACAATTTAACCTGGTAATCGTAGAGTGGACAGCCTTTAACTCCTTGCCCATTCAATGATTATCATAGAGAAATCAGATGACTGAAGTAATTTCACTTGCATGTTCAGTAGGACATGCAAGTAGACCAATTCTTGAAAAATGGACCAAAAATCTACTACCAATTCTATGTATACCTTTTGGAAGAAAATTTTTATCACAGTCACTGAATTAGGTTTTTATTATGAATAAATATGTCCAGCATTTCCATGTAGAGTAAAAAGTACAACTGTGAGAACAAGTAAAAACGAGATTGCAGTATTCGCAGTCATTATTTCTTCACTGACGAGCAGACTATCTCAGGGAGACCCTGAGCTGGGCTGGGAACTTTCACCGAAAGCTGTCATATTTGCAATGCCCATCTCCCCTACCCCCACACCCTTACCCCCAATTCCACCGCACTCTTCATCCAAATCATTATTTGAGCTTGCTAGTTTTAAAAGGCACATTTTTTAAATGCAAAAAAAAAGGAATGTTAAATTCTACATTATTCAATAAAAATTGATCAAGTGCCTATTATGGACTAAAGACTATGCTAATCCCTAGTAGTAATATGGGAAGCAAGGTGGACCTGGTTCCCATCTCATAGAGCTTCCAGTCAGATAGGGGAGGAGAGAAAACTGTCCACAACACTAACTTAAAGGACAGTAAGTGCTATGACGGAAGCCGAGAGGATTATGGGGGAGTGATACTGAAGAGAACCATTTTAAGATCAACTAAGTCTCACATGAGCCCTGAAAAATAATGTCCATGGCATTATCCACAATAAATATTTCACAAATGATTCTGACTCTCAAGTACACATCAAAAATCATGTACACAGGTTTCTAAAAATACTGAGATCCCCGAAGCTATTCCACAAAACTCTGACTCTCTTGGTCTGGCTATCACTTATTTTAAAAGTCCCAGACACATTCATAATGCATACCTCATTTGCAGCACCACTTTCTTAATTTTTTTCTTTCAAGGCTCAGTTCTAGAAACTTCTGATTTTTAAAAATGAATTCCAAAATTCAATGTGTAAACTGAAAGCTGCCTAGCAAGATAACAGACATTTCTCTATATCAGTGATGGCGAACCTTTTGAGCTCGGCGTGTCAGCATTTTGAAAAACCTTAATTTAACTCTGGTGCCGTGTCACATATAGAAATTTTTTGATATTTGCAACCATAGTAAAACAATGACTTATATTTTTTATATTTATTTTATATATTTAAATGCCATTTAACAAAGAAAAATCAACCAAAAAAATGAGTTCGCGTGTCACCTCTGACACGCGTGTCATAGGTTCGCCATCACAGCTCTAAATCCATCAGCAAACTGTAAAAAAATAAAATAAAAATCTGCTGTTAAAAGTTAACAGTGGCCGGAGACTTTTGTATCACCACTTGTTGGAGTGAAAAAAAGAAAACTATTCACTAATGACTACCAGACATGATGTTAAAAATGCTTTTCGGATTCACGTTGAAATATTTAATCTTGCCTATCCCAAGTCATCTTACATCCAGGCTAGTTTCCTCCTCAGCTTTAATCTTTTGGCACTTGCAAATGTTCTTTGGCTGTGGCATTGTGACCAGACATTCAATTATTTCCTCAGCAAATCGCAAGCCCTAAGCAGTTCAAACACTTGATCTCTGCTAACCATCAAAGGTTTTATGTTAAACTTGCACATTCCATCTGTTTAAAATTGATGGTGCTTATTTATTATGTGCGCAGGGTATCAAGAAGCAGCACCCAACTGCTTCCTAATTTCTGGGCCATCATAACTTTACCAACCATTGGTGGAGGGTCGTAACAATGAGGAGCGGTGAGGTTCTTTACGGGAGGTTAGGGATTTTCCGTGGAAAGGTTGTCTCCTGGTCATAAAATTAGAGAGAGGGAAGCATTAAAATGATTACGCCCTAAAAATGACTTAGGAGAAGTGACAGGGTGTTTTTTTTTTAACCTAAATATTTTTTAAGTACCAAATTTGTCACTCCTGGAAGTTATATGTTACTAACTGTAAAATCACTTTATTGCGGCAGTAAAAGAAATGAAGTACTTTTAGCCAATGTTTTTCAATAAATCAGGAACTTTGCATGCAATCCACATTTTATTTGGTTATCTGGACGCCCTTTTATTTTGACGGAATTGGTACTGACTACTGAATCACAGAAGGAGGTGCTTCTGGGAAGCCAGTCAGCTCAGGATGTGGGCTTCCCCTGAGGACAACAGGCCTGGGAAACTGACAGAAAGGGGAAAAAAAGCAAAAAGAAGTTAAAGCTGTTCTGGGTGAACTGAGAAAAGGGGTAGTCACCTAGGATGGATATTGCTAAAGCCACATGCTCCCACATGGTCATTTATATACTCAACAAATCCAATGATGGTTTAAATTGCTTTCATTTTAAATATTCACTTATTTGGTTTGCAAATTAATACATAATTGCCTATTAGCCAATAGGTTATAAGATTATGTAAATTTGCCATAGAGTTATTACTGACTTCTTTAATGTTGGAGGAACTTATAAGCTTTATACTGGTTGTTTTATGGTCATTTAAAAAAATTATCAATGACATTATGAAGAGATAGATAAAAAGGGGGAAAATAATAAGGGAGGGCAATCACAAATCTTTTCATTTCATTTCTCATTGGCATTTCACTTAAAAAATGTTGACACTGTTTTAAACTGTCGGTTGTCAGTCAGTTACTTAATTCACAGCGGATTTGCAAGCTTCCTGACCATTGCCAACTTGATTAATCGAGAGCTAACTAGTTGTTGCTAAATGCTGGCCTGAAGATTGATGATTGTCAACATCATAGGCTTGTGTCAACCTTAAAGAAAGTGACTCAGACACACGTCCATTATACAACATTTTCCCCGGGCATGTGAATGACTTTTAGATATAAAAACACAAGAGACAGAAAAAAAGGACGGAAACTGAACACCAGAAAGAAACCCTTAGATTTTTATACTGGAGCATATCTAGTAGTCAAGAACCCAGCTTAGTCACTTTGTTAATGGACCACCAAGTATATCATCATAATCCAATATAAGTCAATTATAACTAAACCACCACAGTAAAACTGCCATATGGCAGGGTAGCCTGTTTAAGGCAGCAGAGCCCTGTAAGTGCTTTGGAACTTTTCCAATCTAAGCTGCAAAACCAAAGACTAAAATCAATTAGATTCTCTCCCCACTATTAAAAGCTAGTACATTTTATATGTACATTTTATATATGCACTAGAGGCTCGATGCATGAAATTCGTGCAAGAGTAGGCCTCCCTCCGCCTGGCTGCCAGCACGGGCTTCCCTCTGGCACCCGGAACCCGGGATTCCCTTGCAGCCCTGGCTTCATCCAGAAGGTCGTCCAGAAGGACATCTGGTCTAATTAGCATATTACACTTTTATTATTATAGATATACATGTGTGTATATACATCTGTGTTTGTATATATGTGTGAATATATCTACACACACATATATACAAATACATTTGCATATGCATACATAGATAATAAATGCATTCATACAAAGTAATTTTCTAAGTCTGAGTGCCTACTTTTTTAAAAGCTTTGGAAGGGAGGGAGAAATGCATTCCTTTAATTCTATTACTCTATAAGGTTTTTCCCTCTAGTTATAAAATATTGTTACAATAGCAATCCTAACTCAATGGACTTCAAGCTTGGCTTTAGCTGTCTCAAAGCAAACTGTGGCATAGTTGATTCTTTTCTTTCCTCCTTAATCCACAAAAATTGAATATATCACAAATCACTAATTATTTGCTGAGTACCTCTTGAGTTTAAGACACTGTGATGGCCTCCCCTGAAGATATAACAAAGTGGTCAGTTAGTTAGGGAGATAAGAAATGAACGTATGAAATGTTTAAAACAAGATTGCAAACATCAGTTTATAAGAGATAAAATGCCAAAAAAATGGCGTTTGATTCATTTCTGAATAAATTGTATGAACTGCTGTGGCCACAGGGACCCCCAGGAGAGAGGAATACTATAGAAGACCCTGAATTGCTCTTGTAAGATGGGTCAGGTTAGGGTAGGAAAGGAAGAGCTTACTCCAGGTGAGTGAAATGTGAAATCAAAGCAAAATGAAACACAAAATACAAGAAAAAAAGTGTTTAGAAGTTAGATTTCAATCCATGCTTTATATTTAAATTGTTCTCCAGTTATAGAAGTTAGGTAATTCTAATCACTAATGATTCAATGGCATGCACTCTGTGATAATGATTGAAATAAAATATTTACTAAGTCAATTATCAGGGATATTTACTTGAACGAAGCAATGAATTGCTAACTTGATTATTTCAGATTCTCTAGTAGCTTCTGTGTTTCAACGTGGTAGTTCCAAGAAAATAATGAGAGAGGGATAAATCTGCTTATGTTTAAAACAATATAGTAAATATTGCCCTGATTCTTTGAAGGCATATCGGGATATTGACTAAGACCTACTTTTTTTCTCATATGTTTTGACAAACTAAATGTAAGGCCATTAGCGCTCATTGGTCTCCCATTTATTTTGCAGGAGCCTGTACACATTTTCAAAGATCACTATGCATGAACATCTTATGGATTTGTATAACTCGCTTTATCTGGGGCGGTGCTCAAGTCGTCCACTGACCACGTTTTGTGAGACACTGGTGTAGAAAACTGGGGTCTTGGGTAATAATCCAAATGCTTCTGTTGAAAGGTCAAATCCTGGCAGTTTAATCTAAATCAATTTTATGACAGAGAGACTACGCGGGTGCGTGAGAATTGAGTCGTAGGTGATTCTGACGGAGTTAGAATTAAGTAGAGCTTCTATTCTCGTCAGGCCTGAAATGCTGAGCAAGAAGTGGAGAGCCACTGCTCTCTGCACAGAATTTAAGAAGAAGCCCTCCACAGCAGTTTCCACTCTGGGGAACGTGGAAGGGGTCGGGTTCCATACAGTCCTGCCCTCACCTCTCACCGCCCTCCCACTTCTTTGGGGGAAAGTATTCGTGGTTGGCCAGCCAGCACCTATATGACAATGATCGGATGTGACATCCTGCTACTCCTGCCATGCAGTCCCTGAGCAAGCTCGCCTCTCCAGGCCCAAAAAGATTCTCCCCAAATGGGACATCGCTTTAGACTGGAAGAGACCGATGGACTTCTTGGTGTTCCCTTGGGATGTGGATTATCCCCCTGAAATAATGTTAACAGTGATACATCCAAATGGAATATATTTTGGCCTCTCTTTCAAGCAGACAGTGAGTAACATCAATGACAAACAGCGTATCTTGCTCATCGTTGTAACCCCAGGCCCAGTAAGCACTCAATAAATGTATACTAATCACATGCAGGGGTGGGCAAAGGTAGGGTTACAGTGGTGAGTACATGAAACACAGAGTTAATAAAAATATTGTGATAATCATAGCCTGTGTGTATTTTTCCAGACAAACAACTGTAGGCCTACTTTAGCGACCCCATACACAGAAAAGTGATCACCCTGCCCAATTCTGTCCTGAAGCTGCTACTGAGCATGTTCATAGTTGGCCAATGCAAGTATGTTTGGTTGGTGAACCAAACATGGTGAAGAGCGGGGAGCAGAATGAAGCTGGTAGATCTAGAAAAGTTGAAGGGATGAGCAGAAACTGTTTCCAAGGACATGTGCAGGAGAAAGATTTCAATTATCTAATATTGTGGTCAAACGAACAAAAGTAACATCTCATAGAGAAGAAGTAATAAACTTTTTAAAAAATTATTTATTGTTTAAAGTATTACATATGGATCCTTTTTCCCCCATAGATTTCTCCCCGCTCATTCCCACCTGCCCCCCCCCTCAGTACATTCCCTCACACCCCCCTACTGACTGTGTCCATGGGTATGCTTACATGCATGCAAACAAGTCCTTTGGTTGATCTCTCACCCCCTCCCCTGCACCCCCCTCCTCCCGCCTTCCCCCTGAGGTTGGATGGTCTCTTCGATGCTTCTATGTCTCTGTATCTATTTTAGTTCATCAGTTTATGTTGTTCATTGTATTCTACATCTGACGGAGATCATGTGATATTTATCTTTCTCTGACTGGCTTATTTCGCTTAGCATAATGCTCTCCAGTTTTAAATGTGAGCCATTATTTTAGAGGAAATAGTAATAGTAACAGGGAACTTAAAAATCATTTTAATCTAGTAATTTTAAAGAGTAAACAATGTAAAGTACTAATCATGAAATATGTTAAAATTAAGAGCATGGAACATAAACACAAAATGTAATTAATAAATAGTAATGAATAAAGAATAATATTTAACACTCTACATATACACTTGCAGCCAATAAGTAAAAGTAGAGGAAAACTAGCTACCACTTCTATTTTTACCACATCAGGTACTATTCTCTGTGTTTTACATGTATTAAGTCACTTAATATTTCCAATAACCTTATAAGGTAGACATATCTTGGGTCCATTTTATTGATGAAAATACTGAGGTACAGCAAAGTGAATATATATATATAAAAGCCTAAGCGACTAAACGATCAAATGACTGAAGGATCAAATGACTGAAGGATCAAATGACTGAATGAACGGTCTGTCGTTATGATGTGCACTGACCACCAGGGGGCAGACGCTCAACGCAGGAGCTGCCCCCTGGTGGCCAGTGCACTCCCACAGTGGGAGGGCCACTGACAAGTGCAGCTGTGGAGGAGCGAGCCTCTCCCACCTCCTCAGTGCTGAGAGAGGCTGTGGCGGCAGGTACAGTGGGGCCAGAATGAGTGGGAGCTGCAGGCAGAAGCAGCAGGTGGCGTTGAACTACAGATTTCAGCTGATTCCCCACAGGCCACATCGAGGGACCCCACCGGTGCACGAATCCGTGCACTGGGCCTCTAGTTTGTTAATAATCACCCAACTAGAAGAGCAAGAGCCAAGATGTGAAGTAGACTAGGCATTTGGTTCCCAAGTCTGTGTTCTTAAGATCTTTGCTACTGCACTTCTCTCAAAGAAGAAAGAAATAATAAGAGAAGACTAAGGAGGAGGAGGAGGAAGAAGAGAAAAAGAGGAAAGAGAAAGAGAAAACAAGTTTTCAAGCTTTTACTTACTGGGTAGTAAAATGGGAATATTTATAAAGACACTAATGATTAGAATCACTAAATGTCTTTGAGCATTTATCCTGTACCAGGCACTTTGCTAAGCACCTGACATTAATGAGCTGGTTTAAATCCACAGATGAGCTAGATGGCTTTGTTTCACTGAGAAAATTATGAAAATATAGAACCTCATGGGTAAGTATGGGATTGATAACAGTATCCTCATTACGGTGTTTTACGACAATAAATAAGTCACTACAGGTAAAGTGTTAAACACTTACTAAAGTAAATTTTCAGTAAACTTTGGCTGTTCTCATTGATCATTGATATAAATACCGTTATCCCTGTTTTACAGATGAGCAAACGGAGGCACATAGAGATTCAGGGGCTTGTTAAGTTCTCAGAGCTTGGAGGTGTGGAAGCCAATCTGTGAGGTCAGCCCATGTGACTTCAGGACCCTCCAGCTTGTAAGTGCTCAACAAGAAACTTGTTGACTGCAGGCAGGCGAGCAGCAATGAATACATGAGTGGGGGAGATATGGGCAGATAGAAAAGAAATAAGCCATGTAGAAATTGAAGAGGAGAAAAATGAGATACTCGGTGACAAAAAGGAGCAGGGAACTGAGAGAGAGAGAGAGGGGAAGGATGAGAAAGGGTAAGGAGATGTGAAGCAAGAGGAGAAGTTCATTACAAGAAATTCTCACATAATGGTGAGGTCATTTTCTTTTCATCACAAGCTGCAATTAATTTAACAGTGAGCACGCTGAAATATGAGAAATCATACTGAGACAATTAAAAGCAACTTGAAAGCAGAGTCACCTTGAAGTTGGCAAAACTCATTATATCACAGGGCAAAGATAACAGGAAAAGCATCTGGTGACATGGCTCCATGATAAAAAGTTGTGATACCTCCAAGCTACAGTGTTCTTAGATTTATGTGCTCTGGTGAGGCCTCCCCCCCTAATGGGACAGATGAGAGTTTTGAAATTTGAAAGGTCTTCACAAAGGAATCCCTCACATTAAAAAAAAATAACTTCTCTGATTAAGCAAAGTAGTTGAGAGAAAAGTAGAGAGAAAGAGGATTAACGGTCCTAAGATTGGGGAGTTTTGTGATAATGGCTGTGGAGGTTTACATACAAGGCTTTCTGGAATCTGAGCAAAAATCACTTTCTCAGATTCTTATTTTTCACTTTGATAAAACCAGTAATCACTTAAACTTGTAATGATGCCAATACAGGTATATTATTTTCTTAGGTCCTTAGACATTGAGAGGATTGCCTGAGATGTTGCTTTACATTAAGTGTCTGGCACAGTGCCTCATACATAATAAATGCTCACTTAATCCACGTAAACTATTTTTTTTTCCTGGTGCTAGAAGTAGCAGGGATAGAGACTGCATATTTCCCAAATAGTGAGGCAATGAGTCAGAGTCCCAGAGGTCAAGCCATGAGGTGCTAACAAGTACAATGTTGAAACTGTAGGTCATGGAGTTGAGACTGAGTAATACTGGAAGTGAGCCAGGAGCTCTACAGAGCTCTACAATGAGGTTGCTAGGACGTGCATAGATGGTTACACACAGAGGAGGAAATTTCTGCATATGTGGCAAGAGTTGTGGGTAATGGAGAGGAATAAAACATGGTTGTAACTGGGGGAATTGCAGGCATGATGAAATGCGCAGACGTCATGGAGGTACCCCAGAAGGAAAGCTGGTAAGTGGCAGGTGAATGATTAGTAATGCTGGCAAGAGTCCTAAGGGGAACAGGAGATTAGCAAGTGACAATGGAGAAAGAAGTGCCTGACTGAATGGTAAAGAGAGTAGTGCAAGTAGAAGGCCTGGGCCTGGAGAAGTAAGTATGGTTTGTTGAACAAAGGAGATAAAACTATGGTCGAGATGGAGCAGTGAGGAGTGATAAGAGAGCCCAGCAAAGAGCAATGAGATAAGGCATCTGAGTGGTGGTGGAGACAGACCCGTTGAGGGGAGAAATGAGAGATTCTCCCTTAAGACATATTGAGGGTAGGAGAAATAAAGTGAGAAAGTTTAAAACAGTGGGGTTGTGAAGACTGCCAAATTATCTTTTTCCTTCCGTGAAAAGATACAGTCCTTACAAGAATAGGCGTATTACTTCTATTGCCATGAAAATAAACTCTTTAAAAATGTTTTGATATATGTAATGGTAACTAAATGGATTTTAAATGTTCACAGCATGGTGCGAGCACCATGAGGCCAGTGAACGCTTCTGTCTCATTGACCACAATATTCTCACTGCTCAGCAGAATTCCTGTTATATAGAGAAATTCAATAAACATTTAGTAGCTCGCTGGGCTTGACATTCTTTCAAAGCCAGTTACTACCAGCAGTCTTTGGAACAACAATAACTCTCAATGACTGAGTATTTCTGTGTGCTAGGCATATGTAAATTGTGCTTCCTTTGTATTAAGACACACTTTAAGGTAAAGGTATTAGTACCCTCGTTTGCTAGTGCGAATACTGAGGATCAGAAACATAAACAATCTGAGCAAAAATCACTCGCTCTCAGATTCTTATTTTTCACTTGGATAAGACATGTTATATTAGGATGAGACTATACTTAGGAATTGTCAGGCTCAAGGTCAGAATTCTCCACCCAAACTTGGGCATCATCTGGCTTGAAGGGTGGAAGGGGTTGGACAGTTCCTACTGCAGTCCTCCATCCACCCGTGGCTGGGAACAAATACGACGATTCCCTTGACCTTAATTCTCATGGCACACCTATGACCTAGGCATCGTTTTCCTGAGCAAACTAAAATTTAGAGCCAGTGGGAACATTTCCAAGGTCTTTCAACTAATCTATATATATAAAAGCCTAAGCGACCGTTATGACCACTTGCTATGACACGCACTGACCACCAGGGGGCAGACACTCAACACAGGAGCTGCCCCCTGTGGTCAGTGTGCTCCCACAGCCAACCTCCTGCGGTCCCTCCCCCTGGCTGACTGGCCCCGATCAGCCCTGATCGCCAGCCAGGCCGAGGGACCCCACCTATGCACGAATTTGTGCACCGGGCCTCTAGTAATTAATAAAACATCGAGCTAGGGTTTGAACCCAGTTTGGGTATAAATAAGCATTCTAGGCTTTTCTTTTTCCATCTTATGATAATTTCAGAATTTTTGTTTGATGTCCAACTCATCAATGGCCATGGTATCTCCTATGCTCTTAGAACAAAAAAACTTCCTCAAAATAAGAAAGTAAGGCAAAATTTTTACATGATTTCATTTGGCATTTACTCTCAAGTAGGTAATTTTATGTGTGATAAGTAGTATTACTTTAAACAACAACAACAAAAAATTAAAGTTTCCATTTAAAGTAAAAACATTTCAGTAGGGGTTACTTGGATAGTTAATGAACCTCTTCTATGTTTTATAAACCTTCTGTGATATAGAAGAACCTATGAAAATAATGAGAAAAAATGTTTTGTGTACATGTAAATATAAAGGCACAATGAAAAGAAATGTAAATAAAATAACCAAATTATTCAGTGGTTAAATATATAAGACCAGCTTTAGAATATTACTGACATCCTAAACATAAAAATGTGTGGGGAACTATAAAACCGACTAATAATTGGATGCTAGCTTGTAGAAATTGTCTTAATTTACATTTTTATTATTGTTTTAAACCTTTTTAAGTATATTCAACACAGTCATTAAAAAGTTTAATCCCATAATTTATCATCTTCTCCAATACCACATGGATATGATTTTAAAATAACTTTTTACATATGAGCAATGATGTTTTCCACAGATAAGGTATCATAGCTAACACATCCATATCCCTATAAAAATATGAATTAGCTTGACAAAAAATATATTCATATTAAAAAGTTAAATGTAATGTCATAAAACCCCTACCTAAGAAAAGCCATAAAGTTAAACCATTCATCACACACATTTAATGAGGCACTGTTCATAATATTGAATATCTCCTACAATAGGAGACATACAGCAAAAAGTCTTCATTCTTAAGATACCTTTTTACCTGGATGTGTATGTCAGGGGCTGTGGCTATATAAGGCCTGCAAAATCATTTGGTCTGGCCCTGCCACGACATTAGGGGTGAGTTAATTAAATGTTTGACCAGAAATAGTAGGCTAATTTTAAGTTGATGATTTTGTATGATGTTATAAATACCCAAATGGCCCTTAGGCAGAAAAAAAGTTTCCTATCCCTGGTTTAGGTAAATATGCTTGAATTAGAAAAAAAATTATATTATTCTAATAAAAAATCAGATATTTTTAATATCCAAAAGCAATTTGCCCTTATGAGGTCATTACTAACTTCTTAAGCAAATGTGTACATTTATACTATCAAATATTTGCATCAATATTCATCTTCTAAGAAAAAACTTTTCAAAATTTAAAATGAAGAGGCTAGCTCAATCCCAAACAGCCTAAATCTTCAAACTATCACTGCACTAGAAATGCCATGTGCCTTACTGAAATATCTGTTTTAATTCTCCGCAAGTAAAATCCCAGCCACAATATACAGTGTCATAAAAAGCATTTGCAAATAGTTGGCTTTTGAACTGCATAATTCAACTGTTTGTGTCAACTACACACCTCAACTATATGTGCCAACCATTTATCTTAAATGGATAACAAAATATAGAAGTATAATTTCTGTAAATACAGTTTTAATGTGTGTTGGCTTTGCACTTTTTGTGATTGAAAAGTAATTTCATTTTTTGAAAATTAAACAAAAGATGCATCTGTAAGTTGTAAGAACTATGCTTCCCTCTTTCCTTTATTATGTAACATATAGAAAAAGAGATGGAGATGGAGAAATATAATTGTACATTGAATTGGTCCAAAAGGGCTAATGTAATTGGTTCTCTCATTTTATAACTAACTTCGATTGTTTTATAATTCTACACTTTATAATGTTTTGGGGGACATTACAAAATCAAACAAATCCACATTGCATGGATGCAATCTCATTTCTTTTTCCCCTAATAGTCAAGATATCTTTCACTCTTGCAGATAAGTGTGTCTTCCACAAAGAAGTTTTTGTTTGTGTGTGTGTTTAGTTAACTTTACCTAATGTCATTATCACTCTGGTATATGCAGTGAACATGAAGTTTTCCTTAAAGAGAAAATTCAAGAACAGTAAGTAAATCAATTTCAGAATTTCCCATTGACATCTGCGATATGGCTACTGAATAAATGTCTTTTCTCCACCTTCTAGAAGAAAGAGTTCCTCTATATTTTTAGCAATTTCAACCAAATTACAAACAGCTCCCAAAGTCACTTTACTGGGCAGCTCCTGGGGAAGAAATTCCCTTACAGGGTCCCTCCGCCACCTCTCCCCGACAACGGTGCCTTCAATAGCTGGAACTCCTATAGGATAGATCACAGACAGTGCCTGCCCAGGCTGACCCATCTCCAGGGCAGTTTTCTTTTTTCCCTTCCAGATACTTTGTGTTAACAGCTTGAGGGCGTTCAATCAGCACCGCTTTGATCTCGGCTGGAACTGTAATTATTTAACATTGTTACACGGATTTCTATAATCCACCCCACCATTAAATCCCTTTTACGTCCTCATCTTCTGAGGCCTAATCTGCATCCGGACACTTAGGTTGTCTCCTCCGCTGGTCTCATCAGGAGCCTGCATTCTCCAACATTCCGGCTGACGATTTTCTCCCGCTCTTATGAATTCATTTTCTCACAAATTGAAAACTACAAAAAATGCCTTGTGCATTCGGTCTGTTTTTAAGAGCCCCCTATTGAACACTGGGATCATTCAACCATTCTCTGCAAACTTTATTTTTCCCAATTCTATGGAATTCATGTACTCAGGGTAGGTTTTATTAAAAGAATGATAAGCATATATTTGATTTTTAAATGGATTTTTGTAAAAGCATGCACAACAGAAAGTAGCCAATGCTGTGTCTTTTTGAAAACACAGGAGGAAGGGTTTGGTAACATTTTGAAGTTTCTTATTTCTTCTTCAGAAAGTGAACTGAGCAGTTCTGGACGGGCCATTCTATATAATAAAACCCTAATATGCAATTTGACTGAACAGTGGAATGACCAGTCGTTATGACGCCCACTGGCCACCAGGGGGCAGATGCTCAACGCAGAAGCTGCCCTCTGGTGGTCAGTGCACTCCCACAGGGGGTGCACTGCTCAGCCAGAAGCTGGGCTCACAGCTGGTGAGCGCAGCGGTGGTGGCAGGAGCCTCTCTGCTGCAGGCAGGTGGTAAGGAGCAAGGGGTCCTGGACTGTGAGAGGACACAAGCCAGGCTGAGGGACAGCCCCTCCCCCCAGTACACAAATTTCATATAACAGGCCCCTAGTAAAATAGAAAGATATAAAAGTGACTGAGAATAGGAATCTCTTGAGGACAATTTGGTAGGAATGTCTGAAGAGGTCTCTGAAAGTAGGTCCCAAGAAAAGGGGGAAAGAGAGAGAGGAAGGCAACTTTGAACAACTTTGAGGCCCTCTAAAAACCAGAGGGCAGTCCAGAGTAGAAAGTCCAAGAGACAAGCTAGGATTTTAAGCCCTTTAAAAAATATTTTTTAATATTTTAATATTAAATATTTAATAGTCAATATTTTATTGAACTCAGAGAGGAAGGGAGAGGGAGAGAGAGACAGAAACATCAATGATGGGAGAGACTAATTGATTGCCTGCCTGCTCCACACTGGGGATCATGCTGCAACCCAGGCATGTGCCCTAACCGGGAATCGAACCCTGACCTCCTAGTTCATAGGTCAACGCTCAAGCACTGAGCCATGCCAGCTGGGCTTAAGCCCTTTTTGAGTAACTATCCTGGGCCCTATGGTTTAGACAACTCTGCCATTATACTATCCATGTCTCTGTTATTTTTCTGTCCATGTTTTTATTGTATCTACTTTAGTAATTTATTCTATGATTTTATTATTCATGTTTCTTATGTCACCCTAAATCTTTTGTGGAACAACACTGAGCACAATCAACGAGTAAATTATTTTTGAAAACCTAAAATAGTTTAGCACTTCAAATTCAACTGAAAGTTTAATTCTAATCAAGGATATTGAATCCTATAAAAGACTCTGATTTCCTGAACAAATTAGATACAAACTGATTCACGATTTCTCTGGCCGTTGAAAACTTAAAAGAATTCTAATGGCAAAGAAACAAGGTTGAAAGCAAGGTGATGGTGATGTCCTGTTTACATCACTTGTATATCCCTTTGTGCGAGTCACTCTTCTCAGTAATTCACTCATGTGATGCTCACAAAACCCTATGAAGCGGGTATCCAGACTCCCATGTTACATGTGATGCTCACAAAACCTTATGAAGTGGGTATACAGCATTTCCATGTTACATGTAATGCTCAAGAAACCCTATGAAGTGGGTATACAGCACTCCCATGTTCCATGTGATGCTCAAGAAACCCTATGAAGCGGGTATCCAGACTCCCATGTTACATGTGATGCTCACAAAACCTTATGAAGTGGGTATACAGCATTCCCATGTTACATGTAATGCTCAAGAAACCCTATGAAGTGGGTATACAGCACTCCCATGTTACATGTGATGCTCACAAAACCCTATGAAACAGGTATACTCCATTCCCATGTTCCATGTGATGCTCACAAAACCCTACGAAACAGGTATACTCCATTCCCATGTTCCATGTAATGCTCACAAAACCCTATGAAGCAGGTATATCGCTGTTTCATGTTACATGCGATGCTTAAGAAACCCTATGAAGCAGGTATATCGCATTTCCATGTTACATGTGATGCTCACAAAACCCTATGAAACAGGTATACTCCATTCCCATGTTCCATGTGATGCTCACAAAACCCTACGAAACAGGTATACTCCATTCCCATGTTCCATGTAATGCTCACAAAACCCTATGAAGCAGGTATATCGCTGTTTCACGTTACATGCGATGCTTAAGAAACCCTATGAAGCAGGTATACAGCACTCCCACAATACAGATGAAAACGTTGAAGGGAAGAGAGAGTAAGTAATTTGTCCACGTTTACTGAACTGTTAAGCAGAGGAGCAGAATTCAAAAGCATTTTTCATCTCAGATGGTGTCTCCCCTTCTACCCCTACAAGCTTCACTTACTAGCAATGTGAGATTAAGTCAACTACCTAACTACTCTAAGACTGACCATCGTCACCTGTAAACAAGGGATAGCCTGCTGGGCTTGTGAAAATTGAAGAGGTAACTAATGGACCACGTCACGCAGTACCTAGGAAAGAGAAAGCATCCGCCAAGGGAGTTGCCACCCTCAATGGGAGTCCTAGTGGGGTCACTGATCAGCTATATTAGTAAGTTTTTTAAGCCTCAATATCCTCAACTGTAAAATAAAGCACAGTGGCTGTGGTCAGGATGCTCAGTATATTATATATGTTATGATTATTATGTGTGCTTTCCAGGAAGAAACCAGATAAATGATAAAATAAACACAGCCACCAAAAATGTTGGGACCTAGAAAGGGAAACCTTAGATTTTACAAACATTTTATTGAAGTATAAATTAAGTTTGATGAACAGTTTTAAAGGGGGAAAAAAACCTATTTTTTTTTCCTTGCTTGCATTTTAGGGAAGGAAAAAGACAACTCCAAGTTAGGCGAAGTGATATTAAAATATGTTAGCAAATAACAGGTGCCATTATTTGAAAAAGGGCACACTGTATAAAAACCAGACAGAAAGAAGTAGTAATGAGGTCAAAGTGCTTAATTTTAATTCCATGAGGATTTGTGTTGTGGTCTTACCTAGTGTTCCCATGCCTCAGTTCCCCATTGGTCAAAGGGGAAACAATATTCCTAGAGTCGTTATGAGGGAAAACAATGAGAATGTGCTTGCTCCTACTTCCCTAAGCCTACAGTAGTAACTGGCACATAGCAAACTCTGAGTAAATATAGTTACTAGAGACATAAATGGAAAGGGGAAAACTAAAAAGTTCCCAGAGCAGAGTTTTGTGACCTCAACATTAATTCTAAATAGCTTTTCTTCTGATCATTTGAAGAAAATAACACTTTAAAAAATAAATGTTTTAGGTCATCTCATTTAATGATTTTACCTTTATCAGTACTTTTGTGCGCACGTTTTATGATTTCTAAAAAAGAGTGTCAATGAAGTGAATGGATAAGATGTCATAAATTGTAAAAACTTAATATCAAGTGCCCAAAGGAAATCAGAAGTGTTAATTTCATGTACTTTTAAACCATGTTTGAAATATTTAATGTATTTTTATAAGCTGTTATATGTCATCTTCACTTGATTTACTATTTACCCTATTAAAATATCTCATAACTATATTTACATTTTATTATGCTTACCTTTAAAAGTAAAAAATGAGTTAAATCCAGAAAGCTAACTAATAACCTCATCTTCGGTTTAAAATGTGCTAAAATATTCTAGTATATATTAATCATAAATTATTGGCATGAAATGTTAGCCTTAAGTCATATGAGTTCTTGAAATAATTCATTTCCATTTTCCAGAGAGAAAAACCTATTTTATAAAAAATTAATTTTGCCACACAATTGTAATTACGATTTTTAATGAATGAATAATGTGGACTTTTCAAAAATATCTAGTTCTTTAAAATCGAAGGATATTTTCCTATAATACACATCAATGTGAAAAAAAAGTATTCTATATGGTTGAGTGCTTTATAACATGTCATATTTATATTCAAATTTGGTACAAAATGTAATGATAATCATTAAATTTAATGACTTAAAATAGTTCAACGATTTTTTACACAATGAATAAAGCATATTTTCCTTGCAGAGTAAAATTAAAGGTTCACTTTTGTTTATGTAACCATAAGAAAACACTTGCCCTTACATTGCTCAAAAAAAAGTGTGTGTGTGTGTGTGTGTGTGTGTGTGTGTGAGAGAGAGAGAGAGAGAGAGAGAGAGAGAGAGAGACAGAGAGAGAGAGAGAGAGAGACAGAGACAGAGAGACAGAGAGAGACAGAGAGAGACAGAGAGAGACAGAGAGAGACAGAGAGAGAGACAGAGTGAGAGAGAGAGAGAGAGAGACAGAGAGAGACAGAGAGAGAGACAGAGTGAGAGAGAGAGACAGAGAGAGACAGAGAGAGAGACAGAGTGAGAGAGAGAGACAGAGAGAGAGAGAGAGAGAGAGAGAGAGAGAGAGAGAGACAGAGAGAGGGACAGAGAGAGAGAGAGAGAGAGAGAGAGAGACAGAGAGAGAGAGAGAGAGATTGATTCAGAGCAGAGACTCTGAGAGGAAGAAGCTGTACAGCCTACTCCCAGAGCCGCTTCCAGATGACGCCTTCAGAGCCAGGGCTGGGTGGGGAAGGCCCTGCTTAGTCCTTCGCCACTTTCAAACCATTTTCAGAGCGAACACAAACACTTAGCCATGGCGCTGGCCACTTTCATTTTACCCAAATCTCTGTTGTGTTTTGATCAGAACTACCACAATAGGCTGTTGCCTGAGTGACTCACGCCAGTCCCTCTCTCACCCCTAACTACAATTTAGCCTCTATAGTAACGCCAGGTGGGTTATCCGCCCTCTGCCTACAAGGTTGGAATGTCTTTCTCCTCTTCTCTTTTCCCTCTGTCACCTGTTTCCACGCTCACAAAGTACGGAGGCCTTCCCTGGCCTCCCAAAGCAAGAGACAGGTGTCTCCTTCTCTGGGCTTCCTTTATGATCTTCCATGACTTGCAAGCCTCCATTCACCAGCTTTGGTAAAATTCCTGTTAGCGAGAAGGTAAGCCTCTCCTTCTGGAGACCTGTTTCTTTACTCGCCCCAAATTCTCCGAGAACCTCCATCAGCATTATGTCTAACCACCAGCACCCTGCCCTTCTCCCTCTGTGCAAGCTGGTCTCTTAGCCGCCTCCCCGCCGCCACTCGCACTTGGCAATACATGACCTTCCTCTCTCTTTGCTACCCCTGCACACTGCACGGGCCTGTACAACGAAATCCATAAAAATGTGTTCTATCTCATCATTTGCCTGTCTTCAACTTTGTACTATGAACTTTTTGAAAGTAGTCTGACTACAAATCATCTTTTTATTCTTAGAGTCTAGCACACAGTTATTCTTCAATAAATGCTTAAACTAATTAAATTTATTAATTCAATGTGGGTCTGCAAAGGTGCAGGAGATAAGTATACGATCTGGCAAGCATATGCAAATTATATTTATAAGTAAGTTACAAGCTCCAAGTATCAAACTCAGAAACAAGTGTAGGAATTTATTATGATGACAGAGACAGAATAATCCCCAAGGTCCAAACGCAGTCCTGAGGTTAAAACAACAACAAATATAACAATTTGCTGTTGTCAGTTTGAATACTGGAAAGACAGAAAATAATATTTCTAACCCATATCAAATTTATAATAACTTACTATCTAACATATTATCAAATTTAGGATATCAATTGCATTAAAAGTGATAAACCTCAAAAAACTCCTGTAAACTAGTAGGTAGACCAGCTATTAGGAGATAAAACTTAAAATGATAAAATTTAAAACAAATGACAAAAATGTATTATGCAAAACCTGAAGATATGATAATGGCAGGAAATAAAAAATAACTTCAAAATAATTTATTGCCCTAACCGGTTTGGCTCAGTGGATAGAGTGTCGGCCTGCGGACTCAAGGGTCCCAGGTTCAATTCCAGTCAAGGGCAAGTACCTTGGTTGTGGGCACATTCCCAGTGCGGGGTGTGCAGGGGGCAGCTGATCGATGTTTATCTCTCATCGATGTTTCTAACTCTCTATCCCTCTCCCTTTCTCTCTGTAAAAAATCAATAAAATATATTGAACAATAATTTATCAAAGTTAATGGATAGTTGGCTCAGAATAGTTTAATACAAGAATATAAATTTCTTTGGAAACATATCTCTAAATTCTAAAATTTGATTCTTTTTTTAATTTAGTGAGTTTTTATTATGATTACATATATATATAAAACATAAAATTTGCCATTTTAACCAAGGTGAAGTTTACAATTAGTGGCATTGAGTACACTTAAAATGTTGTATAACCATCACTACTATTCATTTCTAGAACTTTTCATCATCCCAAACAGAAATTCTATATCCATCTGAGTATAGGCGTAATGTAAAAACTTTCAAACTTGCACATTTGATCTTCCTAAAAAAAAATCTACTAAATAATTTACAATAGTTCCATCTACCTGTTAAAGCAATTCTAAGAATTTTTCAGAATGAAAGATTCTTAGCTAGAAATAGGTGAATAGTAATGAATAATTTTATTAATAAATAGATCCATGGAAATCCAAATACGTTATTTATGTATCAAGAACACTTCAAGCTAACACAGTCCAGGTATGGTACCAAAGCTCCACTTTAAAAGTTCTAGCTAAAAATCGCTAGTATTGGTTGCTCTAGGGACTGCACTATGCATCTTAATGTTTCACTATCTTTTCAGACTTTGTATGAATTACTTCAAGAAAGATGTAGGAACTTTCTAATAGTACAGTTGCATTTCTTCATCCTCTTTTCTACTTTTATCATATCTATTACATCTATATACATTTTTTTTAAATGTTTTTATTGAATTCAGAGAGGAAGGGAGAGGGAGAGAGAAACAGAAACATCAGTGATGAGAGAGAGTCATTCATCGGCTGCCTCCTATTGCATCTCCCATTGCAGGAGGATTGAACCTACAACCTGGGCATGTGCCCTGACCGGGAACTGAACCATGACCTCTTGTTTAATAAGTCGACACTCGACCACTGAGCCATGCAGGCCAGGCTTATGGGAACTTTTACTGTAACCAGTTGATTTTGCCATGGGAGCAGGGTATAGGACAAGAAAAAATAGTCTGTTATCTATTTTTCTGGGAGCATGATATATTTACAAAATTTGACACTATCCATTTTCCAGCATGATACTTGAAGGAAAAGGTCACTGCAAAGTTAGGTCCAAAGAAAATTAATCTCAAAACCATTATCCTTTAGCTTGAATTTCTCAATTAAGCTTATATAGTACAAGCAAATTAGGCAAATTCTAGAACAATTCAGTATCTAAACAGCCTTACTTCCCATTCTTATACAAATGAACAGAAATAACAATAATAAATGGTATATTCTATGCAGTATTTTATAACTCAAGGACATATCTTTCCAAACCATAAATAAGTACTTTGCCTTCAGCCTACTTTTTTGTTGTTGTTGGGTTTATATGCGCCCTAATTCTACATGAGAATGCCAACGGAAGTAAGGGAATGAGATAGAGAACTTTTTCACTCCGTTTATGTGGTATTCTGTTCTACAGAGGGTAAAGCTTTCATCTCCTAATCCAGTATCCACTTAACTACACTATAGAAGATTTATTTTGACTCCCCTCTTGTTTCATAAGGAGCTCAAAAGTCTGTAGCAAATTTTGCCACTTTTGTTATAATGTTTTTCTGACACCTCCCCCACAACCTGGTTCTTTCTCTCTCTCCTCCCCCCCCCCCCCCCCGCCTCCCCCAGCCTCATTTTCATATGGACACAAAGCATTGGGATAAAATGATGGTTCATTATAGTAGTACAGAGCTCTTATCTTCATCCGGCAAGAGTCATTTCCTTCCAAAGATTGAAATGCAAATGTGAAAATTAATGATAACTGCATTATCTGATAGCAGAGATAATACCAATTCACTGTCAGAGTAATACACAGTCATTCTACGATTTCCTCCGCTTCTCAAAATATTCTTCTTACTGTCAGACTATATCTATGGTTAACTATGTTTCATAGGTTTCTGTTAATTTACTTCAAATGGCATTTCCCAGATCTTATATCTACCACATTTTCCCAATCAAAAAGGAAACGAAATCAGAACTGTAATCTCCAAGCCCTTCTTTGGATGAACTAGTAAGGAGAAGAAGAAGAAAAAAAAACAAAAAACCTGTATCATTAGTGTGTGCTTCTACCTCACAGTGGTCTTGTAGCCACCATTCCACTTTCTGCAAAACACTCTCACCTTCTTAGTTTAATTTAAGGCACAAAGCAGAACTAGCCTGATCATTCGCGTGCATCCATAATGTTAAACAGCAACTGAATGAGGTGACTTGTTTATGATTTCTTAACCAATTTTAGTCCAGGTGCAACAAGTACACATGTATGATTTTATGCTAGACAATTATTCCTGCAAAGTATATACATTAAAATTTCTTTAACTGAATCATGATTTCACTCTATCGGAATAGAACAGAGTTAATGTCACCCTATGGTGACTCCTACATAACAAAATTATTTTGCAAAGTTAATTCACAGTACAAGTGTTTAATGAGGACTTATCATTAAACAGGCATTGTAAGGCATTATAAGGGCTACAAAAACACAACTGCCAAATGATCCTAAAAGTCATATTAAGAGCTATTTATTAAACATGTCTAAAGCTTTGAGCTCTTCTGTTTACACAGAAAATGTCAATAATGATGTAGATTTTATTATTATTAGCCCCATTTTATACTTAAGGAAACTTAGGCCTTGGTGAATTAATAACTTATCAAAGCCACACAATTGATAAGTGACAAGGTCACAATGTAAATGGAAGAAATGTTTTTGGTTTTCTCCACTCTTACACTATCCAAAAATAATTTACCTCATGGAAAGTCAGACTTCCATGAATCAATCTGTAATATATGATATAAAAGTTATTTATAATTGTATTCTACTAATTCATCAAACAGTCAGTGAAGGTTATTATTTTCGTTTGCATTTTTATTAAAATGTCCCAAATATCTAACATATAAATATCAAAATCTACTTAAATAAAATACATGCTTATCTTGAAAAGTTCATGTTAAAGAATCTACATAACTGCTTGCCCTAAATTTTATATCTGTGTATATTTGCATTAATACACATGTACTTATTTGCATAATTTGAGTTACATGTTCCTTTATTAGAGCTCCTGGAAATTTCAATTATAGCTGCTGTAAGTCTGATGGCGAGACCTAGATTTACTCAATATTAAACCAGAAAAATCAAATTATTCAGTATTCCCAAGTGTAGGACGAAGTAACAATGTTTATAATAACATAACCTAGAGAGTTAGCATTCTTAGAGTTAATATAAGTAAAATGTGACTTTTATAGTGATTCTTTCATAGTGATAAATCATGAATTTATAACAGTTTTTCTGAATTCTCTTCCCCAAGTCTCCTTCTAAATCTAAATACATAAGTTAATACTCTAGACCAGTGGTTGGCAAACTCATTAGTCAACAGAGCCAAATATCAACAGTACAACGACTGAAATTTCTTTTGAGAGCCACATTTTTTAAACTTAAACTATATAGGTAGGTACATTGTTATTAACTTAATTAGGGTACACCTAAGGCCTAGGAAGAGCCACACTTAAGGGGCCAAAGAGCCGCATGTGGCTCGCAAGTCGCAGTTTGCAGGCCACGGCTCTAGACTTTGTCCAGGGATTATTCCAAAGATTTCTTTAAAAGATAAAGCCAGAGATATAAACACTATTTCCAAATAAGGTCAACATTCTTAACTATCCGTCACTGTTTTAAGGAAAGGGAAACCCATTAACATCTGCTGAATCCCATGCTCTTCCAAGCTCTGTGCTAGATACTTTCTATATATCAGCCCTTTCAAATGTCACCCTCATAACAATGTTTCATGCAGTTACTATTCTTTCCATTTTATAGATAAGGAAATTGAGGCCTGGCTGTTTAATATGCCTGAGCTCACAGGCCCCAAGCATCAATGTGTGAGCTCAAGGACAGATCTGTCTGACTCTTTAATTCATACCTTTTCTTCTATAGTTTAGGCCATTCCCTTCTTTCTAGCTTGACATACTTAACTAGTGCATCAATGACTTCAATGCAACACAGGAGTAATGAAAAGAGGTTAAGGAGAGAAATAGCATCAAGGGAGTGTGGGCAGCATCATACAACATCTTTGGACTTCCCCCTAGCACCTTTCAAAATTATTAGTACACAATAACCATTTGATTAAGTGTATAAGAATATTGGTAAACTGAAATACTGCAAGGGTGATAAAACATGAAACGTGTGAGGGTAATAAAAGAAAAGAAGAGGTATTTAATGTAGGCAGAAGTGATATAAGCGAAGTACAGGCAAATACAGATGAAAAGGAGAAAGACTGGATAACAAGTACCTATGAATTAGGTTCATGTAATTAAACATTAAAGAATTTCACACCACAGAACTGGTTTCAAATGTAAGGTAATTTTTGCAAAAGATGTTTAGGTCCCACCCAATCCTAAGAGTGAACAAAGGTCCAAGCAATTACCAAATGTGCCTTTTAGTTGAATAACAAACAAAGAAAAAAAAGTTTTCACTGTAAAGCTGGCATTTGATAAAAATAGAACACTGCAGATAGGAGTTGATTCATTATTGAAATGAGCCATCAAGAAAGGTTGAGGAGCCGTCTTCAATCAAACCCTTTAAAAATAAGATAAATCCTAATCTATCTTAAATGATGTCAGCTCTATGCCTCAAATTCTTTAGATAATTTCCTTGTCCTTTTATTCTGTCTATTTTTAGAGAAAACCGCCTATCTTAGAGTGACTGTCTGAATTGGGGGGGAGGGCCTCAACATTAGGAGACCTTGAAGTCACACCTGGCTCATTACCTCATGTCTTAGCTAATAATTTGTGGTTAAATTCAAAAGTAGATGCATTTTTGTGCAACCGCAGATACTACTATTGGGCTTTAAAAAAATGCCGAGAAGAATGTTAAAAGGTTCTGCTTCAAGAATCAACAATTCCAAAGCCATAATAATGATCATGTGCATTTTATGTGTATACCTCTTACAAATTCCATAATATGATTTTCTGCATTTGACAACTGGGAATACAGGCACAGAGATCGTAAGCAAATTGCTAAACATGACCCAGCAAATTGATGGCAAATCCAGAACCTGAACCTTAAATGCTTAGAATCCAGAGCTATTTTCTAACATGTTTGGAAACGGTCATTAAGACCTGGATAATTTTATCTCAATACAGTTGGAAAATACCAATAATGTTTTGTGAAGAACAAAAATCTGAGTAAAGCCCTAACTGGTTTGGCTCAATGGATAGAGCATCAGCCTGCGGACTCCAGGGTCCCAGGTTCGATTCCGGTCAAGGGCATGTACCTTGGTTGCAGGCACATACCCAATAGGGAGTGTGCAGGAGGCAGTTGATCAATGTTTCCCTCTCATCAGTGTTTCTAATTCTCTATCCCTCTCCCTTCCTCTCTGTAAAAAATCAATAAAATATATATTTAAAAAAATCTGAGTAAAAGTATTGATATAATCTCTATTTATATAATTGCAAAAGTAAAAAAAAAGTCCTCTATACTTTCTCCTGATTAAAGGAAAGACATAAATATTCTACCTTAAAAACATAAATATCCAACAGATATTCTTTTGTTGAACCTCATCAAAAAGTTTCAAAGTAATTAAACTTTTTTTTTTTTTGCAAAATAGGGGAAAATGTTTTATCAATTTTACTGTACATATTAAAATTTTTCTCATACACATACCTGCTTAAAGACATACATTTTTCTTTAAAGTTTTTACATATTCATATGTGTCACAAAAAAAGAACATTTCTCCACTGTCAACTACAGAAAATTTTCATTAAATCAGACAGATTAAATTAATTTCACTTAAAAGTGAAAAATCATATCTTGAATGAAGTTATACTTTAACTTACTCCTCAGTATATTCTGTACATTTTTAATCAAAGGCAGTCTTCCCTGAATTGAAAAGACCGAATTATGCAATAAGGTCAGAATGCCAGAAGTCCACATTTCCTTTTAAACTCTTAAAAACTGGTTTTATGGTACTTTATATACATAATACACTAGAGGTTCGATGCATGAAATTCGTGCAAAGGGCTCGGCCCTCGCATCCGCAGCAGCTTGCCTCAGCCCTTGCAGCCATGGCTTCATCCTGAAGGTCGTCCAGTAGGACGTCCGGAAGGTCATCCAGAAGGTCATTTGGCTATCTGGTCTAATTAGCATGTTATGCTTTTATTATTATAGATTGTCATCCAAAATCTTGTGTAACATTATGCTATGGTACACAGAATACAAACATTTGTGTGTCTCATGAGTAATATTAGAAATGACATCCTAATAATCAGATAGTGTATCTTCATTTTTGTTTGCATTTTATTTTACAGCAGCTGGTTTCAGAAAATTCCTACCAGAGTTCCTCTCCTCTTCACACACAGCGGAGAGCAAACTGCAAAGTCACACAAGGCTGAAAATGTGATTGAAATGTAGGGATCTCTCTTAGTGAAAAATGTTACTGCTTTGAAAATTATGGCGAAAATCATTTCTAAACTCACTTATATTCTTAAGCCCTATGACATCAGTTGTAAATTACATTGGCACCAAATACAAAGGTGTGGTTTTTCCACAGAGTTTTTATGAACTTTATATATTTATATACCATTATATTGGTGTTTTGGAGTATTTTGATCAGTTTTTGTTTTTCTTGAAATGGTAAGATGTCAGGATCTTCAAAATTAAATTAAGTTTTCATTCATGAAAATGAAAATGTTGCCAAAACCCTGACTCTAAGTGAGGCATCTGTTGGTATTTTCTAAACTTCTAAGTACATATTGAGACTCTATAACTTACAATATGACTACACTGAAAATTTTTCTTTGAAGTATTATTATGTATTATTATTATTACTGTTTTGAAGTTTTAAAAATATGCCCAGTTTGGATACAGATTTAGCATAAAGATTTCAGTCCAAAGAAAAAGCAAGTAGAGTTGACTAATTCTTCTATGAGTATGAATGCAAACAAGATGAAGACTTCAAGCAAAGGTAGCCTGTGGTTGTTATAATCTATCAAAAAGATAAAATTTTCTTTAGATAATGATGTTTATTTAACCTCCCAAGTAACCAGTATATAAACAGATAACTTTCTTAAGATCAGAGTTGAGGTCATGAAGAGTTTATGACCTAATTATAATTTGAGAAAACCCAGTGAATTTCTGATAGTAGCAACAGGTGGCTGCATTTTAAATTTTCTGTCCTACCTGGTCCATCCCAGTCACCCGTCTCCACTCCAGGCTGCCCCGGCTTCTCTGGCTGCGTGTCCCCATCGGACTCCGTCGTCTCCTGGACGCCTTCTTCATCACCTAGGAACACCAACACAGAGAGAAAGGGAAATGAGGATTTAAACTTGACATTTAAGTCCTTGCAGCGGGATGTGCTTAGAATATGTCTGATCACATATTCATTACATATATCGTCATTATACTGACAATGTCCATGATTATTCATTTTGATATCTATTACAGCTTGATAATAAACAAAATCAGCATTATTCATTAATAAAGTTAACTGCTATAAACAATAAAAAGCATTCCCATAAAATTTTTCACTTGAAGTTAATAGTCTATATAAGAAGAAAAGTTAAAAAGCAGTGTGTAATTTTTATAATACCCTCATTATAGAAAATCTTAACTCACTTATTTCTGAGTTATAATTTTTATAGAGACAAGATGCAAAAGACAACATTAAATATCATAGAAAAGACATATTTATGTTTGGGGTTGAATATAGGTTATTTTATTTTATTTTATTTTATTTTTTAATATATATTTTTTTAAATATATTTTATTGATTTTCCACAGAGAGGAAGGGAGAGAGATAGAGAGTTAGAAACATCGATGAGAGAGAAACATCGACCAGCTGCCTCCTGCACATCCCCTACTGGGGATGTGCCCGCAACCCAGGTACATGCCCTTGACCGGAATCGAACCTGGGACCTTTCAGTCCGCAGGCCGACGCTCTATCCACTGAGCCAAACCGGTTTCGGCGAATATAGGTTATTTTAAAGAAGATTTTATTTTTTCCCCAGCTTTAGGCTTGCTAAAACTAGGCCATATTTACTTTTTAAATGGGTCTAGAAAAGGCTATATTTAAATGATTAGAATATGTGATGGGCCAGTGACTCAGTCCTCACAATGCAAGAAGCTATATAGAGAGGTATCCTTGTAATACAGTCCATGAATAATTCCAATGAGGACAATTAAGATACAGAAATACAGAGCCCAGAAGCATAAAATGACATTGACCAGGTAGAACCTATTATGACTAATTTTGGACTTCTACCTTCATAGTGAAGCACTAGGTTATTTCAGTGGGGGACTGATATGACCATGTGACATACGTTCAATAATCAACACTAATAAAAGAGAAAAATGGTAATTGGCGTACGAGCTACCCTTTTCATTGGCTAATCAGGGCTATATGCAAATTAACTGCCAACTAAGATTGGCAGTTAACTGCCAACAAGATGGCGGTTAATTTGCATACGTAGGCACAATGCAGGGAGGCGAAAGGGAAAGCAGGAAGAAGCCCCCTGCCACTGACAGTGATTGGAAACCCAGGGGGGAGCTAAGAGCTGGGGGGCCACCTTTGCCCTGCCCCCCAGCCATGATCGGAGAATCAGGTGCCTTTTCCGCCCTGGCCAGTGAGAACAGGAAGTAGGGGTGGAGCCAGCGATGGGAGCTGGGCATGGTCGAAGCTGGCAGTCCCGGGAGCTAGGGGTCCCTTGCCTGGGCCTAAAGCGGAGCCCACGATCGCGGGGCCGCTGCAGCTGTGGGTCCCCGCTGCCCGGGCCGGACGCCTAGGCCAGAGGCGTCAGGCCTGGGCAAGGGGCCGATCCTGCGATTGGAGGGTGATGGGGGTCAACGCCTGAGGGCTCCCAGTATGTGAGAGGGGGCAGGCTGGGCTGAGGGACACTCCCCCCCCCACACACACACCCAGTGCATGAATTTCGTGCACCGGGCCCCTATCTATATAATAAAAGCCTAAGCGACCATTACAGTGGAATGACCAGAATGACCAGTGACTATGATGTGCACTGACTACCAGGGGGCAGATGCTCATGGTAGGAGCTGTACCCTGGTGGTCAGTGTGCTCCTACAGGGGGAAGTGCTGCTCAGCTAGAAAGCCAGGCTCATGGCTGGCGAGCACAGCAGTGGTGGCGGAAGCCTCTCTCGCCTCCATGACAGCGCTAAGGAGCAGCGAGCCAAGCAGTAAGGAGCAAGGGGTCCCGGACTGCGAGAGGGCGTAGGCCGGGCTGACAGACCCTCACCCCCCCACCCGCTGCCGCCGCCCAGTGCATGATTTTCATGCACCAGGCCTCTAGTTAACATATATTTATTGAGTTTCTATAAACACACTTTTTTTGGTCTGGTCTTTGCCTTCTCTTTATTCATTCCATAACAACATTGACTCATGTCTCAGATAACCTTGTCCGAAATTTTTGTGAGACTATAGTTCACTCTACTCTGAAATATTTTATTAGGCAAATTACTTATTTGGAAGAAGAAAAAAATAATGACAAATACAGTGAGAAACAAGTATGTTTGGAAAAATATATCAGAATCGTCAAATATATCAGAATCACAAACATGAGAAGTAAAAAGTTTTCATTTGAATCTGTAAAAGTTCATCTTTATTGAACAGAAGTGATATACATCATTATTAATTGATTAAAATACTACATTTTGATTCCTAGGCACTGTGTTGATCATTAAGAACACAAAACAAAGATTGGCCCTAACTTGCAGACTATGACAGAGACAAATCAATAGACTGCAACCTCACATGATGAGTGCTTTGATGGGAGCATCCATGATATACGAGGCACACAGGCATGACACCTGACATGGACTTGGTGCAGTAGAGGCTTCCTAGAGGAAGGAAGCAAAAACATATCTGACATTTTGCAGGCTTGATCTTAGAGGAAACAACTCTATAGGTATAATGTCCCAAGCCTCCATTTTTCAGGTTAAAAATGAATAATCCCTTATGAAAAACAATATAGTAATTTCATTGTGGCAAGAAAAATGGCAGCTTAAGGTGGTTAAAGTTAAACCATTTCAAAGATATAAGAGTTGTGTCCAGATGAAGTTTCAAGATGCCAAAGAGAAACAGAAAAATATTGCTATCATATGATAGTTAACTGAACAAAGTCCTTTCCTTCATTTGATATAGACTGAATTTACCCATGATTATTCTCATCCAGCATCACTAGGAAAAGAAAATGGTAGAATGACTACAAATCTCAGCAGACCTTCGATGCACAGAGAAATTTGGTCAATAGCTCAAAATGAAAATTCTATAGTTCAGCTTATTAAGGGCTTGATTGAACTAGTAATTTCATAAAGTAAAATAAGTTCATTAAATGTCACTTAACGGTCAAATCAAAACTATAGAGCTTAGCTATGGTAAATTGTGCTGCTATGAACATAGGGGTGCATATATCTTTTCTGATTGGTGTTTCTAGTTTCTTGGGATATATTCCTAGAAGTGGGATCACTGGGTCAACGGGGAGTTCCATTTTTAGTTTTTTGAAGGAACTCCATACTGTTCTCCACAGTGGCTGCACCAGTCTGCATTCCCACCAGCAGTGCACGAGGGTACCTTTTTCTCCACATCGTCTCCAGCACTTGGTTTGTTGATTTGTTGATGATAGCCATTCTGATAGGTGTGAGATGGTACCGCATTGTCGTTTTGATTTGCATTTCTCTGATGTTTAGTGACTTTGAGCATGTTTTCATATGTCTCTTGGCCTTCCTTATGTCCTCTTTCAAAAAGTATCTATTTAGGTCTGTTGCCCATTTTTTGATTGGTTTATCTTCCTTTTGTTAATTTGTATGAAAAAAAACAGATCCAGAGACAGAAGCATCGATCAGACCATCAAACCTCAGAGGGAAGACAGGGGAAGGTGGGAGTAAGGGGGAGAGATCAACAAAGGACTTGTATGCATGCATATAAGCCTAACCAATGGACACAGACACCAGGGGGGTGAGGGCATGAGTGTGTGTGTGGGGGGGGGCGCGGAGGGGAGTACCGGGGGGGATAAGGACACATATGTAATACCTTAATCAATAAAGAAAAAAGAAAAAAATATTTTAAAAAAACAAAACTGTAGAGCATAGATTTCAACTTGTGCCAACATCTGGAGCAATGCTCGGTATTGATAATCCTGATTCATGGGATACTTTGCTCCAATTTGTTTCAAAATGCAGCACATATAATTAGAACTACTGAAAAGAATTGCAAAGTATTTAATGAAGCACTGTGGAAATAGTTGATTGTAAACAATTAGCAGCTCAAAAGAAATTGCATTTATTTAAGCTATTTATGAAACTGGGTGATATATATACACACCCAGACACACACACACACACATAGACATATACACACACATACATATATCTTCAATAAAAATAAATCCTGAGCGAGAGAAGAATAGTTTAAAGTTTCTGCCTGATTATTTAATGGTGTTTTCTCAAAGAAAGAATGCAAAAAAAAGGGAAAGATGACCAAAAACACAAGAATGTCAAATAAAATTCTATTTTTTAGTGTAAAAAACAAAATGAGTCATAACTAAATGTATATTCATCTCAAGACCTGCTGTGTGCCAGACACAGAAATCATAAAGGTGAGTAAGACAGAGATCATGTCACGAAGCTCAGATTCCACATTAGACCTACACTCGGCTACCATCGTGCGTACCACCCAGCACGAGCTGAACACTTCATGGCATCACTTCAACTACTCTGCCATATACGAGCATCCTTCTGGTTCAGAGGAGCACACCAAGAGGCAGGTACGTGGGACGATGCCCAGGCACACTGCTAGGAGGGCCAAGAACTGATCCTGAGCCAGTCTGAATCCAAAGACCAAACTTCAAGCCATAATTACATTACAAAGTTTATTAGATTTCAAACAACAAAGAGCAAGATCGGATTTGGATAGTGGTTTTCCCCATAAATAAGCCTTGTTTCTTCATTATGCTAACATATTAAAATGAAATGTTTAATGGATTTAATCTTTATAAGCGTTACTTTACGTGGGACTCAGTAAAACCAACTACACAGAGATGCTTAATCAATAACCATTGCTCACTGACCAGTGAGGTAATTAGATTTTGGTTTCATTCTTTTTACCGTAATCTACTGCAATAGCATTATATTCATTAATTAACTGCTTTCAGCACACTATTTCTATTTAATAACTAAAATATGTCACATGTTTCAAGTTTTACAGCTTTCGTCTTCTACGTTTATCTCAGGAAACTAGCTCTTATTTTTATGGTAATGTTTTTACCTAATTCATTCTTAATCTTCTTACTAATGAAAAATAAAATTATTAAAAATAATTTAATCTAACATGAAATCTCTGAATTACTTTCAGGAAACACTATTTTCCTTCTCAATACAGGTTTCTTTCTTATGAATATACTTATTCTCATGGAAAGTTTATAAACAGAACTTCATTTTGATATTTGCTCAATTCAAGCATCTACTCAATTTGAATGGAAATGACTGTACTGACCTGTGTTCTTTTTTACTTCTATTCATTTTTAGTTTGTAAGTTTGAAATCAGCACTCCAGAGTAGCTTATGAAAAAAAAATGGCATGACAATTAACAGCCAACACAGTAATAACAAATTTGTTAAGATACTACTTCAAAAGCTTTTTTGGTAAGAAAAGGAAAGGGAGAAAAGGATGCTAGATAGAGAATTATCAAGAGACCTAGGAATGCATTTGACATTCATTCATGTACTTGCTAAAATCCTTTATTCACATCCTTTCATATAGAAATTTCAGTGAATTTTTAGCAAAGCACAAACACATTTAATGGGATAATCACTAAATATATTCAGAAACGGACTCATATAATGATGAAACGGAATAAATGCCAAGCAGTAACAAAATCTGTAAGATTTCTAAAATTATGGCTATGGAGTTAATGGTTTCCCATTGCGAGATTAAACTCTTTTGTTGGTCTTTTAAAAGATATCATGCATATTTTATGGGCCCTTGCATTTTTCTTAGTCTAGTTTTCAGAATCAATGAGACCCCTATCGGAGGAAACTGAAGGTGTTATTGAGCAATAGAGTCCACAGCACACATGACTGGGGGAAATGAACTGGAATATAGTCTTTGAAACACATGAAACAGAATCTCAAAATTCCATATTAGGTAGTGTTGGCAAGGTGATCAAAGCCCAGGGCCCTCCTCGACAGGCAAAAATCATTTCAAAAACACTAGCAAACATCTTTTCACCAAAAGTTAGATATTCCTGTCGGAATTCAAGATGCGCCACACTCTGAGACAGTCCCATCTTCAGCACAAAATAACAGGAGTGCTTGAAAGCAGTCAGGCAAGCAAACGGCCTTTCTCAACCTTGCTCTTTTAATCCGTGTAGTTCCTATCAATAGTAACCTCTTATAGAAATGCTTGTACAATATAACTATTGAACTTTCTTGACTAGGAATGCTACCGTCGCTGTTAGTCATCCCTATAATGTATTTTGCAATCAGCTAAATCATCAAAGTATTTTTTAACAATGAACAGTTCAGAAGTGACAGATCGACTTTCTTGTTCACAACTGCTTATCAGAGAAAAGATATCACATATGTTTTCCAGGTGCTTCCTATAGTTAGGGTACCTTCACAGAAGCCGCTCATGAAAGATAAGGTCATAAAAGAGATGAAAAATGTGAGCTTCATACACTTATGGTTTTATCATCAGACAAGATAGCTTTGGTTAAAGTACTTTAACACTCAAAAAACAGAAAACTGCAGCTCATACTGAAGGGCGAGGACATGCAAGTTTAAGATTCAGTTTGCGTTTGCTTTGCCTAATAGCCTCACACAACGTTGTTTGGCTTGAAACAATTGTTTGGTTACCCATTAGCCAAACAAAAGTGTCAGGCTAAATGAACTGTGCATTGCTAAACTGTAGACAGAGTTAGATTTCCAGATACACAAAATAAAAACATAGACTGATTTTTTGCTCATACCTAAAAGGAAATCTAAACATTTCAACTGAAAAAAAGAACAGGTTTATTATTCTGTGGATTCCTACTATAATGGTCTCTGACTCAAGTCTCCTTTTGAATTGCTACAAATGTATAAGAAATGCAAGTATTTTTTTGCCAAGTTCGGGATACTCAGCACACAATGAACTTTAAAAAAAAAAATGCATGTGATTTCCTTGTACCTTATATAACAGCCTTTTCACAATCTAGAATATGAACAATTAAGCAGATTCAAAAAATAGATTCCATACATTTTCAGACCCTGGATGAGGAAACAATCCAGAAACAGTTGATAACAGGGGTTCCAGGGCTAAATCTTATTTTGAAAAGAAACTCAATCTGTACACCCAACGGGTGACTATTGCAATCTGTGGCATTTTACTATAGTCTGTAACAGCTGTGGGCAAACTATGGCCCGCGGGCGTTTGAAATGAATAAAACTAAAAAAAAAAAAGACCATACCCTTTTATGTAATGATGTTTACTTTGAATTTATATTAGTTCACACAAACACTCCATCCATGCTTTTGTTCCGGCCCTCCGGTCCAGTCCAGTTTAAGAACCCATTGTGGTCCTCGAGTCAAAAAGTTTGCCCACCCCTGGTCTGTAAGGAAAAATTCTTGAAAATACCAGCATGTATGGTCATGATAGCATTTAAAAGTCACATTAAAAGTACTGCTAACTTAGGAAGGAAAACGCGATTTATAAATTCTTTCTGCAGTACTGAACATTTATCCTTGATGTCAATATCATCCTTCATGTGAAACGAGTTTCTCTCGAACCTTCAGTGCCCTGAAGACCTAGAGCGTAAGGGAAATTTCCACTGAGTTAAAATAAGGCAAATTCTCAGCAGCATATCATTCAAAGAATTCAATTTTATTCCTCATTATTTCTCTCGGCGAGCACCTGCCAAAATCACATATATAAACAAGTATGGGGGAAGGACATCCTATTTTGATGATGTTTCTACAATATGTATTTGAAAGTTTACATTTAAATAATTTCTTATTTTTTTTCTCCCGCCCTTAAAAAAAAAATCACACAACAAAAAATAAAGAAGCCCCAAAAATACTGCAACTACTATATTCCATTTGGAGGAGGATTCTACACAATTAAGTCATCTCTTGTTCCAAAGCCATGTCTGGGAGCCTGTAGATGAGGAACTGTGATTTACCTATGCATCTACCTGCTATTCCATGAATCAAGAAACCCCGAGGTCCTCATTTTGCTGGCCTCAGTCATTCAGCATTCACTTCCGGAAGTCATCATCACCAACAACAACAAAAAGTAAAGCCAATGCCCTAACTGGTTTGGCTCAGTGGATAGAGCGTTGGCCTGCACACTCAAGGGTCCCAGGTTCGATTCCAGTCAAGGGCATGTACCTTGGTTGTGGGCACATACCCAGTGGGGAGTGCAGAAGGCAGCTGATCGATGTTTCTTTCTCATCGATGTTTCTAACTCTCTATCCCTAACCCTTCCTCTCTGTAAAAAATCAATAAAATATATTTAAAAAAAAAAAGTAAAGCCAAATCTCACCATCTCTGAAATTGTCTCCTCAACAAGCCGACCTAATCTAACAGAAAAATCAAACCAGTTAGAGAAGGTTTATTTGAGCATTGTTTTCCATATAAGCTTACTCTTTAGTCTTTTCCTTTTTAACAACATAATTCGTTTCCAGAGAGGCTATTGCTCTCATAATCCATCTAAGGATATGATTCATAACCAATCACTCATTACCATAGAGTTTCATTAATACAATATAATTTGCTTATCTTAAATGGACTGTATGCAAGCCATATATCCAGAATGCTAAGGACAATGGAGAATGCATGCCCTGGCATGTTCTGGGGCAGCAGCCAACAATGACTTTGGTCGATATCTAAATGCCCTTTATCCAACACTGGTTCACACACCTAATAAAGAATGACTCTCCAAGCTCACAGATAGGGGATCACATTCACTTCATCTTATAAACCCTGTTGTTGCTACTGCTTGACCATTGAAATTATATCTCACTCTTTTATTTTCTCTCTCTACTATGGCTTAGGGGAAGCTCAAATTAGCATTTAATGTTTCAGCTTTCAAGATCTTTATCTTCCTCTCTTATGCGGCCTCTCATTATTTCCTGCCTTTCACCCTATGCTCATTGTCCTTACTGATCTCTTAGGCCCATACCTCTCTCCCCTAAGTCAACTCATACCACAGCGCCCCTTCTCTCTTTGCAGGCTCACCAGGCTCTCGCCAACCTCGTGCTGTTCCCTCTACCTGGGACCCTCTGACTTCTTTTTACCTAGTTAATGCCTACTCAGCATTAGATGCCAGCTCAAGTGTGCCATCCTTAGGGACACTTCCCCCGAATATCCTCACTAGGTCCAACCACAGAGCACCACTTGTGTGAATTATGTTATAATTTAAATGCCACAATAGCCAGAACCTTCCCTGTGCCTACTCACATGGCATTCACAGCATGTCTAACAGTGTCTGATACAGTAGGTGTTCAATAAATATGTATGCCATTGGATAAAGCATGCATGTGGAATGGACTGACGGCCACAATGCTTTGAGTCATTAATGATCCCCCAACTCAAGCAAAAATAAAAACGGTGCCTTCTACATAAGCTGAAAACTCTCCATAGTAACCAATGTAGAGTTGGCATGTAGCTACCTGATAACGACCACATTGCCCAGCCTGTCTTTTATTGAGGTGGACCACTACTTGAGACTATGTTCTGGACCATGGGGTATAAGTGGGAAAGCCTGTTCTTACAACTGGATCTAATACTAATGAAGTTTTCGTATCCGTGGGGATAAAAGTCTTCCAGGTCTCGTCAGCCTCGCCCCAGCTCAGATCCATATCTAGCTTCCACCACCAGGGATATTCCGAGTCTGTTATCATAAGACCCACTCAGGCTTTCCCACAAGGTCTCCCCACATTGCCTCCTCCCTCAGGGCCAGCGAGAGGTCCTTGGCTGCTGGTGATAACACAGAAAAACACAGATAGGATCCACAGCATCGTCTAGATTTTCAGAAACGTGGGAGAATTTTTTCTACTCTCTGTTTTAATTTTTAACTCAGTACTCTCAGGAGTATGTGTGCTATCTTTAGGCTCAGGTAAACGCAGAGTGATAACAGACTTGAAATTAAAATACCTACTCTAAATACTGAGACATTTTAGAAATCTTATTCAAGGTTTTCTAAAAATTAGGAACTTGAAACCAAACATAACATTTTTTAAAATATTTTTATTGATTTCATAGAGGAAGGGAGAGGGAGAAGGAGAGAAACATCAATGATGAGAGAGAATCCTTGATTGGCTGCCTCCTGCACGCCCCCTACTGGGGATCAAGCCCTCAACCCAGGCATGTGCCCTTGACCGGAATCGAACCTGGGACCCTTCAATCTGCAGGCCCACCCTCTATTCACTGAGCCAAAGCAGCTAGGGCCAAATGTCACATTCTTGATCATTGCTGTTAGGAGACATGTTTACAAAAGATACTAACAAGGATTGATTCAGGTTTTGTGGGGCCTGACGCTTATACGATTTAGGAGGTCCTCCTTAAAAGAAGAATACAGAGTCATCATTACAAACTTGGGCGCAGGGGTTTGAAAGGAGTCTTTACAAGCGAGGAATTTTAGATCTACACCACACTACATTATATTCTTAGGCCTATCACCCAATATAATAATATCTAAATTAAACAATTTTTAAATAAACGTAAAAGGTGAATGAGTCAATCTAATATTTATTTGATAATGTTATGCATTTTACATAAATTTTCAAAATTTCTTCCTTTTATTAATGATCTGATTCTTTAAGGCCACCTTACAAGTTCCTCCAACACAACGGCCAGTATTATAGAGAAAACATCCTTCATTTTTAAATTGGGTTTTTCTTAGGATATAAACTATTTTCCCTGTTCGTTTTTCCCCCAGTATCACTCAATGTGTTTGCAGAATTGTTTCTCGTTAGGAGGTACAGTATTTTGGTATTCCCCTTAGGAGTCCACCACTAGGACAGGATATAGGAACCCAGGACACAAGAATTAAATGAGGCAGATACTTGGTGGTGAATAGTTTCTATAATAGAATGATGCACATTACTACAAGGATGCTTGAGAATGAACACACTGTTACCTTAATCAGCCCCAAATCAACATTTTCTCCACTTCTTATACATATTTCCTTATCTCACTTGTGCATATATTTCCCCCCACTTACTAAATGAGCATATCTTTAAGAAACAAGAACATTCTTTATATATTCCCTTCTGCCTTTGTGCGTGTGTGGTCATATGCGGGCAATCCAGACATCTATGCTAATAAAATACAACCAGAAATAAAAAAAACATGAGTTTTCAGTGTTGGTTAACTAGCCTGGACCATAACTTGCATTGAAACAAACAAACAAAAAAAGCTTATCTAAAATCCCAAGTACAGTGACTTGTGCTAAGTCTAAGGCAACAACAGAAATTACATCAAATCCCATTGTTAAATAGGTAGGCGGGGGAAAGTGTTTCTTGCACATCTGTACTACAGATTTCCAACGTGATAAATCTCTATCTTTGAAAAATAGCCCTTAAAAAGAACTTCCCTTCTCACTGTCAGAAAAATATAATCACAGCCTCCTGTCTGTGCAATTCCACTTTCCACGTCTGCTCTGTGCGTAAGGCTCGGTAAGATACAGCCACTGTCAAGTTTCAGAACAGTTCCTTGTCTAATCTTTCTACTTCCCCAGATCTTTGATACAGAACCTGCTAGAATGTATTGCTTACTTTTCCAGTTCCTATGTTTATCTCACGTCCACTCTTACCATCTGCTGTGCTGCATTTCCTTCAGAAAAGTGAAAAGTTTTCACAGTGCCCAGAGCGTTCCCTGCAAACAATGCCCTATTCCCCTCTTCCTTCCTTCCTTTCTCCACTTTTTATTTGGTCTTATTTTGTGTGAAGGTCAAGCTGTGTTAAAGAGTTCACTTAGCAAACTTTTTTCTGCAGCGCTGAAATTCCTACCCTAAGAGTTTGGATGGGTATGTAAACATGTTTGCCACTTATTACTGGCTTCTGCCCAAACGTTTTGCTTTGTCCCCGCTCATTTGAATTACCTGAAAACAACTTCACAGCAAACAAGCAGTGAGGAATTGTGGCCTTATTTCATGCCACCCAATCAGGGTAATTTCATCATCCAGTTAGTATAATAAGCCTAAAGAGCATGCAATATAACTCTCTCATTCTATCAAAATACCAATTCTACTCACTACTGGTTAATTCATTAAAGAAATGCCAAAATGATAGGGATCATCTAAGCACACCTTTTACTCACTTGCTTTAACTTATTTATTGTTTTTTATAAATGCCCTTATTCTTGACCGACACATCAAACATGCAGGTATAATTACAGAATTCCATGTTAAAAATACCTTGAAAAGCGAGTTCTACACCTCATATGGCCAGGCTTCCTCAGATGTGTTCATCTGCTTCTACAAGGATTTTATAATGATGGACATCAGAACACGGAATTAGTTCTCTATTTTTATCAGTACAATCACCTAAGTTTTCATTCAGGATTAACCTTTAGCAGTTCTGTGACTTTGGACACGTTACCTAACCTCTGGAAGTCACAGGTGAAAACAACATCTACCCTGCAGGGCAGTAAATTGATTAGCGATGATACATGTGCAGCAAGATGTCTGACTTTCAGGAGCCATCAGCAGGTGAACGTTGTTATTACCATCATTATAATTCTTATAATTGGTAGGCAGTTTCCATGTCAATCTCCGGAATCTTACAGGACTATATATAAAAAAAAAAGCTGAACCAGCAATCTGCATGTGCTATCAGTATCTCCTTCAGTGGCATCACACATTCAGGTATTTTCCCCCCATCTTTGCAGAACAACAAAAAGTGACTGGCTATCTGACTATAATTAAATTCTTCTGACCACAGATGCCCACATTCTCCTTTACACCGTCTAGGCCAACCAGAGATAAAGATGAGCCCATGAAATAAGAGAGGGGCAAATGCTTTAACACTGACTGCTGCTTCTGGAATGATCATTAAGCGTGGTGAAACATTTTACATACTAACAAGAAAATATGAATTTTATATTAGAATATTAAAGGCTTTGAAAGTCTTATTTGATTTAAACATAAAAAAAAAATTCTAGCACGGAACCAATAAATTATTTTTAACTCACTTATGGTGTTTAAGGTCATAAAATAGAGGACCGGGCTAATTCCAAGAGAACAATTTCTCTAAAATTGATTTCTAAGATCAATTTTATCTCAAATCATAATGTGACCAACAGTCAAATTCAGGTTTGTTAACTATGTTAATTCTATATGATTAAAGTAAATTAGCTTTCCAGGCTTCCTTAAAGCTACTCACATTTTAAACTGTCTTTTAAATAGAAATATAAATTAATAATTAGCAGATATAAATGATTGTCAAACATTAATGTAGATCTGCATGATATGTATATATGTGTGTATATACATATATGTAATTTCAGCAAATAAAATTGAAAGAACCATATTTTTAATTTAAAATAGCTATTTGTATTATTACAATTTAATTAAAACTACTTTCTTCATTCAATCTGAAATATCACAGAGAACACAACATAGCAATAAAAGGGCTTACAAATAAGTGGTTCTCCTTTACAGTGGTCGGCTAAAATTAATGATTAACTAACTCAATATCTAGCTGAAAAGTGAAAAATTCAATTAGTCATGCAGATGTCTGATTTGCAAACAGATGTTCTGATATCCAGATGTTCTGATTTGTATACATAACAGGAGATTAAATTCTTACTCTTCCCCTGATTTTCAACATTGTAGGGAAAACAACAAACCTACACTAAATTTTACAGGTCAAAAAAATGTTCTTACACTTGCAAAATCCTTAAACATAAAACCAAAAAGACAATATTTTTGAATGGTAAAAATGGCTTTATATTCACTTGCAATTTTTATTATTAACATCAATGAAGCTGGTATAAAATAAGAATGTAACTAAAACTTAGGCAAAGACCTCTTGACATCCTATATGTCAGAGAGAAGCAGAATAAAACACATTTGATTACAAAATGAAACTGTTTCACAAATTATAAAATAACTCTATAATTATGTATTTTGTCAAGTTTTAATATGTTTCGATAATGTCTAGCAGATTGCACAGTGGAGATCTATTGATGATCAGCTCACGGAAGAAACAATGGATTTAGTTTATAATATGCCAAAAAGGGGTATAATTATCACACACGATTCATATAAATGATATCATCATGAGTCATTTCAACAAGGCATAAAATCAATCATTTCAATTTTGTTGAAATTGTTACGATGATAAATCTGCAAACAGAGATGAAGTGAACAGACCAAGCTTGATCTGACCTTTACATACTCACACTAAGTCATGGACAAAATTGGCGCACCTTCCAGTTCCATCAACACCAAGAAAATCCTGACACCCCTCTCTCTCTCTGAGAATAAATTGCCATCAAATGCTCCCTCATTTTTCCCAGAATGGCAGTTTAAGGAAAAAAAAATCAATCTGATTCCAAAGAAAAACTGTTTTTTGAGGATTTTTAGGTGGCCATACACGAATGAAAGTACAGTGTCAGAAGGTTTAACCTCGTGAGATAAAAATACCAATTAAGATACTTATAGCCTTTATTTCTATTTTCAAACATGAACTCATTTTCACTTTGTGTGGCTGGGTGAGGAGAAATTTACATATTTTTAAAAGAAGGACTGAATCCAGGAGAACAGAGGGTTTGCCAAGGGACAATAATGTCATGTGGAGGGAGGGGAGGCAGCGGGGAAGGGAAGGGAAGTCCGTGCCAAGCAAAGCTGGGGGCTGTTCAATCAGCTCTATCAGGGCTCCATCAGTGTCTCCACTCCAGCCAAATCCAGAGGAAACAAGGAGTCAAAGATTCAGGTCAATAAGCTTATAGGCGATTTGCACAAACAGCTCCTCCAGCAAGGTAAACAACAAAGTCATATTGGCTTTTCTTTTTCACTCCTTCTCTTTGAACTCCCTGGTCCTAACACTCTGGAAATGTCAATGTTATATGCAAGAATTTAAAAAGCTCAGCTTCTTAATCCTGCTCAGAAAAAAAAAAAAAAAAGGGGGACAAAGTTGCCTGTAAAGACCTCCTTCCTTATTGAAATCAAAGTGATTGTGGGAGAGCCTCTTTTTGTGGATTCCGATACCAGTTGCCCAAGCATCAGAGGAGACAAAAACATGTCTCACTAAAGGTGTAGAAGAAGAGGAAAGAAACCATATGACTGGAAAGGGTTTATGAAATATAGGTAAACAGACGTTCAGAGCAAAAATAATAATCCCAGCTGATAAAAGAGTAATATGTAAATTAACCATCACCCCGTGACAAACATGGCGGCACCCATAGCCACAAAGATGGTGATGCCGGCAGGATGCCTGGCTTCCTTCAGACTAAACGCTTGGCTTCTTTTGGGCGGGACGCTTGGCTTCCTTCGTCGCCACAGTGATGAAGGAAGCCAAGCCACCTGCAAACCAGGGCCGGCCACCGAGGACCAGCCTCTGGGTGGCAGCCACTGCGCGGGCTGGAGCAGGCGGAAGGTGGCTCCGGCCCAGAGCAAAGGCAGAAGGCGGCTCCAGCCCAGAGCGAAGGCCCGGGTTCCAGGTGCCGGAGGGAAGCTGGTGCCAGCAGCCAGGGAAGGAAGGCCTATTCTTGCACGAATCTCCGTGCGTTGGGCCTCTAGTAATAATAAAAAAATGAAAAGAAGATAGGAAATAAAGCATGAAAGTTTGATACTGGATCAAATGAAAAACAAGCAGTTACCACTCCCAAGACCAAATCTGTATAAAGGTGTGTTTTCCTTCTTCTTCTTTGCAATATTAAGGATCGAGGCAATATTTTTGTTGCTTTAGCTTAACAAATGGAAGAGAGGGAAAGTACGTGCCAATAATCTAGACTTGGGTTTGTCACAGTCTAACAAGAAATAGCTTTTTCTCAGTTATTTCTTAATTTTTAAACAAAGCAACAAAACAAAACCTACAGCCAGAAAGAAAAGAAGGGGGTGGGGAGAGGGACATGTCGATATCTCTGGCAAGCTACTGGTAGACACAGTTAAGCACAATAATGAAAATGATTCTGATCCTCATGCCTCCTACTCTTTATCTCTCAGATACCAGGATGTGAAAAGATACCAAAAACACACACCCAACTCTGGTAGGGTGGCAGGGAGCAGAATGACTCATATCACCCTCAAACACCCCAAACTGCTCTTCCGGAAACCACATTAATGAGCCACAGATGGAGTCTCATCAAGCCTTTGGCTACCGGGATGATTCTGATTGGGGTTATCTGTATCTCCTGACAGCTTCCCCAGTTTGCTGGCTTCCATTTCCTGCTTTTTAAAAATAAAATTATTGCATTTATTGGGGGTGACATTGGTTAATAAAATTATACAGGTTTCAGGCGTACAATTCTATAATAAAATCATCTGTATATTGTATTGTGTCTTTACCACCCCAAGTCAAGTCTCCTTTATCACCATTCATCTCCCTTTTATCCTCTTCTACCTCACCCCCTCCCTCCCTTTTCCTCTGGTAATCACTGTACTGTCGTCTGTGTCTATGAGGTTTATTTTTACTTTCTGCAGCCCTTTCTTCTCTAGGCACTTCCACATTGGGTCATACCCTGCCTCTTCTGTTATACACAGATTCTCCTCTGTGGCTCTCCCAAGCCTTCCACAGTGGTGGGACTCAACAGATTCCTAGAGCAACCAGTTCTACAGGTGTGCGGACACCTCTCCAGCTCCCCAGCTCTCTGCTGTCCTCTTCTGGCTCCCTGCTACACTAGCCTCAGAGACACAGACAACTTGGCTTAGTACTAGGACCTCACTCCCTTTCCTCAGGTCTCTGTTCAAAGGTCACCTTCCCCATCACTATTTATAAAATACCCTGCAGGTATGCACACACAGACACGCAATGCCACTCTGCGACAATGACTGTCTTTGGTTTTTCTTCACAGTGGTCACCCATCCTATCACGCAATGTTTGTTTATTTATTGTCTGCACCAGAGCATGGGATCGACTTCTATCTATTGCTGTGTCCCCAGCATTGAGAAGGGGGTCTGGCACCCGGCAGATGCTTCATACATGGGTTGAGTTGTACTGAATTTGATCTTGGACAGAACTGGAAGCTTCTGCCAACCTAATTCAGTATCCATTTATGTTTGCTTTGGGTTTGGGATGAATTACTTCCTAGGAGAGAGCTAACTCCAAGTCTAAGTATTCTATTTTCTTTCAGATGCATTGTGTTTTCTATTTTAAAGCTTATTTAAAATAGAAATGTAATCTTTACTTTCTGCCTACTACCTTCATCAAATCTTTTTGAATGTCTGAGAAAAATCCATTGTTACACATTATTTCCTTATTTTATGGATCTCCATTATGCTCCCTTGTTCCACCATAATCTTTCCATACAAACAACTATTAACCTACTTTTGCCCCACCCTGTATTAGTTTCTCTTCCCAGGTGAAGCACTATATCCAGGGATTTCCCTCATCACCTTCATGCCTAGGTACTAGGACTGGATGTAGGGTTTACCTGTCTTCCAAGAGCAACTTTGATGGTGTGAGCTTCCCTTCCAGCCTTAAAGAGGACAGTTTGTAAGGACCCTCCTTAACTCTTCTAGACGATCATTACGGATCATTCAAAACTCAGTGACATGCAATGTCTTTAGTTGTAGGTGTTGTTGTCTTTTAAATAGCATTCCATTCTATTGGCTAACAGTGATATTGACCTGACGCCCTTCTTCCTGTTCACATATCCTGTGACATCCTCCCCAAACGTGTCCCAAGATATGTTTATTCACTTTAGTCACGAACAACCGTGCCTATTTCTAAGAGGAAACCCTCTCACAAACAATCCATAATAGTAGACCAGTTTCAGAACTGCCCCATGTCACCCCACCAAGAAGCTTACTACCTCTGAGTTAATCCACGATTGCTAATACATGGGAGAGGTCCCACTGGCAGCAGTGACAAAACTCAGAGCTCCTTGGGTTGCTTCCCAGACCATTGGGGTTTCCACTGATACTGGTTTGCTTAGTTCTAAGCATGCATAGATGTACTTCTATGTTTACTACATAAACCAGGAGAAAGGCAGGAAAAAAAATCACTGAAGCAAATACTCCAGTGCCACAGGAAACGTGTAGCACTGATGGACCCAGCCTTGATGTCTTCGTCATCTGTAAATTCAAGGAAATAATTCTTGCTCGTTTCCTTCCTCTCGGAGATACTGTAAGGCAAGATGCCAAGCTATCTAAACGCACTGAACAAAAGAGGATGACACAAATTAAAAGTATTACTTTATGTTCTGCTAACATTCTTATAGTCTGAGGGGCACCAAAGCAACCCTGAAGGGTATTTTTTAAAAGAGTCCGTTTCACTCATTGCAAAGATGAAAACCAGAAACATTTAAAAATGTCACTGACCGAAAGTAAAAAGTGACTCAGGAAATTCCAATAGATTTTGAATTGTCAGTCTCAAATTTTAGTCCCGTGACTATACCGAGGGTTTGTTAAAGGTGATCTTGTCCAAATGTGTGAATATTTGTGCTTCAGATTCCTATGAGTAAGCTAACAAAATTCTGACCAACATTTCTTTGACATTAATGTGGAGTATTACATTATGAGAGTGATGCAATCATATGTAATCACATGTTTTATGATGACTAGCAACTTTACTAATGTTAATAAATGCTTTGAGACTTGTCTAAAAGCCATCACTTTACAACAATAAAATAGATAATATCCACACAGAACAGAGGAAAATATTCCAATACTAAGAGTCATTCTAAACACTGAAGATATCCTGTGTAATGTAAGAGATCACTTTCAAAAGGAAGTAGGAACTTTAACCTATATAAGCTGTGTCTCAACAAAGAGTAGAGTTTATTTTCTTTTTTTATAGGAAATTACAATAGCATATGATTGTTTTATACAGAACCCAGTTACTAAATATGAATAAAGAGATAATGTAACTATGTGTGCATCCTCAGTACTCCTTGACAATGTGTCAAAACACCTTATTTGGAAAACTTAAGATATTTTAGCCATGTTTTTGTAGTATGTGCTGTTAAACCGCTATCTTTTGTTTAATAAGGGGAAAAAAAGAATTTGATGTTCAAAAAGGTTATCTCTTGAGCACATTTGGGCAACTATCTCATTGTTAAATTTTGATCATGGCTGGACCTTTAGGTGAAGAAACTTTCCAAATAAACCAATTAATTTTCCTATGTAGATTGACAAGTTTTAAGTTGTCGTAAACAATGTAGAATATATGCAAAAAGTATGTTTCATCAATGATGCAAAGTTAAGAAAGTTTTCCTTAAGAACAATTCTCACCTGCCTTTTTAATCACAACACTGGCATCATTAACCATTTAAATACACTCTTGTAAAGTTTAATCTATCTTCCTTCCTGAAACTGGCAAGAAAACATAATTATGTGTCACTGAGACTAATATGTGAATTTCTACAGAAAGATTAGCTTCCAATTTTCTAGAGAGAAAATTTTCTCTTCCTACTGAGGCTAATCAACTTAAGTGAAAAATGGATGAATTTCCTAGTATGACTTCAAGGGAAAGCAATATATATCAAAGACTTGTCACTCTTTCATACTAGTTCCTACTGACTTCAGTGGGAATTCCCTGTCTCACTCTTTGAGAGTAAAATAAAGAAATTATTTTCCTATTAAATAAGATGGCAGTAGTTTGAAATAGTAATAGCAGGATTTATCCTGAAAAAATATTATATGGAATTAAGAATTCTTATTCCCACCTATCATCACTTTCTAGTTTCAAACAAAACAAAAGAGATTTTTATAATGCGAAATATATCAATTACATATTATTTAATATGTCATGTGTGATATATTAAACATTATTTAGGTAATATTTGATGTATTTTTCAATTTTCAAACAGTTCATCAAATAGTTGATAATAATAGCCATTAAACAATATTTTTAATAATTGTAATGCTTTTTTTTTTTTTAGTTTCTGAAAGCCTGTCATTATTCTTAATGAGTTACGGCTCTCTTTATTGTATATGGAGGTTATTGTCTGGATACCATAGTTACCTAATAATGTAAGCAGCTGCCATAAGTCTGTTTTCTTCCAATAAACTACTAACTTAAAACTTGGACTTCTATATAGGTCTTAACCAATGATCATCCCAAAAAAGCAAAACATATTTAATAATACCTGTCATTAATACCTCCCTAGATTAATTGAGAAAAATGTCAGAATCTATACACTAACTCCTTTTTTAAATTTTATTTTCTTCTTTAAAGTATTACAAATAGTAGCACATATGTCTCCTTTTTTTCCCCATTGACCTTCCCCCGGTCTCCCTACCCGCCGGCACATGCCCTTACCTCACCCCACCCCCCCAGTGTCTTGTGTCCACTGGTTATGCTTATATGCATGCATATAAGTCCTTCAATTGATCTCTTACCCCCCATACACTAACTCTTTCAAGGACAAGAGCAGGAAGAATAAATACAACCCTCTAACTCAGTGGTTCTCAACCTTGGCTGCACATTAGAATCACCTAGGAATCTTTTTAAAATCCCGATTTCTGGGCCTCATCCTCCGGAAATTCTGTTTCTTTGTTATGGGGCGGGGCCACAACATTAGTAACAAAGAAACAGATTTCCGGAGGATAAGGCCCAGAAATCGGGATTTTAAAAAGATTCCCAGGTGATATAATGTGCAGCCGAGGTTGAGAACCACTGTTCCAACTATTGGTTCCTTTCTTTATTGTAACCCCCCAGTATAAGGTAGGTACTCTTCAGTGAACTAAAGGATTTATTTGCTGATAAAGAAGGAAACTGGAATATCTTCAAATAGATCTAAAAACTCTTCAACTCCAGCAAGCTCTTTTATGTATTGCCATGGCTACGAATCGTCAAGAAATGGTTTTCACATCCAGGGCAACTAAGGAAAATATTTATCAGGCCTGAAATCTGAGTCAACTAATAAAGAAAGAAGATCTCTTCTGTCTGACGAACGTCTCTGATGTGGAGGCGAGGGCCATGTTACAAAGCCATCTTGAGGCCTTCAGGAGAACGGTCAGAGGACTGCAGTGGGCCCAGTGCTGGTGCCGACTCTGCTTCCACAGTTTTAGGTCCCGGGTTCTGCTGACCACAGCGATGGAGACTAGCTGGATTCTTCTGATTCTAACACCAGCAACATGAGAAGTCATACTGGGATTTTCATAACATATATGTGTGTGGCCACAGAGAAATGTTTATAATTAGCAGTTTTGGGGGAGCTGTGTCAGCATCCTTGATTTCGGACTATTAAGGTCTAATCAACAAATTCACACAAACACATAAAAAATCATTGCACATCATTTATCTGCCTAAAAGATACACATGACTGGATAAAAATGGAGCAAACACCAACAGACATACAGAGACAGAAACACACTCTCCGTCATATTCTCGGGGAAAGTGTCATGGTAAAATCAACAAAACAGCTGTTCTAAACCAAGGAAGTGATCCAAACACTTGTGATACTAGACACTGGTGCAGGAGGCAATAGAAGACTCCCTTCATTTGCAGAAACAAAACAGTCAAATGAAAAATAAAAAGAATCATGAGAAACCTAAACTCACTTTTGAAAAAAGTAAGCAAATGCACATACATTCCCGGTGAGTACACAGCTACGGGCAGGGCCACCAGCGCCACGTCAAGGATGAAAACAAGCCGAGACACACAGTCTCCAGTTCTTCTCTCTTAATGTTCATGTGTCAAAAGAGTTTCTAGAATGGAGAGTGTGTATTTTCTTATGTGACAATATCCACACAAAGCTCCATCCCTCCGTGTTGAAAGTCAACATCAAGCACCTACAGAACTCCGTTTTAAAACTGAGTGAGCCAGAAACTTGGGCACCCCAATTACCGCTTACACTCAAGGCCTCATTCAGTGCCTTGCAAACAACTGACATTCGATAAATATTTGTTGACAAAATAAAGAAAGAACTGATAAACATTAAAGCTATTACATACAGTCTACTGGCCAGCCACCATGAAAATGTCCATAGTTAATTGGCCAATCCACGTGAAATTCTTTGTTTAAATACACACTAGGAGGTATTCAAGTGGAAGTACTTCTTTTATCCTTCAAAATATTATTTTGTGTTTAAAAAATTCTGCAGGTATTTTCAGACTGCTTAATTACATATATATATATCTCAGCAATTTGAGCACCTTTACTCCACTCTATCGGTGCATTTTTTAAAACTTTACAAAATCGTCTGAGTAAATGGACTCACAGCTTGCCACCAACCATTCATGATTACCTTTGTTACAAAAGTATTCCACTTCTTCACAGCTCAGATTCTCAGGCCCAAGTTCTGTGGAAAAGCTTTCCTCCAATGGGAAGTCCCCCTTGGAGATGATGTCCGTTGCCTCGGATGGACACTCTTCTTCCTCCTCTTCTATGGCGTCTTCTAGCGGCCCTTGAAAAAGAATCAGGGACACTGTACCAAAAAATATCCAAAGAAGATAGTGAAATAAAAATCCTTACATTGGGTCATTTTTATTAAGGTGGTGAGAACAATTCTATGAAGAGACCAAATAGTCCCGCCAAGGGTACTCACAGAAGATAATGCCACATCCATATTCACAGGTAACATTGACTCATGAAGAGAAGTGGAAGGAAACTTTCACCTCCAACCCCTACCCCCAACTCCCAGCCCAAAGCTTGCTAGTATTTTTTCATTCTCCCCTGAACAGCAAAATCGTGCACCTTATGTTCATTTGTTAGAATTAACTACCTGGTAAAGAGTACAAGTCTCTTTTACAGGATTGTACAATTTTACCTGAGATTTTAATAAAGATTTAAAGTAATTGAATGCATTTTAATTGAACTGAGATTTTAATAAAGTCTATGCTTTTAAAAATCCATCTTAAGAGTGGATTCCAAGAAAAGATTTCATTATATGTGTTTGAGGCTTGAAGAAAAATTACATATTTCTCTCCCTGATGAAAGCATAGCCCTATTCATAATTAATTGAATTTTTTTCTGAAATGAAAAGTAGTTTTCTAATGAAAAATGTAATTTGTATTTATGTGATACTTTTTCAGGAATAAAAATACAACTTCCTTAGAGTGGATGAGAGTGAGGTGCAGTACATTAATGTGCCTATTTTACTGAAAGGGAAGGGAGGGCTGCAGTTGTTGGGATGGATCTGAAGTGGACTACGTGGGAATACCGCACGCTGACTGTGATTTCTGACTGCCCTGAAGAATCAGTCTTTGACTCATCTTCACGAAGCAGAAGCCTGCTGTTGCTCCTAAAGAAGAAATGCGGCATTTTATCCAAAGAACACAATTATGGTCATTTGTGCTAATTGTCACTCATGTCGGCAGTCTCATCAGACAGGCTAAGTACTTAAAAGGCTTAACACAGTCTCTTTCTCTTACTTCTTAGCAATGTGCTAGGAAATTTTCAGGAGCAAAGAACAACTCATAAGTCATTTAAAATAGTGAATATATTAACAAATTTTATAGACATTGTTGGCAAACAGAAATAGCTACCTACAGCACAATGGTGTATCTGGTATTTTCCCCAAAGCCTGTTTCTAAAGGGTTGAATTTCATATGACACAGTTTTAGGAAGAGAATTAGTTGCATGGATTTACTTAAGAAACATCCAAGCAAAGAATTTCTTAAGGAATTTCTTCATCCTTTTTAAAATTCATTGATGCTTTTTTTTTTTCCTTTAAAATAACAGATGTTAAGGAAGAAAGAATGCCCCAATTCCCATGAGTTTTCTTATACTCAAGGTGTGGGGTGTAAAAAAAATGGATTTTCGTACGAATCACATTCAAAAGTCATGAATCTCATATTAGTTATTTCTTATCATTATTTCAAGTTTGAAACTATAATCTTTCACCTTTTAAAACAACTGTCAAGGAGCACGTTTTATGCAAGGAATATATGCAAGGAACAAGCCACAGAATAGTAAAGTAGTAACAAGGTAAACTATTACAATCATTAAACATTTATCTGATATTTCTAATTGTTAATTTTGAGAATAATGAGTAATAGAATATTTTCCATATTTTTTCAAAACATTTAACTGTAACAATTTAGGACAAAAGAAGACATGAGGCTTCCTCGTTTGCCTTTCATGTAGGCCTTCCAAAGCACTTCCTTATGTAAACTCTAAAATAACCCAGGGAGGGAGTTAAGGGAATTACTACTATTTTTATTTTGGGGATCTGGAAAGTCAAGTTCACGAGGTTAGTTAACTAGAATAAGGTTACAAACTAGTAAGTAAAATGGTTGCTGTGAGAAATATACACTTGAAACCTGTATAAGGTTATTAACCAATGTAAGCTCAATTACATTTAATAAAAAGTCAAGATTTTTAAAACACCTTTTATTATCATACTACTATGCAAGCCCTTCTTTAGTAGTTATAAACACTGTAAAATATAGATAACTCATAAATGCTTAAAGATCTAGTCTTTAAAAAATGAGAAACCTCTTGTTGCTCTTAGATTACTGAAACTATAAACTACAAAATATCAGACAACAAATTTAGTATACTTTACCAACACTAAAATAATTTACTAGTGTTTAATTATTTATATACTTTATATCCATACTAAATCAATCTGTACAGAAATGGCCTTAATATCAGTTATAACAGAAATGACAATACATGCTTTTTAAAAATATATAATCTGCATTAAGGCTAGCAAAAAAAGATGTCTAATTATAAAATAAATATTTTTTAATAGTTCATATATATTTTAGTAAATTCTTTTTATTATTTCTGGCTGCTCTTCAAATATTAAAGTCTATATGTTATAAAGAGAAGGGATGGATATTATAAGAATAAAATCAGTAGCAATAAAATGCTTTCTTTTTAAGAAATGAAATTCCGAACGTATATGTTATCATTCTTAGATGCGTTTTATAAAAATTGCCTCTTATACTATAAAATCAAATTCAAATTCAATAGTTTTATTAAAGATTAAAAGAAAAACCTCATGTGAAAATTTAAAAGGAAACAAATCTACGAAACTGCTTATTTATCAAAGATTATAATAAAACTAGAGGCCTGATGCATGAAATTCGTGCAAGAGTAGGCCTTCCTTGCCCCGACTGCCGGCACCGGCTTCCCTCTGGCACCTGGGACCCAAACTTCCCTCGCAGCCCCGGCTTCGTCCAGCCTAATTAACATATTATGCTTTTATTATTATAGACCTTAATTGACAGTATAATATTCCATTTTCCAGGGACTGTTTTGTTTTATATGTTGGCTATCAATTGCAATTCCAGGCATGTAAATAAAAGCAAGCACTTATTTTCAAAAATAACTACAAAAAATATATATAAAAGGTGAAAATTTTTTTTTTGAGGTCATTGTTCAAAATACACAAGATCTCGATGTTGATATTTGGAACAAGCCACAGAAGAGTACCTTAATGGCCAGCTGTCATTTCTCCCAAAGCAAGTGTCAGATTTATATAATTTAGTCTACTTGAAAATGTGAAATTACTAACCCTTCCTTTAGCCATGCTATCAAATTAGGCTCGGGGGGGGGGGGGGGAGCGGGGGGGAGTTTCTCTTATAATGCAGAGTATTTGTAGTTTAAGATCAGCTCTCACTCTGCTGTCTATATTGCATGTTTCTTTAACAGGAAAACCTTATATTTAATTCATGGCCATAAACCAATGTTTTAAAAAGGTGAGAGACACTTGAAGCACAGGCACAATTAACAGCACCAATGAAGGAGGGAATGAAGGCAGGAGCCTCCTGTGTATGGATTAGTGGGCACAGAAGTCCACTTCAGAAAGTCACCACACATAATTTGACACAAATAATAATATCTACCCAGAAAAGGCTCACAACTGAGTTGCATGTGCCCTCATGGAGAAAATTACTTCTGATTGAGGCCACTTGGCAGGCAAGCGTAAGGAAATCTGAATTTCAGCTCTTCGATGGCCTCTGATTCCTAGATATCCAAACAACACACTCACCAGAATTAATCATCTTAATGTGTGTAAATATAAACATTTACTTCATTTTAAATTGCTAAGCATTAGCTGTACATCCTAAAGCTATGACTACAACAGTGCTATATGCTGGGTCCTCAATACTGTTCATCAATTGTCAGGATGAGTAGGCATCATATTTTGTCCTGGATGAAAAGAGAGGTTACTGGGAGATTCTGGTGGGTGCAAACGGATCCTTCCATTTTCAGAAAGGGAGACCACTGGGTACCATTTGAATGGACCTCAGCTACCTTTGCCCTGGAGATGAAGTAGAAGCAAGAAAGGCGGTGCAGATTGACAACCCCTGGCCATCCTGATGACCGTCCAACGTATGGCGAAGCCTTTCATTTTCCCGGTACTAACAGCTACCTTGTAAAAGCTGGACCTAAGTGTGGCAGAATTTTTCATGTGGGGGTCGATTCAATGATCTAGAGTGGGCAAAGGGCAAATGGAACGTTTAAGATGAAGTACTCCTACTGTATACACTGATTGTTGAATGAAATAAAAATAATAATAATTGGGTTTGTGTGGTTAAGAAGCAATTTGAGGAGTACTTCCTTGCCAGATTAATGAAGTCACAGGAAAAAAAAAAAATCAATGGCACAATTTCAGGTAAAGATAGAGCCACACACTGAAGTGAGAGCTAGAAGGTGACAAGGAAAATTTTAGGGAAAAATATAAAAAAATATAGAAGAATTCAGAGGAGAAGCGATTGAATTAAGTAGTACAATGAGAAAATGCAAAAAGTGATAAAGACCAACATAGTAAGTATTCAATCCAACGTGGGTCTTTAAACCTATGTCACCTCAATATATAACTTCCTCCCTTTGCAGCCTACTATACACCAGACCAGCCTGACCTCAATGTCATATTATCTTTGTTCCTATAAGTTCAAAGCACTTCTGAATGAGGCAGCCAAAAAAAGAAACTAAATTCTACAGAAATTAATATACACTGTCAAGTAGGAAGAGGGGAAAGAAATGACAAATTCTATGGTTTCGATGCAATATCCCCCAAACTGGTTCCTTTTTCTTAACCACTCTCTGGCATTAATTGATTAAACATTATTTCAGTTAGGTTTTGCATGCCTTTTGGTTAAAATAAAGCAAGCAGTTCATAATGGAACTGTAGAGAGCATTCCGTCTCCTCTCCTTGCATTAATATTCTAAGCATTTTAGAGGCTGCACAAGACTAGCCACCTAGCAAAATGAGACTGTTTCAGAATGCTGGGCAGCCTTGATTGCAACTGACAGGTGGGAAAAAGTCACATTAAAATATTATCATTCCCAATAATTACAATAATCCATCACAGCGTGCTCAGAAATTCTGCTGGGTGAATTTCGCCCGAAAACACGCAAATATTTCCAAACCTTTTTATTCTGGTGCTTCTTAATCTATGCCATTTCAGATAATTTTTATATTGGATAGTATTATTAATATTAAAACTTCCATCACAAACTTTATATCATTTTACTCATGCACAGAACAAAAAAGACACGCCAGTGGAACAAATGTCGCACAAATCATAATAAGTGAATGAAAATGAAAATGATGATATTGTCCCCAAGTCTCCAGCTTCTGTTTTGCGCTCCTTTAAACTTGTTTGCAAAAGATATACTCAAAGGAGTGAGAAGGCATGTAAAAATCTTCTAAAGTATATAATAATAACAGAAACCTCTAAATCTGACAATTTAAATAAATACCATCCATGCCTTAATTATTATGTAATAACTGAGCCACATTTATCATGTGGTGCTACCTTTCAAAAGATAAATATGATAATATTAATCAGGGTTAAAAAAATGCTGGTTCACATTTTATATATAATACCCAAATATATAAAAACTCTACACAGATATGCTGTATTTTAGTTAACAGGTAAAAGGAATTAAAATAGAACTTTCCTTCTAAACTTACATTTTCTATACATGATGGAAACAAGGCAGGGAACTGCCATTTAAATTGGATGCCAAGTTACCTAATACCCTGTATTCTAGCCTCATATTTCTTTGTTAATTTTAGATGCTATTCATAAAACACAAAATATATAAAGCCCTCCTCATAGGAAAGATTTTTAGTTTCCTATGTTTTGTACAGGTATGGCCTGTTTGTCCAATTACAAATAGAAAATAACAACTCTATAAAACAGAAATCCACAAAAATGTGCCTTTCCCCATCTCATTACGAAGGAGAATATTTCTATCTTTAGAGTATTAATAACTTTTTACTAATTTCATCTGGGGCATATTCTGTGGCTCTCAGTAGCTCCTGTCTTAGAGTTTTCAGCTGCTGCACTCCCACTTCCTAAAGATTCATCATTACCCTGTAGGCACACCTCAAAATGCTTCTCACTGGGTTCCTATTACATTTGTCTCATGCATATCCCACAGAGCCGTTTAATGAGAAGGGGCAAGGGAAAGGGATGCTCTTTGGACAGTGCAAATCCATACTAACTCATGTAATTGAGCTTAACAGCAAGAATAAAACCTTATTTCTGTAGTCCAAAAAAATAGTATTTTAAGCGAGCAAGTTCTTCCTGCAGTCACTCACTTTTAACAATAGTTGCATCAGAGGATCTAGTAGGAAGGAAACATTTTTATTAATTTTTCTCTTATCTGCCAGAAGAATGCTGATTTTTTTTTCATTTGCGTTTGTTGCCTGCAGGTAGCAGACCAGAGAATCATATAGTAGAAATTCTTCTTTTTGATTAATTTCTTTCCATGTGTTACGTGATTTCTTATATATAATTGATTTGGGGCTATGCCTATAGTTGTACACCTTTTTTATATCTGTGCCAACTGCTGTCCTTCAATCTAGAAAGTTGAAGGAAATTACCTGAATTTTGTTAAGTTTATTAAAAATGAGATCTTGGAATACTTAAATTGAGTTTTGAAATGTTAATGCAAAAAAAGATATTAGAGTATTTTTAATGGAGGTTTGAATTTGGCCATACGCCGCTGTAAAAGGAAGGGACGGGGGCCAAGTTATATTCAAATTATTTCTTTAGGGGGGAAAATGAACTCTTTGATTTTATAAAAATGGAGTAATATTCTTTGCTACAAGTTCTCTGGCTATTTTTCTAAATGGAAGTATTAACATTTCTTATATATAAATCGGAAAATAATTTAATTCTTTAATTAAATTCTCTAAAATGTTTGCTAAGGAAAACTTCAAACTAAATAAATAATGCTAATAATTAATAATTTTGCTTAGAACATATACCAACCTAGCAACCACAACTAATCTTACATAGATTAAACAATGATATCACAGGAAAAATAAATTCAGTTGAAGAAATACAGACACATTTGAACTAGAATCTCTAGTGATTAATTTACTCTCAGAAAGTAACTCAGGCACTGAAAAAATTCAGTTCATTAGTAAATGTCTTGTGCATTGACCCAACTTAGTGACGGGGATGGCACTGAAATTCAAATATTTTGTAATCAGGTCTCAGTCCCGAGCCCTATAAAGCTCTTCTTGGTTTATTGAAGATGGTAATCCTCTCATAAAGAAATGTGAAAGTATATTCCTTACTAAAACTATGTATTTTTCTATGATGGTGATGTATTTCAGTAATTTTTAAAAAGCCCCTAACTGGTAATAAGTACAAAAGATGAAAGGCTTGTACGATATTTTGTTCTCCTTATGAGACTTCCATGTATTCATTCTTCATTCATTTATTCATTCATTCATTCATTCATTCATTCATTCACTCACTCACTCACTCACTCATATTCATTTAACACATATTTATTGAGGGTGAAGACCTGGGAGGCACTATATTAGTTACTGCACAGGATGGATGGCCCCAGTCTGGAGGAAGTGGATAATCTAACTAAGGAGACAAACTTTTTGCATACACGACATTAAAAAAAAAAAAGATACTCCATTTTAATATGCAAAAGGCAGGAAAGGCTTCTTCGAGATCCTAAATGCTAATTATTCATACATTCTTATTATATCCTCTGTTATAACTCTAGCTTACTTTCATTTGTACCTGGAGGCAGCAAGTACAGACCTGTGCATTTAGCCATGGCATTTACTTACTTATTCAAATAAAAATTTTCAAATTTAATAAAGTTGAAGACCAAATCAAGGAGAGAGAATACTGGGCCAACTGTTTTAAAAGTCTAGGCACATAGCTTTAAGTGATTACTATTTGTATTGTTGGAGACAATGTCTTCCGAGGGACATTTTCTGGTTTTTCAAAGCCGAACATTGACCCTCAGCCTGGCAGAAGTTTCTTCGGGGGTGTGGGACCAGGCAAGCAGGAATTTCTCCCCAGGTGAACACCTGTTGTCACAACAAAAGCATCAGGTGTTACCCAGGATACAGTATCTTAAATCTGTTCACGCACCAAGAGTAAGAAAAGAGAGGATATTCACAGAATCACTTATACATATGTGGCTGAGAAGTATTTATTAAGTGAATTGATCAGAACTCCTAACTGTATAAACTTGTACAAGGAAAACCTTTTCTTTACAAATTTCAAAGCACTTTCAAAATGCAGCTAGTATTCTTATCTAACAAAACTGAATTCTGCAAACTAGTTGATATTATCTGACACAGTTATATAATGAAGTGAAACTAGCATAAGAAAAATGTGATTTTTAAAAATCATTTTATTTAAATAGAAATATAAAAGAACAGGAAACAAAGAGCATAAAGTTTCTGAGTCTAGGCTGAATATATATATATTTCTTTCTGTTTTTAGAGCAAATCAAAGAAACATGTTGATTTTTTAAAAGTCAACAACAAAAGCATTAGCTAAACAGAAATCTGATGACTAACTTTTTTTAATAAATATCACAGGATCTCACTCATTTATGGAATATAATGAACAACATAAACTGATAACAAAAACAGATCCAGAGACAGAGAAGCATCGATCAGACTGTCAAACCTCAGAGGGAAGGTAGGGGAGGGTGGGGGTAAGAGAGAGCGATCAACCAAAGGACTTGTAGGTATGCATATAAGCCTAACCAATGGACACAGACACCAGGGCGGGTGAAGGCGTGAGGGGGGGGGGGGCAATGGGGGATAAGGACACATATGTAATACCTTAATCAATAAAGAAAAATCAAAAAAAAATCTGATGACTAACTTTCTTAAACAATCTCATAAGGCAGAGATGAACCAAGCATGGTCCTTAAAATATTAAATATGCACTTGTTGGTCTCCTATGCAACATATTTGTCTCATATGAAAACATATGCCTGTAGCTACATGCAGAAGATGAGGGAAAATTATTAATTTACTGCAATGATAAATTATAATTAGAGGAAAAATATTTAAAAATATATTTGCATAAGGTTTTGATCATTGTATAAACATTTTTTTCTTCTTAACTAATAAAATTTTAATCTAACCCTCATTTCATCAAATAGATCACTTTCTCTTTCTTACTCTAATCCTTTTATTAATACCCTTTCAGACCCTGACTTATTAAAGTGATTCTTTACACATGCAATTAATTTTTTTATTGAACCTTTCTAAAAAACCATTTTATAAAAGAATTGCTCTCAAAATAAGGCCTGACCTCACTGGATGGTTACAAGTTTATCAGCGAACAGTAGTTCTCCAAGTGTCATCCCTGGACCGGCAGCATGTGCACCACCTGAGAACGTGTTAGAAATTAAAACCGCATTATCTGACTCAGCAGATCTGACTTCAGAAACAGTGAGGGCAGGACCCACCACTCTGTGCTTTAACAAACCCTGCGGTGATTCTGACATGTGCTCAAGTTTGAGAACAACTGTCAGGAATATAAATGCTATACAGGAGTTAGTCTGTATCACTGTAAATTATACTTAGCATTGTCATTTAATAAAGACAGTAAAACATTTTGCGATTCATACAGGCTCCACGCCTCGATTATGAACAGACAGCCTGTGCACTGCTGCTGAGGGTCTGCGATGAAACTACTTTTCACTTGGGCAGCTCAGTGTCGTCGCTCCTTATTCAGTGCGGGTTACTTATTCCCAAGTAATGCCAGAGTCCAGCAAGCGCTCAGATCACACTGTGTCGGATGATTGTGGGGTGACACGGAATAGACTGCAGCCACCTCAGGCTGACTCCAAATGTTATTTCTTCGCATCCATATCCAAGAGTCCTGGGCAATGCAGTCAATGGGCCAGGGAGCTGTTTTCCTAAGGAACCCTCACTTGTGTTTCAGAAAGGAAGTCTTTCTGAAAAGGGACATCTCAATTTTTTTTTTTTTTTTACATTATGGTCTGCTGTTTGATTCTCTTGAGGATCAGGAGATTCAAACAGCACAGTGTTCTCTTCATCCACCTCTTCTGAGGGTCCAGTATTTCCTGAGGCAAGGAAGGGTGGGTACTCTGTCCAGCCAGCCAGCCGGAGCTGGCCCACCATGCAGGGGCAATCGGCATGAAGCAAGAGGTTCCAGCCGGATCACGCGTTCCACTGCTCCTCATCCCTCGATCACCCCCTCTCAATGGTGCGCAAAGCAAGTGTGGTTTGTGGGATTTCATGTTAACCCACATATGCAGCTCACTGCATGTCCTAGCACCTCCACCTCGAACCACATAGTCAAGGTGAAGGGCAACTCCAGAAATCGGTTCCATTTTCCACAAACAGGGGTGGCCTCCTGCTCCTGGAACGCAGCCCCTGTGACCTATTGTTTGGGTTTGACACAGTAAATGACGATGTGTGTTCTCCCGAAGCCTGTACAGTCCTGCACACAGGCTCTCTGCTCAGCCAGAACCGAAGTCCTCACAGCAAACGAAGCATGGCCGTGGATTCCGCGGATACGTGGGGATACAAACTCTGTAGGAAGCTGCCTCATTTCACAGGTGTCTGTGTCATTCTCCAAATTCCCATTCCGGAGGATCTCTTCCGTCTTCGAGGGAGGAAAAGACAGACCTCCAGCAGATCTACAGTTGCCAAACCCTCACAAGAGGGAGGGGGCTTCCTGAGGGGAGGTGAACACAAAACCCACACATACACGGCCCCCTAATTGTGATGTGCCCTGGGACACACACAGAAAGGGCAGCGCTCTCTGCAGTCGTTAAACCCCCATAAAGGCACCTCGATTCAGGACCTGTGCCCATCTCGCGAGGCCCAGAAAGCACTGCCCCATAAAACATATCTTCCAAAAGGCTTTTCCTTTACACCAGCGCATTAACAGAGCGCCTAAAGACACAGAGGCGCTCGGTACAGCTATATTTTTCAGGAGAACACTGACTCCCTGGAGACCTGGGCAGCGGTGGGGTGCCAGTGATAACAAAGCCAGCTGATCCACACTGCTCCGTCCTCGCAACCTGGAGAAAGCATCATCTAAGGGCGCTCTTAAAAAGAAAATATCCTCTGCCTTTTGGCAACAAAGCCCACACAGAATGAGAGCAAGCACCTCTGCAGCAGGAGTTATGGGGTGAGCCAGAAGGTGGAGAGCTGCCATAAATGAACTCCCCTGGCTGGCTCGCAGCACTCCGGTGTCTGTGCCGTAAACCCCGCGGCAGCCTCCGGAGACATGTTCCTGTGCACTCCTGGCATCGGGTCTGTGTGGCATCGTGGGTGGGAAGGAAACCAGGCTTGGTAACTTCTGTTCAAATTAAATAGAAGCATCTCCTTTTCTCCTTCCCACTGTCTAGGTAAACAGGCACTCACCCTACTGAAGGTGGTAAGGTATGAAGTTCTTATTTCCATGTGGATGACGAGGCTACACGTTAGTGAAAGCCTAGAAAGGGTCTCACCCCCATCACCTTCTCTCTTTGGAAACTGAGGCATGCACATCCCTTCCCTCCAAATAGAAAACCAGAAGATCAGACTCATCGGGATTTACCTAACATGCAGTACTTGGACATAAATGCAGGGGCATCTGCCACCTTTAAGAATATTTCATTCACAGTGTTCTTCAATCCACGCTTTCTAACGCATACACAAGTACATCTAACCTGAAAAAACTAGAAATGACGGTTTTCCTGTTTTCAAATAAAGGTTTGCCTTACAGAAGAATTAATGTTTTTTTAGATTGTTTTTGTTGTTGTTATGATTTTTATTGAACTACTACAACCTGGGTAGTATGTGCCCTGACCAGGTAATGGAACTGCGACCTCCAACCAACTGAGCCACACCGGCCAAGGCTTGAACTACTTTTTTTTAATATTACTCCTTAGAACCACAATAGTATATACAGCATAAAGCAAAATATATGAATGGTTTTTTTATGAATGAATTTCTCCTAGTTCATGTATTTTCCTGCCATTGTTTAGAAAATCATTCTGCCATGCCCCCCTGTCCACACTGATATACCTGAAATAGTTTACTCTTGGCTTGGATAAAATAGAAACAAGTAAATCATACCAGCAAATGTAAGAAATTAAATCAAAGAATGGACATCGCTCACTGTTAACTAAAGTGTTCAATCTGATTCTCCCCTTAGCTGATACTACCCTATGCTTTCTGACAGCAAAAAGAAAGGAAGTCGCCGAAACCGGTTTGGCTCAGTGGATAGAGCGTCGGCCTGCAGACTGAAAGGTCCCAGGTTCGATTCCGGTCAAGGGCATGTACCTGGGTTGCAGGCATATCCCCAGTGGGAGATGTGCAGGAGGCAGTTGATCAATGTTTCTCTCTCATCGATGTTTCTAACTCTCTATCTCTCCCTTTCTCTCTGTAAAAAATCAATGAAATATATTTTAAAAAAAGAAAAAGAAAAAGAAAGGAAGTCTTCATGCATCACCCAGCACCATCTTCCCTGCCCCAGCCTTCTATCTTGGACTCATGCTGACACTTGGCTCAAGCATCGAACACGTGTAGAAAAAGTTTGTGAAAACACACTGATTCCCAAAGGACAATCATGGTACCTACCTTTGGTCCTGCCATTCTCCTCTCAGTCCTCAGTCCCGTCCACTGATGTCAGTTTTAATGGACACCAAGTTCAGTTTGACTTAGATTCATGCCGGAGGTTTGATAAAATTGCAGCATTTCAAGCCCCACTCCACAAGGTCCGGCAGCTCTGGCAGAGGACCTAAGAACCAGCTTTCTCTCGGGAAGAGGATCTAAGAACCAGCGTTCTAGTCCTGCTCCCAAGTTATTCTCCTACAGACCACATGTTAAGAACCACTGATCTGTGGAAAGGGGAAAGTGACGCAGGTACAACTTATGACAGTCCTACCAGTGTGAGGGCAAGATAAGAGTGGACCATTACCTCTCATCAGCAAACCCATGAGGTCATGTCCTCCCTCTATGTTAGTTCTACTTTGCTGACGGACACTCTACCCTGCAATAGGGGCTCTGGTATATTATCCGTGTACCATATGGAGACGTGACATATCGTGAAGTAGTGGTGGACTCCCACTCCATCATGCTTCCCAGAGCTCTCTGGAGATTTAACTTCTAAATCAGGTTGTGGCAACTGCTACTTTTCCTTTGGTTTTGGTTTTGTTTTCACAATATGTGGCCTATACACAGTTTCAGTAAGGGATGCAAGGGGTGGTGATGGTCAAATAGATCTAATCGCTTTATGAGCTGTTAATGACTTGATCTAAATCTGCCAGGACTCTAACCACAGATACTGAAACTTCCACAAACCCTTTGAAAATTTCAGATTTATAATGTGCTGAATTAATTTTTTAACAGCAACCTTTCTTGTTACTATATACAAGATCCAGTAACATCTTGTGTCTCTAGGAATAAGACATAAAAAAAGAACATGGCAGACCATGAACTCAACCTAAAGCTTAAAGAAATTTAAAATAAAGAGGGAAAAAGAAAGGGATTAATCTGTTTGAAAGAGAACCTTCTACATGAAGTGAGATAATAAAATTCATTTTCAACAATATGGGACTGCACTTCTAAGAATACTTTTGGCAGAATGAAGACACAAAGCCACGCCCTGAAAACTCTCATGAAGTGGGCTGATGCAACAACAGTGCACGGGGAACAAGAAAGAGCATATTCCCGATGATGGAAAGAACTGGCTTATCCTTACTTCGGCTTCCTTCATCATTTAGGTCGATCTTCTCACTGGAATCTTTCATTTTCTATTATGGCCCTGGGCCAAATCTGCACTTTGTCAACAACCACAAAGGTCCCTTAGAATGACTAGCTTCCCACATGGATCTCAACTTTGGTTCCTTGCAATGTCAGGACAGGCCCACAGATTCTTTATGAAAAGTAAGGGGAAATGGAATAAAAATTGATATTTTCTTTAAAAAAGTAGCCCTCGCCAGTTTGACTCAGTGGATAGAGTGTAGGCCCATGGACGGAAGGGTCCAGGGTTCGATTCTGGTCAAGGGCACGTGTACCTTCGTTGCAGGCTTCGTCCCTAGTCCAGGCAATGAGCAGGAGGCAACCAATTGATGTGTCTCTCTCACATGGATGTTTCTCTCTCTGCCTCTTCCCCTTCTTTCCAGTCTCTTTAAAAGTCAATGGAAAAAATATCCTCAGGTGACGGTTAACAAAAAAATTTTTAAAAAGTAATAACCTTTGGGAATTTATTAAATAGTGAACATAGTAAATAAAATTTAAAGAGAAAAAGACAATAAAATAGATTTTTAATCGAGCAGACCATTATACTAATAAACTTGAAAATGCCGTAAAATGCAAGATATCTCTTCTAAAAGCTTACTGTATTTAAAAAATAAAGTAAAATGCCTAAGTTGGAAAAATGATTAAAACACAAATTAAAAACATATACAATTTCAAATATTAAAAATTCCTAGGATTAATATTGTCCAAAATATATGTCATTGAAAAAAATCACAAAATTTAATGAGAGAAACAAATACCTTGTTTTATAAATGTGGCTGCATAATATACTCCTGGAAGTAGAAACCAGATGTTATAAAGATGCCAATAATTCTTAAGCAGGTTCAATATATAATGGTATTCTATTTTAAATCCTTGGAAAATTTGTAGGAATTTGAAACAAATGACTCTCTAGAGAACAACGCTGACAGAACTTTCTGTGAGGATGAAACTGTTCTATAATTCTGCCCTGTCTGATATGGTAGCTACACATCCATATGGTTGTTTTCAATACTTCAAATAGGGATAATGTGACTGAGAAACACAATTTCAAATTTGATGATTTAAATGTCTTTACATGGCTAGTGCCTACTATACTGGAGTACATCTCTACATCTGGAGGAATAAATGGTTAAGAATTGAAAATAAATATTATAGTCCAACCCAAATATATAACAGAAATGCATATATTTCAAACATGAGACAAAACGAAAACATTATCTGGTACCATATTCATGTTACTAATATTTAGCAATAGGCTGTCATTTGTAAGCATTAATAAAGACATTTTTCAAAAGAAAGTGAAGGCTTGCCGAAACCGGTTTGGCTCAGTGGATAGAGCGTCGGCTTGCGGACTGAAGGGTCCCGGGTTCGATTCCGGTCAAGGGCATGTACCTGGGTTGCGGGCACATCCCCGGTGGGAGATGTGCAGGAGGCAGCTGATCGATGTTTCTCTCTCATCGATGTTTCTAACTCTCTATCTCTCTCCTTTCCTCTCTGTAAAAAATCAATAAAATATATTTAAAAAAAAAAAAGTGAAGGCTTAATAAATTAATGGAGTTGAAGTAACTAGTTGCCAATTTAGAAAAAAATCAATTTAGGCCCTTATCTCACATAATTTATAAAGTTAAGTTTCAGGTTGTTTTCTCAAGAAGTGAAAAAAAATAATAATAACCATAAGAAACAGAACTGGTAATTAAGGAATGATATTTTAAACACAGTAAAAGAAACCACAAAGCAATAAATAAACGGAATAGTGTCTACATAAAAATAAATAATGCAGCACAAAATAAATATATTTAGAGCTTTTATATGTCAAAATATCAAAAATATATAAAAATACAACATAAGTGGAATATTTTCATCAAATACTTTGAATAATATGTTAATGCTTTATAATAATTATTAAATTACTAGGGGCCTGGTGCACGAAATTTGTGCACTGGGTGGGGGGGGTGGGGGGGAGTGTCCCTCAGCCCAGCCTGCCCCCTCTCACATACTGGGAGCCCTCAGGCGTTGACCCCCATCACCCTCCAATCGCAGGATCGGCCCCTTGCCCAGGTCTGACTCCTCTGACCTAGGCGTCCGGCCCGGGCAGCGGGGACCTGCAGTGGCAGCGGGGGTGTCGCGATCGGCGGGCTCCGCCCCTGCCCCTGCAGGATGCCTCTGGCTGAGGCATACAGCCCGGGCAGCGGGGACCCGCAGCTGCAGCGGCCCCGCGATCTTGGGCTCCGCTTTAGGCCCAGGCAAGGGACCCCTAGCTCCCGGGACTGCCAGCTTCGACTGTGCCCAGCTCCCATCGCTGGCTCCACCCCTACTTCCTGCTATCACTGGCCAGGGCGGAAAAGGCACCTGATTCTCCCATCATGGCTGGGGGGCAGGGCAAAGGCGGCCCCAGGGCCGCCTTTGCCCTGCCCCCCAGCTCTTAGCTCCCCCCTGGTTTTCCGATCACTGTCAGTGGCAGGGGGCTTCTTCCTGCTTTCCCTTTCGCCTCCCTGCATTGTGCCTACATATGCAAATTAACTGCCATCTTGTTGGCAGTTAACTGCCAATCTTAGTTGGCAGTTAACTGCCAATCTTAGTTGGCAGTTAATTTGCATATAGCCCTGATTAGCCAATGAAAAGGGTAGCTCGTACACCAATTACCATTTTTCTCTTTTATTAGTGTTGATTAAATAATATTTTGGACACCTCTTCTGTGGCTTGCCAGGTCTTATGCTAGGGAGTGGATACATGGGATAAATAAAGGTGGCAAGATCCCTACTCTCATGGTGGTTAGGGACACAGCAATTAAATCATTAAGTTTTCATAGGTCCCAAAGTGCGGAGTGATAATTGATGCCTCTCTTTCCTCAGTTATGCATCAAACCTATCAGCAAGTCTTGAAAGCTCTAACTCCGAAACATAACCCAAACTACTTCACACCACCTCCACTTCCGTCCCTAGCTCAAGCCACCTTCCTCTCTCACCAGGGCTGATGCAAAGACCAGCCTCTCACCTCCAGGAGCCACTCCAGTCTCTCCTGCAGTCCATTCCTTGTCGTGAGGATGTAAAGTCCATCTTGTTATCCCTCTGCTTTTACGTCCTCCATCTGTGCTCAGGATGAAGTCCAAAATCTATATCACGGCCCACAAAATCACACAGAAGGACCAGGGAAAAGTTGGCCCGATTAAGTTCTTTGAGATGAACTTGAAATTCTTCCCTCCCTTCCTCACTGGATCTTGGCACATCAGCTCTCCTTTAATTTTTTTTGCAAAAGCCAAAGCTTATTCTAATGTAGGGTCAATGCACTTGATCATTCCACTGCCTGGGTCACTCCACCGCTGCTGATTCAGCTCATGGTCAGATTCGAGTTCAAATGCCCCCTCCCCACAGAGGGCTTCGCTGCCTTATTCTCTCACCCCTTCACGCTCTATCTCAGCAGGTCTTTCATTCTGAAGGCTCCAGAGAAACTGGTTCTCTTAGGCAAAATGGTGCCAAAATATGTTCATTTAAATGTCCTTCTAAATACTGACATATTTTTAAAACCATAAGTGTTCCAATTGGCTTTAAAGGGTAGAGATTCAGAGTTTGGGCATAGGAGACACATAAGCCAGATAACCTTAGCTTATACCAGTGACTAATTTATGTAACTTGTGCAAGCTACCTAATCAAAGTTCCAGTGTTGTTGTTTTTTTAATCTGTAAAATTAAGACAATAAGAGAACATCATGCATAGGACTCAAAGAATGTATTTAAATCTCTGAACTTAGGAGGTCAGTAAACCCCTTTGTCAATTATTGAATACTAGTAAATGTTAGCTATTAAACCCAGAGTGTTTGGGTTCAATTCCCGCCTCCAAAATATTATTTGCTTGACCTTGAATAAGTCCTTTATTTTCCCGTATCTCCATTTTGTCAACCGTAATATAGTAATGCCAATAGTCCTACCTCATAACAAGTGTGATGTTCTTATAACAGTACTTGACAATATACTAAAAATGTTAACGATTATTATTTTTATTTATGTATGCCAAAATAAATACTATTTAGTCATTAAAATAATGGTTAGAGATGTTTGGCAATATGTTTCCAAAGCTTTAAAATAGTTCAAGTTCAGAGTCATTCATTCGACTTCATGGTCTTTATCCTCAAAAAATAATTGAAGACGACAAAGATCAGTGTTCAGCAAAGTTCATCGCAATGTTTGTTGTGTGGACGGAGTTTTAGAAACAACCTCAATGCCAACACAATTTGCTTTCAAAACTGTAAATTCACACCAGTTAGAGTTATGCAATCTTTAAAAACTCTTTTAGAAGAATGCTGATGACACAGGAAAATGTTCAACATACATTAAATCAGTGGTTCTCAACCTTCTGGCCCTTTAAATACAGTTCCTCATGTTGTGACCCAACCATAAAATTATATTCGTTGCTACTTCTTAACTGTAATGAATCATAATGTAAATATCTGATATGCAGAATGGTCTTAGGCGACCCCTGTGAAAGGGTCGTTTGACTGCCAAAGGGGTTGCGACCCACAGGTTGAGAACCGCTGCATTAAATGAAAACGATTCTTATATAGTTAGCTCTAATCAGCTTAGATTACAAAACCAAATAAGTTTGCCAGAATTCACCCAAATTATTTTGAGTGAAGACAGCTCTAAGTAAACTTCATGAGCTCTTTTGGTTGGACTTTGTGTCCTTGCAGAGATTGTCCTTTTTAACTCTGCCTGGTAATCAATTTCAAAATATAAAGAAATACATACTTTGACCAGCAGATATTTTTGTGGAGTTAACAAATCATAAATGTGACCCATGAGGACTTGGTGGCTGATTAAACTTCTCACTCTGCTTCGAAGGTGCTTAAGGTAAACACAGTTACTACACTCGGTTCTTCCATAGTCTATGCCCACTCATGTCTGATTTTTCCTTTCCTAAGGAATGGGAAATGGTAAGGGACGCCAACTCTTTTGAGGAAAGAAAAGCGAATTCCTAAGCTCACAATTTGCTGTGTTGATATATCAGAAAGCACAAATCTGATTCTCTTATCTGATCCAACAAACTACAGAAAATTTTAATAAAAGGTAGTGGTTAGGGAAAAAGTCCTTACTCCCACAGAATAGAATTGCAGGTAACACAAGGCCAACCATTTCCTGTACCTCTGACAACCAAAATTCCGCAGTAGCTCCATCAAATACTATCATTTTAAAGACAGCTTTTACCATGAAAGCACAATCACAAAAAGTACAAAGTACCATGATCTTATAGGATGGCATTAAAGTTAATAGTGATCATGAACAAATATCCTGAGAAACGAAAACAGACTTTCAACAATGCAAAACTGATTTGCCTTAAGGTAGTAAACATCATCCTTGTGGGTCCCAGAATATTTATTAGGTGTTTATAGATAAAGTCATGTTACTTACATTACATAATTATAAAATCTGGTACATCAAATCAGATTAAAGCGTTTTCCTTTTATATTAGTAACATTCCCATTTTGATATATATCTTTCTATGACATCAGCACCTGACATTGATGATTGCTATGCTGGTAAAAGGGAGGAGCAGAAAGAGATAAGATATGATAGGAGGAGATGGAACCAGAGTGTAAAAAAATATGACTAATGAAATGGCAGAAGTAGAGCAGATGATGGAACGGTGGTCTGAGTCATTGATGGGGTGCTTGTTCAGAGCTCAAATCAAGACAAAATTACATTATTTGGGGTTGCATTTGTGTTATTTCTTGAGTATTCTGTAATTAACATCAACGTTTACTTTAATCAGAAATACAATCGGAAAATTACCTTGTTATAATGTTACTCATAGCATTTAAAAGCTGCATAATTAATAACACAAATTACTTAACACAGGGCACAAGGACTTTTTTATATCATATGAATAAACAATATTGCTACAGCCATCGGAACACAATAATTAGCTTTTATTAGCTTTAATTTCTTGACCAGCTGTATCTGCATTTTGTTAAGCCCCTAAGAAGGTGTTCTAATGCAAATGAATATTGTCAGAAATCTTCCTCGTTGTCCTTGAAATGCAACACCAAAAGTAAGCATGATGGATACACACAAGCTGAGGACAAGGATGCCCTCCCCGAATGAGCAGATGAAGGGTGTCTTTCCCCGATGTCTGGATCAGTCTGCATTCCTCACGTCTGTTCTCTAAGAAGGGCCTTTCCTGCACCGAATGTTTCTTGCCTTCAAAGATCCCTTAGCCCATTCTTCTTCCCCACACCCACAAATGCAACGTGAAAATCTCACTGCAGAACATGTGAAACATAAGGATCTAATTTTTCCTCCTTTCAAAGACTCAGACTGAGAATAGGTAGAGTGTTCACTCCCCCCAGGTCAGAGAATGAAGGATCCTCACACTCTACCAAACAAACAAACAAAAAAAACATAAAATACTAACATTCTTGATAGGCAGCCTAGAAAAACTCAACAAGCACAATGGAACTTCATTCATAGAGTCAATGTCAGCATAGCCACCCACATCAAAGGAAAATGTATATATGTGTCTCTCTCTCTCTTAGGCACACACAAGCCTTTTTCATTCTTTCTTGGTTGCCTACTTTGAGCTGGCTTGACCTGACGCACGCTGGTTCTGAGAGATGCAGATGAGCCCGAGCAGGGAGGCAATAGTAAACATACAGAACTATGGTATTTTTGGACACCAGAAAAATAGTATTAAAAATGTATACCGATGATGGACATGTAATAGGACACCATCATCCTAAACGCCGGATGGTATGGAGCTAAATACAAGGGTCACTCCACTGCATTAGTCTCAGAAGTCCTAACATAGGTGTCACAGGAAAGTAACGCATTGGTTGTAACCTACAACTGAGAAGAGTGGTCAGTAGCTGCTCTTCCATGTAAACCCTGGCCCTGACAGCCTGTCCACCTTGAGTGAGCTTCAGACCATCAAAGTTTCCATTTCTCACCCACAAAACAGGATAGTATCTCATGGTAGTTTGAAGTTACATGTATTCAGTTGTGTAATGAATTTAGCATGATGCCCAATATAGCGTGTTTCAAATGTGTCACTATGTTAGGTTTGAAATACCTTTCTCAATAATTGTAGCATGCTTCTGGAAAGCTAATGATAATAAAACCTCTGCGTTGGGGGGAAATGGCAGGCAGATCAATATGGGAAAAGCATCCCTATTTTGATGTCTTGAAATAAAGCACCACAGAGCTAGAATGAGGAAGTGGCGTTGCTAACGGACTCCCTTTAAGTTCCAGAGCCTTCATATAGTGCTCTAGGTGGTGGGCGAGGATCCACAATCTCTGTGGTTAAAGAGGATTTGATAAGATGCGATTCCGGGGGTGATCAGTGTCCAAATGCACGAAGAATTCATGTGTTTCCTCCTTATTTATGAGTATCCATAAGGGTTTCTAATTAGTGGGGCGACATGGTCACAATGAAGATAAACCTTTGTTCAAGGAAAACAAAAATAAACTTCCATTTGGGATTAAAGGAAGGCCCTCCAGTCTCTTTAGGAAATACTGCGAGAAAGTGCAAAATTGGAGGAAGCACAAACATAATGAACACAGACAGAGCAGGGCAGCTTCTGCAGAGGCAGGATTTGGTTGGGCCCTGGGGACATTCTTTGCAAAAACTCCCGCTTCTGTGTCATGGAGATATGTGGGGACTGTAATAGCCTGGACCGGGCCCAGTAGAAACAAACTAAAGACATCTTACCTTCCATAGTGCTCATTTATTGGTGATTTATACTGAATTACCAAGTTCTAGTCACAGACGCTACCCAGAGACCACGATGGGAAAAGGACCAGAAAAGGCTGTTTGCCCCCCCGCACACAGGATTTGAGAAAAATCAAAAGAACCCGCACACTGGCACACACAGCACAGCCCCTTGTTCCATGATTCCGAACGCTGCTCCGTGAGGATGAGCTGATGTGACCACGTTGGAGGCATGAAAAACACTATTCAAAATTCCACCCGCTGAATGCCGCACCCTTTAATTTATTTTATTGCCTCGAGGGTGGAAAAGGCATGTTCGTCACTGTCTGCGAGACAAGACGCGGTGCCGAGCTAATGCTAATGGGAATTCTGCGGCCAGAGCCACACTCGGAGGCGTGCGTTTGCGCTTGCTCCAGCTGGGACTTACCTGCTTTTACAGGCGCGCACCCCTGAAGAGGCAGCCTTTTCCTTGAAAACTGTTGTCTGAAACATTACACCTACTCAGCCCGCTGAGAACGCAAAACCTCCGAATTAAATTCTCTCTAGATGGAACTTTTAATCATATTTTAAAGCTCTCCCAATGCCCAGGTACTCTTAAAAGAGTAACCTTCTTTGAAACTGAACTAAACAGTAGCATGTTCCCTGATGGAATAAAGAACAGGAGAGGAGAATGGTACGTTTCCAGAGGCGCAAACGCGGTAATGAAATAACTAACACAAGGACAGTGGCGTTTCCGTAGGGTTAGCATGTCCTTAAACAGACACATGGGAGGACATACCTTCCCCCGAACAAAGGCAGCACAGCTTGCTCTGACCCAAACTCACCACAATGCGGGAGCATCTCAATAGGTAACCGGCAGGCCGGCCGGTGTGGCTCAGTGGTTGAGCACTGGCCCATGAACCAGGAGGTCCCTGCTCAATTCCTGGTCAGGGTACACGCTAGGATTGTGGGCTTGTTCCCCAGGACAGGGTGTGTAGGAGGCACGCAACCTATGTTTCTCTCTCATCAATGTTTCTATCTCTCTCTCCCTCTCCCCTCCTCTGTCTCTAAAATCAATAAAACATATTTTTTAAAAAATATAAGGGGTGGGGAGAGAAGGAGGTCCTACTATAATGTGACAGGAGAAAATCTGACTTTGGGTGGAGGGCACATGGTGCAATGTACAGATCTTGTAACATAGAAACCCACACCTGAAACCTGTGTGTTCATGTTGACCAGTGTCACCCCAATTTAATAAATAAATATTACAACAAAACATAACCAGCAGTCTGAAGCGTGTTAGGTTTGACTTTATAAAAGTTCAACCTTCAAATCAGTAACTCCCCAAATTAGAGTTAGGAATGTGAAGAACTCTCAAATAAACCTAAGATACTTTTAATTTTTCTAGCTTTCATAAGTATACTGGTACTTTTAATTAACATTTTGTGAGGCAACATACAAAAATCTCAAGTAAATGAACACAGGCAGTGAAAGAAATCACCAAATGTTTCCTTGCACACAATGAACTCCTCCACCAAGTCTGTCCACCAGGACTACAGGACCTACTTACTTTGATATAAGAGCCAGTGGGTGATTCGTTATAATGCGACGAATACTAGCCCTGAAATTTTGTCTTTGCCTTATAGAAGAAGAGGATGTTTCAAAATTAGTTTACCTACAGTCATGTAGATACTATATGGGCATTTTTAATTTTAAGTTGTTTTTAACTATACAACAAAACTGGAGATTTACCCATTTTTGTGATGCTTTTCATATTAGAGACTTTAATAATTTTTTTCAGTATACTGTATGCCTCATTTTATGAGATCCTTATGCCAGCCTCTCTTTTAACTGCATACTTTAAAAGCAATAAAAATAGAGTATGTTTTTTCTCAAAATATTTTATAAATCAGACTTTGCATTCATTTGGTCTTAACCTGACTGTTGTAAGTTTGTTAGGCTTTAAAGTCGGAGGGCACCATGAGGTTTATAAATGAAACCCCCCTTCGTGTTACAGTTGAGAACCCTGAAGGATGCTGGAGTTTTTTCAAAGAACTAGTGGTAGAAACCAGGCCGCCTACTGCTCAGCCCATGCCTTCAGGCCTCATGGTAGAGAAGAAGCAGCCTTACCCATCACTGATTCCCATTGCTAAGACTTGAAACGGAACTTGCATTTAAGGTAATAAAATCTACTATTTGATAACAGACAAGGCCTGCAAAACAGGAGTGAAAAGGGCAGTCCGATCTCTCATTTATAGAAAAGTTTGAAGGGGTGAAGCAATTTGCTTGTTTACAGGTTTAAAAATATGCCTACTGACCCTCTTTTCTTTTTTACAATGAGAAGAAGTCACTATTTCCCCCTTTTTATTGAATTTATTGGGGTGACATTGGTTAACAAAACTAACAGATTTCAGGTGCACAATTCTACAACATGTTTTATAACATGCCTGGTTTTATACAGATCACTGGTAAAGCCACATTATGGCACATACATTTGTGAAAGATCCCAGTGCTTTCTGTAGCTTTCTGCTACAACATATTCACATTTCACAAAACTGTTAAGTGCCAACTAGGTACCAAAAACACTTTAAGTTTGCTTGCTTTTAATACGTATTATTAATTCTGCAGCAGATAAAAGTGCTGCTGATGAGATTATAACTAAGTAGTTTTCAACCAAAATTTAAATAATTAAGCACAAATGTTAGTGTTTTACAGGCATTCTTCTCTCCATGAGATCATTCATTTTTATATGTTCCACAATATACAAACAGTGTTTTTGGTACATAGTTGACACTTAAAAATTTTTATGAAACGTTAATATGTTGTAGCAGGAAGCTACAGAAAGCACTGGGATCTTTTACAAATGTATGTGCCATAATGTGGCTTTACCAATGATCTTTATAAAACCAGGCATGTTGTAAAACATGTTGTAGAATTGTGCACCTGAAATCTGTTGGCTTTACCAATGGTCTTTATAATATTATGTAGAAACACTGCAATTATTTACAATTCTGGCACTTGAAAACTATCATTACCTTGACTAATTTACTATTAGTAGTTGTAAGCCATTTTGTAATTAAAGAATACGTTTAAAATGCATAAAAGCACCAACTTTAATTCCATTTTGTTAACCTCTGTCTTCAAGAAAAGTTAAACACTGAAGAGTAAACTTCAAAGTCAAACTGAGACAAAATGTGTTAATTTAAAAATACGCAAAAGACCAAAATTCATAGGCCTTACACCTTCTTTGCAAGGTACTTTTAAAAACTGATCAAAATCTATGTAAGATTATTTTACTATTGTGACAATTCATTAATTTAGATTTTTACCCAAATTTAGAATTATTAGTAAATGGGTATCACTATTCAACATCCAGAAAATATAGGTCAAAATAAATCACCGATTAAAGGTATAAAGGCTTCAAAATGAATACCATTGAAAGAAGCAACTGAGATAATTTCATATAGATAAACCTTGTCAAGTTCATTTAATCTACAGAAAGTTTAGGATGTGATTTCTATTTTTCCTCCTATGGTACTTGGGCTTTTGCTTCTTTCTATTACACCTTTTTCCACAGCAATAAGATTCCATTTCAAAGCTGCCAGAGTCGCATTCAAACTAAAGAGTATTGACTCCGTGTATAATCCTGACAATTCTTCTGCAGTCCAGATTCACATTTCTGTACTTCTGCCCTATATTTACACCACGATGTCCCATCTGTATCTTCAACTCCAGGATCTAAAATTAGCTTTTCTATCCTCACTCTCCCATCCCAGTCTGCATTTCCTCACATATTTCCAATCTTCCAGGATTTAAAAACTAGCATTGAATTAGAAACTTCCCTGATATAATTCCTTCCTCATCTATCTCCATTCCATGACCATGGCCACGCTAGGATTGTGTTGTATAATAAGGAATTTGTCTAGTCTTTGTCCTGGGTCCCTGGGAGGAAATTTTAAGACCTCAGCATTTTCTAAGTAGACCCTTGACCTCCAGGGATAGGGTGCGGGCCACAGACAATTCATTCACATGGTCAATCATGCCTATGTAATTAAACCCCAGTCAAAACTCTGCACGTAGGCTCAAGTGAGTTTCCTGTTTGGCGAACACATCACTGTGCTGGGAGGGAGATGCATTCAGATCCCATGGGGAGAGGACAGGGACCTTCCCAGGCCTTGCCTTATGGTATCTGCATTTGGCTGATATTGATGTGTCCTTTATAGTAAAGATATAATTGTGAATATGGTGCTTTCCTGAGTTATGTGAGTTGTCCTAGTGAATTAGCAATCTGAATGGCTTGTGGAAAATTTGTAGCCAGTTGGTCCGAAGTGTGGACAGCCTGAGAATTTCAAACTTGCAACTGGCATCTGAAGCAAGGGCAGTGTTATTGCCCTCAACCTAGGCGGTCTATACCAACTCCAGTTTGCTAGCCTAAGAACTGAATTGCAGTGTTTTAGGCTGTCAGAGTAAAATAGTAAGATACCTATGAATTATGGCCAACGCAATCTCTTTGTTTTCAATTGCTTTTTGGTAGCTCTGCATAAATTATATCAAGAATATCTTATTGGGTTTACCAAAGTTCAGAAACTCTCATTTTCTAGCTCTCTTGTCCTACTTATTGGCCATAAGCACTTATGAAAGGCAGTATGTGTTCACCTATATCAATTTAATATTCACAATAACTTCATAGTATTTTAACCCTGTTTTACAAATGAGGAAACTGAGGCACAGTGAGTTAAGTAATTTGCCAAAAGTCAATTGCCAGTGGGTAGCAAAACTTGGATATGAACCAGTTCCGACACTTATCTGGCCATACGCTTAGCCACCACACTACTCTTCCCATGCCAATGCTTCTCACTACAACCCTTGGGGTCAAAAACGGAGAGTGGGACTAGAAAGCACACCGTGCCCTCCGCAGCTTACCCTTTCTGTCCTCCATGGATGACATGTGCCAATGAAGGAATGGCCTGACTGCTGTAAAGTAATCACTGGGGTCCTTTTGCTGACTAAGGAAGATCTAAGAGTGATGTAGTCGGAAAGCAAAGAAAATAATAGTTGCATGTATTTACTACCTGCCTTTCTCATAAAGGATTTAAGGTGTTTCACTAAGATACGTACATTACTGACAGATAAAGTAAATTCAAATAGGTAAAAGCAAAGCAAAGGGAAAGTTGGGCTAGAACAGTACAGTGAGTACGTACAACACAGGTCATGAATGTATAGAAACTTGCCAATAGCAAGCTTGACATGTGGCGCTAAGCTATATAGCAGCCAATAAAAACAGAGAAATGAGATTATACAATTGATTTTTCGACAGAATACAAACAAAGTGGTTGCTCATGTGAAGCCCTGGTATTTCTGGTGCTCATAATAGAGAGAAATTACTTCTCTGGCCTTTCAGAAAGGATACACTGTGCAATATACTAAACAGCATCTTACAACATGGCCTGAGTAGAAGAGTATACACAAAAAGGAATGCCAAAAATTGCTTTCCTCAATATTCCCTCCAAAATAAGCACAATTCATATGAAATACAGGGCGAAGACTCAGTCTCTCCAGAAATATAATCATTCTTTCACAGCTCTTTGAGAAATGGTTTACTATAATCTGATACAGACTTCCTGGATTTGAATCCTGGCTTTGTCACTTACTAGCTGTGTAACATAGGGCAAAACTCTAAACCTCTCTGGGTCTCAGATCTCTCACTGATAAAATGGAGAAAGTGACAATAACTATCGAAACATGATTCTTTTAATGTGTCACTATAGGTAAAGTAATTACAATAGTATTTAGTACACAGTAAGCATTGTATGTCTTCACTATTAGATTTATCAGTCAATAATTAAATTTATTTTTCAAATTCCAAAATCCAAGGTGACAGAAACTAAAATTTCATCAATTCAGGGTTCCATGTAACTCCCAGGGTACATATTTGTGACCAGGCATTAGGGAGGAGTAGGAGGAGTTGGGGGAGAAGGTATCTTGTCCTTAGTGCAATCATGCTAGCATCCCTTTGGATTCCCTCTTTTTCTTCTGGTTCAAAGGTCTAAATCCAAACAGTTGAATGTTTCCAACTGCCCTGTCATGTGCATGGAGATCTTTATGCTTCTATCACAGTGTGATTAGATCAGGAAACACATCTGTCTCTGGGTGCTACTGCCTTCCCAGGCCCTACCTAGCAAAAGGAACACAGCTCCCATCTGCATGTGGTATCCTATTAATTAGTGGGGGGCTCTACTGAAAATCCTAAGCCTGGGATTGAGTAAGGGAAGAGGAGGAAGTAATTCACTTTCTTCTTGGAGATTGCCCTTCAGCCACTCATCACTTCTCTTCCGTCTAGAGAATTCACCCTTTATCTTGGGGACAAAGTTGAAGAAAGCTTGCTTGGGTCATCATATCTTCACAAAGGCATCTATGCCTAAGTCTTGACTTTTGCAACTCAAAAGGAAAGAGCTGACACCTCCTTCATTCTCTCTATCTTTCTGATGTGTGCAATAAATGTGGGAGGGGGAGTCAAGACATTCCCAGGATTGTGAATAGAGAGAGTGAGAGCTGGCTAACATTTCTCAATATTTCTCACCAAAGAAAATTAGCATCCTTCCTGGCCATACTTCAGTTAATGCCATTTTGTAGTTGTCTAGTATAATGAAGTCCATATCTGACATTTTCTTTTCTTCATATCAATCTCTAGGCAGATTTTAAAGATGAAAGAGGAGTTGGCTAACTGAAGAGAAGAGCTGACTGAACAGCAGTCTTTAAAAGTGGATAATATATTGGTACTGATACGTAGTTTTTTCAAAATTCTGAGGAGTAAGCACAACTCTTGCGGATGGCGGATCCATCAGGAGGTCCGAGTGATCTATTGCAATTTTCAATTCAAGCTATTTTTTAACTATGAACAAGACTAAAATAACAGGCAGCAATTTATATGAGTAACACTCAATTTTCATAAAAACGACACTAAGCCTGGGATATACTAGGTAATTTTTATGTCACATGTTGCTAATAAACTAAGAACAAAGAACTATGCAAAGGTCTTCACTGATACAGTTCTTTCACACCTACATTTTAGATGTGTGAAAATCATGACTGAAGGGTTATTTGAGATCACATCTCTTCCCTTTTATATAAATACATTAAATTATAAGAATAAAAAATCCCACATCAGGTTAGATATATTTGTCATTTCACCTAGAATTCTGCTGATTGACAGTCATGATGACCCATTTCGTTCTGTAATTCTATATGGTTTCTACCACTTTATTAAAAAGGTTTCTAAAGGAAACTCAACAAGCACTTCCAGAATTTGTAAATTCCTCATGGATAGACATTTACGCCTGTTCCTATCTCCCGAGGTGCCTAGTAAAATGCCTTGCAAAAACTTACATTAAGGTGTTTGTTAATGGCAATGATGGGGAATATCATAATATTAATGACCATATGAGCTGAATTTCCTTCCCATTTTCTCCATCTCTTAGAATCCTGTCTGTTCTTTAAGGCTCAGTCCAAGCCCAACCTCAGGTCACGATGTCTTTTCTAACTACTATAGACTACCTTCTACCTTTATTCCTTTCTTTTCTAACCATCTATTTTCCTTTTTCAACAAATATCTATCCATTTACATAGGTATTTATTCCTAGTTAATGTCTTTTTGGATAATTTCCATATAAGCTGTTAGATTCTCCAAAGTCTTTTGCTATATTCTATACCTTTTATGTTCTGCTCTTCATCATCACCATCACCATGATCAAAGCTCACCCATAACTTATATTAAAAATACAACAAAACATTGTATTAGACATGTGGGATCATCTGTGTTTTGCAATCTAAAAATAAACAATTTTCACACCCTTTCAGATTATCTAATGTTCATCTGATGATTTAACAAAAATTTAAGTACTCCCTAGGGTGCATTATATGCCTAGAGAGGTAGTATAGGGAAATTATTCTACTGACCAGAGAAAAAGAGTAAAAGAAAAATGCTGTTAACTATTTAAAATAGTAGAGGTAACAGATGCATCAAACATGTAGTTATTCAAAATATAATCTTATAAAAATCCCAAGAGTCTGCAAATACCTAACTTTATGGAAGGTCAGGAGCAGCTGTTTCAGACTAAAAACGTTTGAATCTTGAATACATTCTTTAGACTGATTCTTTCAGTGGTGGCTTGTTAGTCCCTTAGACACATGTGAATTTTTGGCAAACTCCTTAACAGAAAGACTAACAACCAATAGATAGAGTGGAACTTCTACTTATAAGTTATATCATGTTGATAGTTCAGTCTTTCAAAAACAGTCTATGGAAATATACCAGGGGAGAGTAATACTGCTTGATCAAACAACTTACAATCATGCAGACATTTGAAGTTCTAGTTTTTCTCTAACTCAAATTTCATTGCCTTTCGGAAACATTCTTTGGGAAAAATATTGGCCTAAAATGTAAAAGGCAAACACAGTATTCAAATTTTAACACACTCCATAGTGTTTTAGGCTCTTAATATTGTCAAGTGATCTTCAGCCAAAGCCCATCTAGGACTCACTTACTGTTGAACAAATGTGGGTTTACTGATTCACTGCAATGAGGGAACTATGGGGCATCTCAGCAAACATGTTAGAAATAACTTAAGAATCTGCACTTGTGTAAGGTCATTTAGGGGGGAAGGTTTTAAAAATAAAAAGCATTCTTTGCTCTAGACTGGATGCTGTCAGGAAGCAGAAGTCATTCTATGACAGGGTATCTTAAAAACTTTTATCTAGAATGTAAGAAGCTGAGACTGGTATTAAAACAGCAGCAAATGGAGAGACTATTGGGTCATTATTTGATCTGCAAAATGTTCATGTCTTTGCGTGGAATCAGGTATGAATATGGAGTGGTCTTGTTTTTGTTTTGTCCACCGAGATCACAGAAGGTTCTTGCCTAAAGTCAAAGGTCTATGAAATATTATGTGCAAGAGGAAAAACCATATCCTAACTGTATGCCATGCCAGCCCCCAGATATCAGACACTGCTTTTCTCTTTCCCAGTATATGAAGAATGAGTAGAAAGTGGGGGCAGGGGTCATTATTTCCCCAGAACAGAATATAGTTACAAACAGGAACTCAACTCCATTTTGCTAATGTTGGAAGCTATAAACTTGTGTATTTTTGGCACTCCTCTATGTGTTAAAAACATGGCAAATATTCAAGAACTGTTTCAACTCACTCATTTCTTCCTTCAACAGAAAACCCCCGCCCAAATCTGTAAGCTGAGTAGCAAAGATTCAATCTCACTATTACAAAGCTAATGAGGTAACAATGGGGGCCAGCTGGAGGGTGAAAGCTATTCTACATTCACATTATGTCTGAATTCCTATGGAAGGGAGCACCTTGTAATGAGTGCTTGCTGTATGTGAGGCACTGACAGGCTTAGGGATACAACAATGAGTAAGATCAAGTCCCCATCCTCATGAGCTTGCTGCCCTGTGATAGTTTTATTTTCTCATTCTTCATCTTATACAGTGAAATAAAATCACATCATGGTATCAGTTCGTCAAAAGAGAAAATTAATTCTGGCCTACACCATGTGTTTATGGTCACCTTTGGTCTGTACTACAGTGCAAATTCTTAATTAAATTTTGGCCACTGGTTTGTTGGTTCACTGGAAAGTTTTTAAAATGTCCTTTAAACTCCACAGGCATCTCACACAAATTTAAGAGTGAAAGTATTCTAATAGCATTCCCATTAATAAAGAAGAGTTTTCTTTTTAATGCTGTCAGTGGGAACTTATTTTATAATTTGCTGTACATGCCCTCATATACAGATGTAAAATTAAGTTTTAAAAATCACACTGGAATAAAAAAAACTGTAATTAAATTACACCAGCAAATCAAACTGGCCAAATGTGTAAATTATGAGTTACAGAAAAATTAGTATGCATAAAATTTTTTTGAAATTTTAATGTTTATATTCAATTGTAAAAGCATAAAGTGAAGATTTTACTTCGAGTGGTAAACACAGAATGAAATATACATATGATGTATTATAGCATTGTAGACTTGAAACCTATATAATTTTATTAACCAATGGCACCCCAACAAATTTAACAGAAACATTATAAAAATTAAGAAAAAAAACATAGTCCCAAATTGGTATTTACACAAGGAAATAATATAATTAATGACCAAATAGATAATATGTGTTAATATCTAACTATCTATACACCTATGTCAGTCTCTCCTTAGTAAAATTAAACCTCTTAAGTAAAATTTCTTAAAATCTCTTAGTTTTAAGGCAACTAAAATAGTACCATATTCAGAAATACCATTTTGTTCTTTATTTCATTAATATTTGTACAAATTACCTCCCCTAGATACACATATGTTAAGTAAAACATATATTAAATAAAACTTTCCCAATAGCTTTTGTTTCCATAATGATGCTGCTTATAGTTCCATTATTTTTAAAAATTCATATACTCACATTACAGCCATGTCTGCTGTGTATTAATTCACTCACAAAGTAAATATTTGCTGAGTGTCCTCCAGCTATTTGTAAGAAATTATGTGGAACACAGTAATTAAAACAAAACACAACACAGTGTCTCCTCTTAAGGACTTTGCAAACTAGAAGGAGAGATTAAGACATGTATACAGAAATTAAAAGGAAGTTCTAATTTGAGATAGGGACACAATCTTCTGAGAGTTCAGACTAGAGAGAGATGGCTCTAGGCTGGACATATAATGGGAGTTCTCACACAAAGAAGACATTACCTTGACTATGCATGAAAATATAGTATTAGAGATGGAGACTTGGGTCATCTATTGGGTTCCTTGGGGATCTATACCTCCCTAATTCTCAGTTCAGCACCAGTTCTTCACATTCCATTACTATCAAGTTCCCATAGACCCAGGCTTGTGCAGCTCACCTTTCAACTCTAAATCCAAGGTTCTTTGCATTTAATTTTCTTAATTTCATCTGTCTCTTCCAGTCACTATCCCAGATGACAGAATAAATAAGATTATTATATTGACACACAGTAATTTGCATTGTGGCAATAATTTTGAATCATAATTGTTTTTTATGTCCATCCTAGAAGTTATCTTTCCCTGGCTTCCCACAATTGCAAATTGGGTAAGCACAGTTTTTATGCACTCACCTAATGGGAACAAAGGGACATCAAACACTTTCCAAGGTGTTCAAACTTTAAGGAAATCAAACTGGTTAAGAGGGGGCATGCACAGTCTAAAGTGAACATAAGAACTTATGTCAAAGATGTCTAGCTAACTATCCATCCACTCATTTTTTCCCATTCAACAAGTTTCTCTAAAGTACCTATTTGGTGTCAGGTAGTCCTTTAGGACTGACAAAGTCCCTGCTATCCATGGGTTTAAACTCTAGCAGGTGGTAAAAATGAGGAGAGAAAATAAACAACTCAACACATGATTAAGAAACTATATAAACAAAGTTATAGTTATAAACAATAATGTCACAGGTGCTATGGAAATAACCAAAAGAGGGCAATGGGCTCTTGCGACAGGGAGCCAACTTTATTTGAGCCGTCAGGAAGCTCTCTTTGAAGGGGGTCCCATTTAAGATGGGACCTAAGTGACAAGAAGGAACAACCACACAATAATGGAGGGGAAGAGAGTTCACAGTAGAAAGGAAAGCCCTATGACGGAAAGAAATTTGGCATGTGGAAGAAACAACAGCACAGCTGGAGTGTGGAGATAAGGGGACAGTGGTGCAAGATGAGGGCAGAGAGGTAAGCAGGAGGTTCTAAGACAAAGAATATAGATTTTATTCTAATTGCAACTGGCAAATTTTAAGCAGGTGAGTGACATGATATGAACTATGTCTTAGAAGAATACTCTGGCTCCTGTACACAGATGGACTTTAAGGGGGTAAGAGTAAAATTCAGGGAGGCCATGTCAAACAGCAATAACCTGGGCAAGGGGGGATGATGACCTGAACTGAGGTGGAGAGAAATGGATGAGTTCAAAAGCTACTTTAGAGGTTGGGTTGACTGGACTTACTATGTATTGGATATGAGAGGATGAAAGAAATAGAACAATCAATGCTAAATGTTAACAGCTAACTTTCTTAACTTAAATCAACTGGGTGTGTTGATGAAACTGAATATTTGAGTAGGAATAGATTTGGGTGTCAAATGATAGAGAGCTATTCTTAAATTGTAGATGTTTATTAGATATCCACAAGAAGCTTGAAAGTAAAGAGTTAAAAATATGAATCTGAAGTTCCAGGGAGAAGTCAGATCTGGAAATAAAAAGTTCATAGCCTTGCCTGGCCAGAGTTGCTCAATAGTTAGAGTGTCGGCCTATTCACTGAAGGGTCACAGATTCAATTCCTGGTCAAATTCTCAAAAAATACTATTTTCCAAAACTAAATTAGAAAGAATCCGAAAACCTGAATAGATCAATAACAACTAATGAAATTAAAGCAGTAATTCAAAAACTCCCAGCAAAAAAAAAAGTCCTGGGCCAGATGGCTTCACAGGTGAATTTTACCAAACATTCAAAGAAGAACTAACACCTATATTCCTCAAACTACTCCAAAAAATTCAAGAGGAAGAAACACTTCCATGCCCTTTTTATGAGTATAGCATTATTTTAATTCCAAAACCAAATAATGACACTACACAAAAAGAAAATCATAGGCCAATATCCCTGATCAATATATATGCCAAAATCCTCAGCAAAATATTAGCAATTCAGATTCAGCAACACTTTAAAATGATCATACACCATGATGAAGTGGGATTTATTCCAGAAATGCAAGGTTGGTTCAATATTCACAAATCAATAAATGTGATACATTATGTAAACAAAATGAAGGATAAAACCACATGATCCCATGGACACAGATAATGGGGTGGTGAGGGCCTGGGGGTGAGGGGTAATAGGATGGGAGTGGGCTGTAAGAGGTTAATGGGGGGGGGGGGAAGAGAACCTATGTAATACTTTTGACAATAAAGATTTTAAAAATGAATAAATCACATGATCATATAAATAGACACAGTAAAACACATTCTACAAAATCCAGCACGCACTTATGATAAAAACTTTCAACAAAGTAGAAACAGAGGGATCATATCTCAATATAATAAAAGCCATATATGAAGAACCTATAGCCAACATTATACTCAATGGGCAAAAACTTAAAAGCATTTCTCTTAAGATCAGGAACAAGACAGGGATATCTGCTTTCACCACTCTTATTCAACATAGTGCTGGAAGTTCCAGCCACAGAAATCAGACTAGAAGAAATAAAAGCCATCCCAATTGGAAAGAAGGAAGAAAAACTCGCATTATTTGCAGATAGCATGGTATTGTATATAGAAAACCCTAAAGAATCCACCATCAAAAACTATTAGGTTTTAAGAAATGAATTTGACAAAGTAGCAGGTTACAAAATCAATATTCAGAAATCGGTGACATTTTTGTACTCCAATAATGAACTCTGAGAAAGAGAAATCAAGAACACAATTCTATTTATAATTGCAACAAAAAAATAAGGTACCTAGGAATGAACTTAACCAAGGAGGTAAAACATCTGTACTCAGAAAACCATAGGTCAATGAAAAATGAAATAGAGGAAGATATAAAGAAGAGGAAGCAAATACCATGTTCATGGATTGGAAGAATGAACATCATTAAAATGTTCATACTACCCAAAGCAGTCTTTAAGCTCAATGCAGCCCCTATTAAAATACCAACAGCATATTTCACAAATATTACAAAAATTTATATGGAAACCAAAGAATACCCCGAATAGCAATCTTGAGGAAAAGTAAACCACCAACTTACACCATACATAAGAATAAACTCAAAATGTATAAGAGACTTAAATTTAAGTCATGAAACCATGAAAATCCTAGAAGAACACATAGGCAGTAAATTCTCAGACATCTCTTGGAGCAATAATTTTGCTGATATGTCTCTGAGGGAAAGGGAAACATAGGGAAAACATAAACAAATGGGACTACATCAGACCAAAAAGCTTCTGCACAGCAAAATAAACCACCAACAAAACAAAAAGGGAACCCACCATAAGGGAGAACATATTTGCCAATGATTCATCAGATAAGGGGCTAATCTCCAAAATAAATAAAGAACTTCTACAACTCAACACCAGGAAGACAAACAACCCTATTTTTAAAAATGGGCAAAGGACCTGAATAAACACTTCTCCAAAGAGGACATTCAGATGGCCGGTAGACATATGAAAAATGCTCAATGTCACTAACCATCAGACACATGCAAATGAAAAGTACAATGGGGCATCACCTCACACTGGTCAGAATGGCAACTATCAGTAAGTCAACAAACAACAGGTGAAGAAAAGGAGGCCCCAGGGCACTGTTGTTGGGAATGCAGACTGATGCAGCTACTGTGTGAAATACTATGGGGTGTCCTAAAAAAATTAAAAATGGAACTGCCTTTTGACCCAGAAATCCCACTTCTGAGTATGTATCCTAAGAATTCCAAAACACCAATCAAAAAAAATATATGCACCCCTATGTTCATGGCAGCATTATTTACAATATCCAAGGTCTGAAACAGCCCAAGTGCCCATCAATAGATGAGTGGATAAAAAAGCTGTGGTACATTTACACAATGGTATACTATGCCACTGGCTGTAAAAAAGAAGGAACTCTTACCCTTTGAGACAGCATGGATGGACCTGGAGATTATTATGCTAAGCGAAATAAGCCATTCAGAGAAAGACAAGTATCATATTTAATCTCACTTATATGTGGAATCTAAACAAAATAAACCAACAAAATAAGACCAGAGGCATGGATAAACGGAATAGTCTGACAGGTCTCAGGGAGTGTGAGGAGGACTGGAAGAGATCAACCAAAATCATATATGCATATATGCATAGCCCATGGGCACAGACAATAATGTGGGGATGGCCTAAGTGGGGTGGACAAGGCAGGATGAAGAGAGGCAAAGCAGGGGGAAATGAGGGACATCTGTAATAGAGTCAACAACAATAATAATAAAAATACTAGTTTAAAATGCACACTCAGGTAACTTGATAAAATTTCCCAGAGATTGTGTAAAACTATTAAGTAGCTCTGGATGCATGAAGACTTTATTTAGGAAACTGTGCATCTTAAGAACAATTTTATACATAAATAACATTGTGTATTTTTTTTTTATTAGAAAGGCTCACCCAAGACTAGTTCATTGTGTATAGATTTCTTGAGAGTTGCAGCCATGTCATATTCCTGTCTGGTTTCCTCTAGGTCTGCACATACAAAACCGCTATTTATTATTTAATTGAAGGAGATTGTATGTGTCACATGAACTAAAAGGCTCAAAAGAGAAAGAAAATTGACACACCGTACTTAAAATTTCTATTTATATACTAAAGTTTGCCAACCCAAACATTTGAACAACCTTTTTTTATTATTTTTTGCACCATCTCTAGTTCATTCTCTCCTTTATCATGTCTTGCTACCCTCCCAGCCCAGGTGTTGGCTATTCCGGTGATTAGATCAAAGATGACCTTTTTGTGTGAAGACAGAGGCAAAGAAAATGCTTATTAAAAGTCTCTGCCTTTTGTATGTCATCAGTAAAGAGCTTTCCTTTCCCATCTGATAAAGGGACAATGTTCTCCTTTATCATTTTCTTGGGTTTAATGTATCTAAAAGAAAAAACATATAGCTTTCATTCTTTCTTTATTTTTTTTTCATTTGTTTTGTTTGATTGTAGGTATTGCTTTTCTCTGTCTTGAACATGCAAATCAGGCACTAACTGACTGTAATTTTTGTTAAATAATGTGTCTTCCATTTTTATAGAATATGTTACTTGTATTTTTAAAGCACTGTATTTATCCATGTGAATTTCCCCTCTGCCTACCTAGTGTGTAATAATAACAACTTTTCCTCTGCCTACCTAGTATAATAATAATAGGGTGTTTTTTTTCCCCCTCTGCTTACCTACTATGTAATAACATGTCACCAACAGGGCCACTCTGCTCTTCATCAGACCCCTTCAAGAGATGACTTGAGATTAAAAGGGGAAAATGTCTTGGTATTTAAATAGAGGTTTATGGAACAGAGAGAAAGAAAAATAAAACTGAAGAAAGGTAATAATAAGTGGACTAAGAATGCATGACCTGCCAAAAGGGACTCAAAATGACTTCTAGGGGGAAACTGATAAAAAATGTTATGAAAGTATGAATGAGGGTTCAATGGTGGGCTGAGTTGAGGAAGTAAAAACTGAAATATGGGTTTCTTTGACACTTTTCAGATCGTTTGCTTTCATCGTAAGCAGATTAGAAAAAGACACACGAGGATAGTATAGGGAGAACAGAAAGCGAAGGCAATTCGCCATTAAGGGGTCTTCTGGACATCAAGAAGAGTGATGAACTTCTTTTTTCCAAAGGCCTTAAAGATGAGGGGTGTGAGAAGTAAAACCATGCAGGTCAGAGCACTCAGTGGGCCCAATGTGTATGAAGTGGGAGATGATCTAGGGATTTTCAATATTCATAACTGGAACATTTTTCTCCCATTTTCCTCTGCATTTACTAAAATCTCCTCTGTATTTATACAGTGTTTTAAACTACACTATATTCAGATCATTATCATCAATTCCTTTCTTCCAATTACACTACAATTTCTTTCTTCCAATTGCACTACAATTCCTAATGTCACACCCCAAATGGATAACATTTAGAAGAGCTTTCTTTTCCTACTTACTTTCTCTTCTTTCTACATAACAATATTATACATAACATAGTTCAAGAATGTGTTTGGTGATTTGCAAAGTTCACTGCCCTTCAAGAACATGTTGAGAAGAGTTTTCTGTCACTATTAGGCATACACTGATTTGGACATATTTCAATTCATCTTAGAACACTATTGTGAACAATCTATCCTAGTGTTTAAATCTTCGTTATTCTGACCTTTGGATACTTTTGCTTGTCAGACTGCTGTCTGCCTAGAAAGCCCAGTTCAAATTATTGTTGTCATTATTATTACTACTAGTTTTTATTTTTGTTAGGTGCATCTATCTACCTACTTTTTTATTTGGAATATTTTAAACATTCAAAAGTTATAATATTAATATGACAAACATGCATACATCCTTCACCTAGAATTACAAATTGCTAACATTTGCCACATTTGCTTTATGTCTCTCTTTTGGTAATGATATCACTGTTTTCATTTTGCTGAACCATTTGAAGATGGCAAGAATTATGGTGCTTTATGGTGCTTTATCCCACGTAATCATTATGTTTAACATTCTCTTGCGCAGTCACTGTACACTTCGCTAATTTCACTCAGGGATAATAATGTTCATAGGCACAACTAGGAAATGTATAGTCCATAGTCAAATGTTGCCAATTATTCTAATAATGTCCTTTACAGCACTTTTTCTCAGTTAACAATCTAATTCAGTATCATTTCATTCTTATATAAGACACAGCATCAGTCTTCTTTCTCTCATAGCACATGCAAATAATCTACATTTTCATCTCATGCCTTCAGCCATAACCCAATGTTTTAATATTTCTGTTCATTTACAAGCTTCCTGCCTTTGAATTTATATAACCTATGTCTTGGTCTGTTTTCCTTCATGACCTTTTGATCACTCTAAAGAATCTATGCCCTTACGTGACCTCTATCCCAATTAACCCAGTCGATGTGGTTTCCTTCCTCTAAGATCTACAGACCCTTCCGAAAATCCCTTTCTGTTCTTGGATGTGGACAGTATAACTATCTCCATCCTCCATTATTGCTGAAAAAGCATATTACAATCCATGAAGGCCAAGTACGCAGTCTATGTTATTTAGCCATCTAGATGTCCATGATCAGACTGTACCAACCCCAGAAAAATCCAGCTCTTTGGATTTACAATTAACATCTTATCTCCTCCTTCTTGCCATCTGTCTTGTTTTACCAGCTCCATTTATGTCTTAGCAATATCCTCATGTGTGGACACAGGCTCACACACACATAAACAACATATTAAATAGAGACATAACATATCTGAGGTTTCAAGAAGCTCTGCTTAATATCTTGAATTCCCAGGGTTCATGACTTGCAAAATACACACCGAGGCACCCTGCCTAGTTAGCATCACAGGATCGGCTGTGCCCAGGATATTGAAGACCCACTTATTATAGAGTGATGGCATCCTCAAATCCATGGTAAAGACGCTCTGTGTACACACAGTGCGATACAGGTAATGAAGAGCTTCAGCTTTGGAGTTAAGTCACTTGGGTTCAAATCCGAGGTCTGTGCTAATTTACCACCAGTGTGACCTCGAGCGAATCACTTCACCTTCTGCCTTAGTTTCCTCATTTGTAAAATGGAGATCATACTCTATAGGTTAAAAGTATCCACATAAAAACTTTCCAAGCTGTCTGGCACAGAGCAAGTCCTCAGTAAGTATAGATGTGGTGGACTTGCTGTTGGTCCAGTTTTATTGATTCCACCAACTAGTGTCGGCTGAGGCCCCTCCTGCTGTTAACATCCCCTTTCTTTCTCAGGTTTCCACAAAGCTCTGTTTTATACAAAATAAAGCAAATCACTAAGACGGAGTCCTGCCCCGTTGGAGATAACATCTAAAACATCATCATCAGGGTCATGTGGCCCAACCTACCCTTCGATACCTTTCCCTTTACAGTATCTCTGAAGCATGAGTAACTCCCCACTGCTCGAACTCCTCCAAGATGAAGACACATCAAATCCCGATAGGAAACGTAAGAGTTTTTAGAAAGTTTATCCTTATTTTGAATTGAATTACCTCCCTATAAAAATGTCTACCCACTGGAAAGTACAACAACCAGCAGGTATTGAGTACTTAGACACCATGCAATTTACATATGCTGTCTCTTGTTATGCTCTCATGGGCACAACATCATGGAACAAGTCCTATTACCCATCCCATTATGCTACGCCAGCTTTGCCCTTGATTTCCTTCGCACTGTCTGTCGTCTGAAGTAGTTTTTCAGTAGTTTACTGGGGTGTCATCTGCAAGGTGGACCAGGACTTGAGTCAGTACCTACATTCCCTCTCCCTGTTGTCATACACTTGCACCACATTACTCTAAATTATTCCTCCAAATTTTAAGCATAATTGATAGACACTGATAAAATTCCCCAAGGAACTATGTAATATTTACTGTAAATCAGAAACAGGTACTATCATAAATGCATTCCTATTATTTTAATGTCTATTTGAGCCTTTCGGTGAAATTTCTAACAAAATAACCCCATGGTATCCCTCTCGCTCTCTCCATAGCCACACACTGCGGTAGTTTAGACAGACTTTACAACACAGGTCCTTTCCAGAAAGAAAGAAAGAGACTCTTGGCTTCTCAGATAGAGATGTTACAAATTACCCATCGGAAGCACAGATCATAAACTTGGCCTTATTCGAGTTTTTTTACTAGGACTGAAATAATTGATACCGACAGAAGAAAGCAAAGATTCTTACAACCATAAAAATCACTTTGCTGCTACCAATAAAGCTGAATTCTCCCTCTAATGGATTATGTGGCCAGGCCGGTCTCATAACAACATCTAGTAACTAACTCTGTCCATCCCTGGTGTTCAGTGGCCAAAGGCCCCATTTAATTAAGAAGATGGATTTATATGTGCTAATAATTCGGGTTAAAGCTTTGAGGCCACAGCAGTACTCAAGCTAAAGAAAAATATCTTTTTAGACTACCAGTGTTTTTTTGTTTTTTTACTATGTACACCTCCCATTTCTGTAAGACAGATACCTAATCAAAAGTATACTTATAATACCAGATATGCTTTAAAAATATGAAAGCCTATGTTTATAGAATTCACATGTTTATATAATTCACATCGGGATAATTGTCTTCAGTTCTAAAACAGACCCTCTTAACAAGGAGGGCTTATTAATCTTGTGAAAACCTGATTTTAGATAAATCTACTTATCGGGCATAGACATGGGAAAACATAGCCAGTTTGACTTAGCAGCAAAGTTATCTAGAAATAACTTAATGGGCCACATCATGTGTGGTTTTATGTATTTCATTATTTGCTCTAGTCATAAATCATGACATGTATACCCCTGGCTAAAACATCTTCTGGGAATAAAGCTCCTTCATTACAAAGTTAATGTTGAAAAGTACTTTGTAAATCAAATGAAACCGAACCACTGGGACTCCTAGCCAGGCACTTCAAAAAAGTTCCTAGGTCAAAGATACACATTGCCTCCAGCCAAAGAAAGATAATACAAGTGACCAGTCCTAGACAATGCCGAGATGTATTTCTGTCTAGCAGCTATTCCATGGCTGGCATTGGCTGGCTTGTGCCAATACAACAGTGCACCAGACAGTTCTATTTAGCTTCCTTCCACCACTGCAGAGATCCCCGTCTTCCTGTAGGTGCCCCTGGGTCTCCAGCTCTTTCTCTTTATCTCTGTATCCTATCAGAGCACAAGAAGATCTGGCATCAGTCATTTACAGCCCCGTGATTGGCCTACTAATGATACTGTAATTAGACTTTCTGAAATTAGACGTGATGTGTCCATCTAGCATTTCCATTCTCAGTTTTTCATCGCTGTTAACAGAATAAAAATAGAGGGCCCATCAGGCTGAGGCTGGAGGAAGCCCCTTCCTGGAACTTATGGGGCATGAGAGTTCCTCCTGCCAATTTCTTCTTCCAGAATGCAGATCTGTGGCCAGTTTCCTCAGCACGCTTCCTTTTCTCCAGAAATGCTTCCTTCCTTGCCAGAGCACAAGCCAAGCCTCTCCCCCACTTACTCATTTCAACCAAACCTACCCTTCTCTTCCTCTCCTTGAAATTTATGGAGAGTCGTGGTAAAAAGTAGGAAATAGGAAAGAGGAGATATGCATTCCTCAGTCTTCTAGGTAGGGCAAATGCAGTCATTTTAATAACGGAAGTTGAGAGAAAAGGAATTAGGGAGGAAGAGAGTTGCCATAGTCTTATCTGAGTATTCAGTGTCATGATAAAATATCAGGAATAAAAGAAAAGAAAAAAAGTGTGCTCCCCCCATTTTCTTATTATAAATACCTAGTACTTAGAATCAAGCATCAGTATTTTAATTTAACATCTATGTTCCTCTGATCAGGCTCAAAGCGATAGGGATCAGCAGGTAAAAATCATAGGGTGTTAGATTAATTTAGATAGCTTTAACAGTAAGTACTAGTAGCCACAGCAATTACCTCTCATCTTCTTAATTCTCCTTATCATATGTTTATCCAACTTTCTTTTCTTTATATTGTAGAGATTCAATATAAAAATTCTCCTTATGTATGTCTATCTAACCTACCTTCCATGTAGAGATTTAATATCTCTTCATAAAATCTCTTTAATAAGGAATCAACTGCATTTGTAGAAACTAAACAAATGGTTATGTTCAAAGATGCCTCTCCAGAGATTCCTCAGTCAGTATCTAGAAATCTTTACTCCTAGAGATGTCACTACCTAACAAGAAAGCTACCCTAGATCAGAGATGGAAAGTCTACGGGAGTAAATTAATTCAACTGAGTTATGGAAAGTGCTGTAAGTTCCACACACAATTCAAAGGCAACTGATGTCAATTCTGTCTTTCACAAGTCAGTAAATCATTCTGACTTCACAAGTACCATATGATCTCACTTATATGTGGAATCTAATGAACAAAATAAACTAGCAAACAAAATAGGCACAGACTCATAAATAGAGAAAGAATGACAGCTGTTAGAGGAGAGGGTGGTCGGGGGGCTGGGTGAAGGGATTAAACCAGTGGTTCTCAACCTTCTGGCCCTTTAAATACAGTTCCTCATGTTGTGACCCAACCATTTTCGTTGCTACTTCATAACTGTCATGTTGCTACTGTTATGAATCATAATGTAAATATCTGATATGCAGGATGGTCTTAGGCGACCCCTGTGAAAGGGTCGTTCGACGGCCAAAGGGGGCGCGACCCACAGGTTGAGAACCGCTGGAATAAACAAACAAAAAACTCAGACACAGACAACAATATGTGATTGGCAATACTATATTGGAGATACTATAGTATTATATATAGAATAGAAGGCTCAGATTTTAACCACTAATCCATCAGCAGGAGTAAGTATACTAAACAGTAAATTTATAAAGATGAGTTCAGTCTTTTACCTAAGGTTTAACAGAGGCTGAAATTGTTGCTGGCCTATTGTTCATTCCTCAATCCTTTTGGAAAACTCTGAGGATCCTGAGCAGCATGGAAAACTAAATGGAGGAAGAAATTAAATTACTTTTTCCCGTGAAAAGTGCCTACATTTACAAATTCCCAAATGAACCTGAGAAGTCCCTGCCTTGCTCTGCACAGAGAAGCCAGAGCCCGTGCAGCTGAGTAAGGTGTTTGGCTGAGTGCATCTGAAAACATGAAGTCTGGGGTTTCTAGTCCTCAAATCTAAAACCCTGCCTTTTACACCATCATTCCAAAATCAAATGAGATTTCTAATATTAGCCATGGGGAGAATAAAATTGTAAATTGAAAAGCCAACGATCTCCCACTCATGTAGCACTGGATGTAAAATTACTGTCATCCATTGAGTTATGAGATTACCAAAGTTCACATCGCAAACATGCCAAAATGCCCTAATGCCTAATAAACAGGAAAGGGCAGGCCAGGGTCCTCCTTATGCCAGCACTCATGAACGAGGCTGGGCTCATCACAGTGAATACTAAAAAGTTTAGAAAAGTTGGAGCAAGTTGAGATAATAGGGCTGGAGACAGAAAAATTTAATGGGGAAGTGACGGGCGAAGAGAGTGAGCCAAAGAGAAAAAGAAAGATTAAATGCAAGTCCAGTGGGAGCAGTAATGATCAGTGCCTACAAGGCCAAAGACCAAGGCTGTGAGACACTGGACCTTCAGAGTTAGACCTTCTAACCATACAGTAAGTTCTCTGCCATGGAAATAGTTGCTAAGTGAGCACAAAAAATTGTTTTTCGTAATTTGTAGATATGAGGATTTCATAAGAGCTCTGGCACTTGCTTTGGTGAATAGAACACATTTTTCTCAAGCATATAAAATTAAGTATCCAACTCTTTTGTACTCTTGCATCATGGATATACATATATGTCGACTTATCAAGACAGAGACAATCTCTCCATTTGATTATATGTGTAAGTTTAGAGGTTAAAATTTCAGGCAGTTCAGTCACAGTGAAATAGGGTTTTCCAATCTCTTTAATGGACTTTGACACATTAGTTGAATCTAAGATCTTGACTAATTTATACTCAAGATGAATACATATAAAATTTCCCTGAATCTATTTCTTTTCCCTGAACTTTTCTTCCTGATTGTAATTTAAATAAAAAGTCCCATAATTAATTTTCAGAATGTAAATGTCTCACTTCTATTTGCCATGAATCATTTCTTAATTGCCCTATTTCTTGACCTTATTAATTATTGCTTGTCTGAATTACTTTAGTTCTCCCCTCTCCCACTCAACCAGTCTGAACAATATGTCATAATATTATAAAAATTTACAACTATGTATCTTACAAACCAAAGTGAAAGCTATTTTTATAAATACAATTATTATTTTATGGATTCCTTTATCTAGTAACCATCAACTCAACCCTCAAGTAAGAAGGCTCCAAATGAGTCTTCAATACAGGAAAATAATGCTCCCATCTAGTAATACTCTGACAATTTTGTTAGCAAAATGTAGCTCATATATATCAGGAAACAAATGCATGTGAAGTGTCCCCAATTTTTGGATAAATGGTATCAGAATTCTGGACTAAAGCGAAAGCCAGTGTAAAGGAGTTGACGTGATTAAGCATATATTTTGCCCATAATCATATCCTCCAGGTTTTTTATTTCTCTAAAAATAATTTCTTTGTTGTTGTCGTCAATCCTCACCTGAGGATATTTTGTCCATTGACTTTTAGAGAGAGTGGAGGGAGGGAAAGGGAGAAAGAGAGAGAGATAGGAACATCAATGTGAGAGAGACACATCAATTGGTTGCCTCCCACACGTGTCCCTACCAGGTCCAGGGAATGAACCTGCAACCTAGATATGTGCCTTTGCCTGGAAATTGAACCGGAGACCCTTCCCTTCATTGGCTGATGCTCTACCACTGAGCCACACCAGCCAAGGTTGGGGGAAAAATTCACCTCAGTTCTCAAGAATATGCAAGAAAACAAGACAGGCTGTGAACCACACACTGAGCAATACCTACTCATTCCATCTAAATTAATTTTCAGAAAATTAGAGGAGGAAAAATTGATTTCAGAGAGTGATCTTCCTCCCTTCTATACTCTCAGAGCACACAACCCCACATAGCTCCTTAGAGTTCCTGTTTCACTACAGCTTTCTGTCTCCTCTACTCCTTTATAAACATCTCAGAAGCAGGAATTCGATGTCATTTATTACTGCGCCTTCCATAAAATATCAGCACAGGGCCTCATGGCAAAGCGGCTGCCTGTCATGGTGGAAACATTGCGCCCTTGGGAGTTACAGAGCTGGGTTGAGTCTCAGACATGTTCCGTCTTCCTCTGAGCCCAATTGGAAGTGTCATTGTGAGGACAGCATGAGATAACCTAAATTAAAGCATGCAGCACAATACCTAGTACATGATGGGGACCCAATAAATATTAATTTTCTTTACTGAAAGAAAAAGTAAAGCTCAAAAAGAACATGTGACACAAATACTTCAGAACCAAACAATCTGACAATGCTCCCACCTTACAGTCACCATAGGAAATGACCTTTTAAAATGTGCATTTGCTGTGTGGTCAACCATTCGGAAAAATTTTAATTTGGCAAGATTAACACACACACACACACACACACACACACACACAAATGAAAAACATAACACACCACTATCATCATAGATGAAATGGAGACAATTATAATTTTTCATTGAAGGCCTAAAACTCTAAAAGACATACTAGGAAATAATTTAGTAAAATATGCAATATTCAGGAAGCCCAATTTTCAAAGTTCTTGACCCACATAAATGTGACTTGAGATACACATTCCTCCTTAAGCCCTTAACTAAATCCCTTGACAAGGTAAACAAGCCAGGGGAAAATATTGGCCGAGAGTTCCTTCTCCCAGGATAGGTATCTTAGCACCCTCCAAACCTCTCAACAGTGAGAGGCTGCCTTTGGAAATAGTGACACATAATAAAATCAAGTTACACCAGAAGCACACAAAGCAAAACAAAACTTTTATTTGTGATTCCAGATGTAGGGATCACCCTCCCGATTTCCAACCCAGAGAACTCCTCACCAAAATCCTGGGACTCAATCAATAACATGTATCAAAATTACCCTGAATGGCACAAGGATGCCAATGTTATAAATGGGTTAATTACTGCTGCTGCTTCCTTATTGGGGCACACTTCCCTCACATGAATGCACTCACAGGGGAAGACTCCTGAAGAAAGGAACTGTGTTTTAGTTACATACTATGCCTTCTTCACCCTCAAGAGTCCAGCATTATGAAATGAATAGGTACTTAGAGAATCAATACAATTAAAATAAATGAATATAATAAACAGAATGCAGCAATAAACATAGCATGCTAAAATCGGAATCCTTCTAAATGAAAAGAAGAGCCTGCTATCCTCACAGTATCTTGGTATCGCTAATAGCAATAGCCCTCTAGGGCATTATAACTTTTCAGTAGGTATCAGACATAACACAAATTCAATACAATCAGTTAGGTGTAAAACACAGACTTAGCAGCACCAATGTAAAGATCAGTTAGCCCAGATCCAGTATAATTGTTGTCATTGCACAGTATTATATAGCTTAAGAAGATATAAAAAAATGGTAGGGCAAAGTCTACCTCTACCTAAATAAATGTTTACCAATTAATATTTAACATGGTTTTATTTCTAGATGCCCTGAGAATTATAATGGAGTCTGAGATCTCAGCTATTCTAATTAACAAAGCCAAAACCTATCCTGTACACTCTATAATATACTGGAGGAATTCCAAAAATATTATGCACACACATTCATGTATACAGAATCTATAACGGTCAAGCCTGCAATTTCTATAGAGCATTATTCTGAAAGTTCATTTTTCAGAAAGAATTTACATAACTATAAAAGGTGATATGGCCTATATTTTAAAATGACATTAATTAAAGATATTATTTAATATCTTTTGTGATGTTGTTAGAGAGATCAATATATGACCAACACATATATCTGGCAAACCATGACAACTTAAGAATATCTAGAAATGTTTAAGCTATTTTCAAAAATTCTGTATAGTAACTAATACAGAACACCGTGTCACTTATCATTTAGCATCTAAACACGTAAAAACAATTAATGTCTTGGTAGAGATTAACCACCTCTGTACATTAGGAAAATATCAGCCTGATCTAATTGTTCAAATTAGCTGAAATTTGACTCATTCTGAAGATTAGTTTCCTGTATGATGAAAGCCCACAGCCATGTGCCAAAATGAAACAAACATTAGTGCCAAAACCGGGCCAGGAAAAGGTTGCTCTCCAGTGGCTTTCGTTCCCTGCTAGGTTCAAAGGCCACAAGGCTGTTACTAAAGCATCCATGTGTCCTTAGAAAAGACTGTGGAATTTCCTTTGCTCATCACAGTGATCTTGCTCTTTTGTTTACAGTTTAATCAGTTCAGAATACACTTTAGAATACAGATAAAAACAGTAACATGAGCAATATTGGAAAAAAATATATTGATTCAGATTTCTATCTGCACTTCATGATGATGGATGACAGATCAGAAAGCACTGGATATAGCTTGTTCAACTGAAATACGGAGGGTGGGTTTGTCTGATTAGAGCTGACACCTGGGGATCCATACATCAATGGCCCCTAAAACTCAGCATGTATGATATTTGCCTGAAGAGATTATTACTGTATAGATTCTTGGGTTCCATCCACAAAGATTCTGTGTCCATAGGTCTGGGTGATGCCCGGGAATTTTTTTTTTTTGGCTAACCAGTTTCTAGGTGATGCTGGTGGCTTTGGCCTGTGCACCAACCACCCTTGGAGCAGGGTAGCCCTGCCATACATTGGCTGCTTCTGGGAGTAGCCATCTCTGTGTTCCAGGCCCCCAGCACTATGCAGCTAAGTCACAAGTCACTTGAAAGAACCCTAGCAGAAGTTTGAGAAACATGCATTAAAAAAGGAATCTTTTTTAAGGTATTACATATGTGTCCTTATCCCCCTATTGCCACCCTCACCCCCCCCCCCGACTCATGCCCTCATCCCCCTGGTGTCTGTGTCCATTGGTTAGGCTTACAGGCATGCATACAAGTTTAGTTGGTCTCTCCCCCTTACCCCCACCCTCCCCTACCTTCCCTCTGAGGTTTGACGGTCTGATCGATGCTTCTCTGTCTCTGGATCTGTTTTTGTTATCAGTGTATGTTGTTCATTATATTCCACAAATGAGTGAGCTCATGTGATAGTTATCTTTCTCTGACTGGCTTATTTCACTTAGCATAATGCTCTCTAGGTCCATCCATGCTGTTGCAAATGGTAAGAGTTCTTTCTTTTTTATAGCGCCGTAGTATTCCATTGTATAGATGCACCACAGTTTTTTAATCCACTCATCTGCTGATGGGCACTTAGGCTGTTTCCAAATCTTAGCTATGGTAAGTTGTGCTGCTATGAATATAGGGGTGCATATATCCTTTCTGATTGGTGTTTCTAGTTTCTTGGGATATATTCCTAGAAGTAGGATCACTGGGTCAAATGGGAGTTCCATTTTTAGTTTTTTGAGGAAACTCCATACTGTTCTCCAGTGGCTGCACCAGTCTGCATTCCCACCAGCAGTGCACAATGTTCCTTTTTCTCACATCCTCGCCAGCACATGTCATTTGTTGATTTGTTGATGATAGCCATTCTGACAGATGTGAAGTGGTACCAAAAAAAAAAGGAATCTTGACCCGGCTGTCGTGGCTCAGTGATTGAGCACTGACCTATTAACCAGGAGGTCACGGTTCGATTCCTGGTTGATACCCAGGTTGTGGGCTCAATCCCCAGTGTGGGGCGTGCAGGAGGCAGCCAATCACTGATGCTCTCTCACAATTGATGTTTCTATCTCTCTCCCTCTCCCTTTCTCTCTGAAATCAATAAGAATATATTTTTAAAAAATATATATCTTGAAATCCTTTTGCAATATAGCTACTGAAACCAACCCCATAAATGCTGATTTTCTACCTCAAGTTTTGTGACACACTAGATTATCTCCAATTATCTCCAGGGGTGATATAACAGTTTCACGAAATTAATTTTAGCCCATTTTAATTGAATGAGGTTTACATCTGGGAAAATGAATGTAAAATTTGTTGGTTGAAGTGAAAGTAAAGAACTGCTGAATCCATTAACTCTGCTCCTATAACCTAAAGCTCTTTGCTTAATTTTGTTAAATTCATTAAGGATTTTGCTTTTAACTTGGACCTTGGGCCTCATTCTAATAGAGTGGCAAAATGCTATGGTCAGGTTGCAGACTATTTATGGAAGGGTAATTACAATATGTAATGGCTCTGATGAACTTGTTACAGGCAGTGGCAGGAAGCCCCTCCACCCCCCCCCAACTCCATAGCTAAGGAGACAGATGTCTTACCCGTCCTTCCTTTCACTAACATATTAGCTCCAAAATGAGTCATTGAGAACTAGAATGACAGTTCATAAAAACCGATGACTTACCTCTATTTTCAGGCTACTGGTAACTGTTTTATAAAAGGATATATTTTTCCAAAGTGGTAGAAATTCTTTCCAGAAACATACATAAAACTTAACTTCCAAGTCTTTGGGGGGGAAAAAAAAAGCTTTTAAATGTATAAGAAAATATTACTCAGTATTTTCCCTGAGTACCTTTTTGGAGGTAGTTCTGAATTGTGTATAGTTTGTTTTTAAAAGTCAAACAAAACAGGAAATAAAATGCCTACCACCTGATCACCACAGTGCTAGGAGATTTAAAGTTTATAAAAAACGCCAAAAGAACACACATAAGCACTCTTTTTTTTTTCTCCTTAAAGTGCTTACATTCTTCATAGGGAGACAAAGCTAATATACAGGTAGTAAAAATATATAAAATAAGTGTCAAAACGCCTGACACAAGGAGTAATTAGAGTGGATTAAAAGAAACCTAGGCCCTGACTGGCTTGGCTCAGTGGCTAGAGCGTTGGCCTGCGGACTGAATGGTCCCAGGTTCAATTCCGGTTGAGAGCATGTACCTTGGGTGCGGGCACATCACCAGTTAGCCAGGCCAGGCCAAGGGACCCTACCACCTGCCAGAGGGATTCCGCTTACTCCGTAGACACCCTTCAAGCCCTGGCACCACCCCAGATGCGGTTGGCCGGGGAGGAACCTCGGGAGTTTGGCTCCAGAGCGTGTCAGGTCCGTTTCACCCAGTCCCACCTCACCGGCCACGTTTTAATTAATTTTCTTTCAATGTGCACAAATCCGTGCACCGGGCCTCTAGTGAAACAATAAAGAGGGGGGAAAAACCACATTCAAGACTCATTTCTAGAAGATACAGGCAAGGGATATGAATGTATTGAATAAAGAAATACATAAATGCTAAAAAACATTACTTAAATGGAGGGGGGTAAACCATCTTTGTCATCTCTCCAAGTAGGAAATTATTTCTGCATATATATATAATATCAACACTAATAAAAGAGAAAAATGGTAATTGGCATACGAGCTACCCTTTTCATTGGCTAATCAGGGCTATATGCAAATTAACTGCCAACTAAGATCGGCAGTTAACTGCCAACTAAGATTGGCAGTTAACTGCCAACAAGATGGCGGTTAATTTGCATATGTAGGCACAATGCAGGGAGGCGAAAGGGAAAGCAGGAAGAAGCCCCCTGCCACTGATAGTGATCGGAAACCCAGGGGGGAGCTAAGAGCTGGGGGGCAGGGCAAAGGTGGCCCTGGGGCCGCCTTTGCCCTGCCCCCCAGCCATGATCGGAGAATCAGGCACCTTTGCTGCCCTGGCCAGTGATAGCAGGAAGTAGGGGTGGAGCCAGCGATGGGAGCTGGGCACGGTCGAAGCTGGCAGTCCCGGGAGCTAGGGGCCCCTTGTCTGGGCCTAAAGCGAAGCCCACGATCGTGGGCCGCTGCAGCTGCGGGTCCCCGCTGCCCGGGCCGAACGCCTAGGCCAGAGGCGTCAGGCCTGGGCAAGGGGCCGATCCTGCGATTGGAGGGTGATGGGGGTCAACGCCTGAGGGCTCCCAGTATGTGAGAGGGGGCAGGCTGGGCTGAGGGACACTCCCCCCCCCCACACACACACACACACAGTGCACGAATTTTGTGCACCAGGCCCCTAGTGTGTGTGTGTGTGTGTATATATATATATATATATATATATATATATATATACACACACACACACACACACACACACAGTATATACACACACACACAATATATATATATATATATATATATATATATATATATATATATATATAATCTTTCATAAATCAGTTTATATGTATAGTTTGTGAGAAGGTCAATATTCACAGCACCTAGCTTTATAAGAAATGCAGGTCTGAAGGAGATGAAAAGCAAAATAATCACTTAAGAGCTTCTTAGATCACAGATCCTTTTGACTTTACAAAAAAAAAAGGAATGAAAAAGAATTCACTACATGTATGTAATGAATCAAAGGGAACCATGTCTAAATTTTAGTTTCTACCAATCAGTCACTTAATAAATATGTACAGGACCAGTCATGTACAAGGCAATGTGCTGGGTGCCACAGACAAGACAAACACACCCACGATCAGCTGGTAACTCCTCCAAGGTCCTCAACTACCCAAGATGCTGTCCGCCCTTCTAAAGCCGTCCTGAACTTGGAAACCAAGCACCTCAGGGAGATCACCACTCCCTCCTAAACAATAACAAAACTCTTCTTATGCTTTACCAGAGAAAGTCTGACTTAGGGGATTACAAAGTACAGGTAAAATTCTCCTGAAAGCTGAACGTTTAACCACTATTCCCGTTCACAGAAACTTCCATGTGAGGAGTAGAACTCTTATAGTTCAAAAACATGCAATCTAGCCAGGTGTCGATTGCCAAAGAGAGAGGTGGGAACAAGGGAATGAGGGCATGCTTAATCTTCCCCCACATGATCCTTCCAATAAGAGAGCACACTTTTCCCCCGCTTCATTACAGAACCTCATGCCATTTACATGTTCCAACACTCACTCCATTTAAAGGACTGCATTGGGGTTATGATAATTAAGCTCCTACCTGAAAGGTATCATCTATGCTGAAATAAACTGCACATCTGTATTTTATTTTGCAGTCTCCTAAACTGTATTGGTCAAAGAGCCTTTGGGCATATTTCCTACATGTATAAACATAAGTGGCAAAAGCACAAAAATGAATGGGCTTGTGAGCAACCTCTCTCGTCATTCTGGTTTTGCTTCAAATAACTAGGTAACTTTAATAGCATCTTTAAATTTCAGATACTCACTAATTAGAAAACTGAAAATCAAGCTTGTTTGACAAAAGGCATAGTGAAGGGAATTTATTACTATAAAAATTTTATGTATACTGACTGCTCTGTAGTGGCCCAACTTTTTTTCAAGTTTTGGAAAACTATATTTTACATAGACACAACTATTACAATCATAAACAAGCTAAGTAGCCAAAAAAAGATTTTAAAAAGTACCATATTACTAAGCCAAAGAATTGCTGAAGAATTTTCGGTGCAAAACTACTAACATAGTATGATATGAGAATAAGCATGCCAAATTTCTATTTAGCTATCATCAACTTAAAAAATAAAGACTGGCCAATAGTCATTTATAAAACCAAAGGTCTCATGTACTTGGCAACATTCTTTATGTTGACAAATAAAATCAGCAATGTTGCTAAAAAAAACACACACACACACAAAAAAAAACCTGTGTTAATACAGAGAATAAGTTTTAAATGACTTTAGAATATCACTTTAAATCTCCCATCTATTCATTGAGTAAATTCCCATGTTAAAATACAGTGTCCATTTTTATAGTATCAAAGTTACAATAAAATAACCTAACATCTGAATCTACAGACACTTTAGAACACTTGACATAAAGTTTTATTTACACGTCATCTCACTACGTCTAATGCTCCAAAGTCAAAAGTTGCACAGCTCCTCAGTTTAATGTATGGGTTTTGTAGTACAAGTAAATGCGTCAGGCAGAACACAGTAAGGGATGGAACAGTGGTATCCGCTTTATCCTCTTTGCACATGCAGATGTTACATGAACATACCTCAGCAGCACATGCCTACTGCAACTCATGTTTCACTTTCCGAACACTCAGGGTTTAAAACAGAGCAGACTGCACTTCTGATAACATCTGCTACAACAAATAACAAAAAAAAAAAAGAGTGTGAAGTCTGATGAATGTTTAAACAGAACATTTTTTATGGATCAGCTAAATCTTTTCTGCTTTTTAATTAAAAGTAAAGAAAATGGAACTTAATTATCCTGTAAAGATTAGCTTGTGGGCATCTTCCTGTAAATTACTTCTAATTGAAAGCAAATTGTCAAGTGACATTCAAAGTACTGTCCTTTACAACACAGCTGTTCTACGGCTGATTTCAGTGCAGTGCAGTGTTTTCTTGTTACAATGTGGCCTATCTGAATATTTTAACAACTTCACTGGTTTTGTGTAGATTTCCATTGGACGTATCTTAATCATATTTCATCCTGTGGAAAAGTGAGCACCCGTCAGTGCTTAGCCGTGTCTTAAACCAGCCTACCATGAGAGCTCTCTGCTGAGGTCTAGGTTTTTAGATTTGTCTGCTGAAAGGACCCCCGCATCTGGACAGTATGGTCCAGGAAGTGGGTGGGTATACTCATTCCACTACTGTCTCAACCCAACTCCTTAGGATCACCTGTATACAGGTACAGGAGACAGTTTATTGATGCTTTAAATGCAATACTGAAAGTTCGAATGAAACATACTAGAAACTGAAAACAATCAATGCTTCAGAATTTAGCTCTTAATAAAAATTAAATTATTTAAAGTTTTTTTTAAAAAATAAGCACCTTGATGGGCAGTATGAAGACAGCTAACAGGAGTTTTAATGCAAGACGTTTTATAAAGACTGATAAGCAGCAAAGGAGCAATAGCAATGTATCAACACACTGACATACGGTTCTGCTTCCATCCACTTACATATTATCCACCCACCAACGAGTGTTGATTGGTGACTGTTTCTTAGCTCTGTCCCTCAGCTCTGGAGATGTAGCGAGAAATACAATCAACAGTTCCCAGCTCTCCTGGAACTAACACTCCAAAGAGGGAGAAAGAAAGTTCATCCTAGACGATTTCTGGGGTGTCAGGGACTGTTCAGGTTCCCCAACATTGATAGCTTCAAACAACCCAACAAACAAAAATCCCCTGCCTGCGTGGAATGCCTATTTCAGGTGATAAGTTAATTGAAGGAATGAAAATCAAAGTAAAGTGACAACCAGTGACAAAGGAAGAAGGCGTTGTTCTCTATGGGATGGTCAGGAAAAGTGACCCCCGGACACAGCCCACAGTGGGTTCCTGAGTGAGAGGGAGATGCGCACCAGGCAGCGTGTTGGTCCAGGAAGGAGTCCCTTCAGAAGAATGAGGAAAGGCTTCGGGGAAGGAGAATTCTCACAGCCCAAGACAACAGCTTGAGAAAGGCTACAGCTACGAAGTGAAAGATTATTCACCATCATGTTTGAATATTTACATGTCTGCTTAGAGCGTAACATGACTCAAACCACAAACCCAACCAATATAATACCTTATGTCCCCAGGGAAGTAAATTATGTCCCTAAGCTGTATATTTAGCTCAACCCCTATGCTATACATTTATCTTATATTTACATAACGATGCACTAATGTTTTTCTCCAGAGTAAACTAATCTGTATGAGTTGCCCCCACTGTAAGTGACTGGCATAGCTAAATGGGTTGGTAGGTAGGTTTAAATACTAGCATTAATTTTTTCAACATGCAAAAAGGAATTCTATATTTAATGCAGCAATAAATCTTATCCGCAATTTGATCGCTGCTTTCCTGGCAATATCTGTAGAGACTAAGGAAAGATAACTAGGAAACAAAATTCTGACTCTTACTCTCATCTGGTCAAGCATATCAGAATAGTCAGGAAAATGAAAGGAAAAAGAGAAATGGTAAAATGGGGGTTTTTAAGTCACATCATGAGAACTGGAAAACAAAATGCAAGAGGAGGCGCATTGCCTGGACTCGTTTACAAATTAAAGTCTTGCTCTTCCTTCGTGGTGAAATGATGTGGGCTCCTGTGTTGCCAATATCATAAATGCCATTAATTATCCTTAAGGAAATTCACTGAAGGGGATTTTAAAAAACCATGTCCTAGTAATTATATAAATTACAATTGAGATTGTTACTATGTAGAAAATATACATTTTAGAGCATATAGTGAGAGAAGTGTTGATAAGAAAAAAAAGTTTAGGCTGTAATAAAGAATAAAAGCTTTTATTTGAAAAAAAGGGGGGATTGCAATCTGGGGCCTAAATTGTGCTCCAAAGGGAACAAAGAAAGAAGTTTTATAAAGGGCAAAATGGTATAGAGCTTTTCTCATTAAGGTCCTCCATGCAAATGAAGGCTGGTGGCTAGGTCAGTGGGGATTGGTTAGATCCATTATGTAAATGTAGGATGCTGGCTGTTGAAAGGCATTGGTTCCTTTCAAGGTGAAGAAATGAAGATGGTCTGGTCACCAATGGTGGGGAGAAAGTAAAGTCCGTATGTGTCCCTATAGCAGTCACTGACATAGAAAGTTGTTGTCTGAGTATTTTTACTGAAGCATTCCATAAACTTCCGAGTGACCACATCTGAGTTCAGATGAGCAACGGGCTGACAACGTAACAACAGTTCCCAGAAATCAGACATGGAGGCTCCTTCCATGGTCTCCTGCCTCTATGTTCAGTGACTCTCTTAACAATGCTTGCTCCATTTCTTTTTCTCCATTACCAGAAGCAAGCATAGTTTAGTCAGGTACTTAAACAGGTGTCGAACTAAGTTTCTACTCCGGGTGCACAATGAAAATGTCACGTTAGGGAGGAACATACACACCACCCGGCAATGCACAGAAACCACAGAATCAGCGTAACACTCTCCATTGTATTCTGGAGGCTTGGTCTCAAACGTGAGATGCACAGAGTTTAGGGGGAATAGGAACCAGTCGTCCATAATTAAACTTATCTTTAAAAGGCATTCTAAATTCATGGCTTTCTCACTTCAACATGCATTAAAAAAACCACCTGGTTTGTGGCAGCACAAATTCCTGGGTCCCATCCAGGGGGAGACTGAATCAGTAGGTCTGGATTAGAATTCAGGAGCTTACATCTCTAACAGCCTCCCAAGGAGATGCTGAGGCTGCTGGATCCTAGGGAAACGGTAATCATTTTAGCTAAATAATTTCTTCATTCATTAAATGCTATACATTTTGCTTTTATATAAAATTGAACTATGTTATCTGAAGGGGAAAAATGGTCCTCCATCTTTTTCACAGAAATACGTTTGAATAGCCATATATTCATTGTAAAGGAGACAAATATTTGGTTTGAGAAATAAAGAAATAACTCTCCTAGTAAATATCCCAGATTTCATTATTTATACTTCTAATCAGCCATATTATCCATAAACCAAATTTAATCATTACATATGTAAAGACAGTGTGGGAAATTTCACGGCAGCCCAGAACCCAGTGAAAGGATTCTGGGTCAGGATCTTTAAATATAAAACTGAATTTGTACCTAAAGATTCTAGTTACACTTGATGTATATTTCACAACATTGAAATACGATGGAACATGGTAAATTTTATGTCAGGAAAAACATGACTCAACTCTGCATCCTCCCAAAGTCACCAACAAATGAATGAATGAATGAATGAATGAATAAACGGTATGTTAATATGCTACGCTATCCAGTAAGAAAGTATTCATTTGCTCAGTGCCCTCCAATTAGGATACTGATTTGATTATTTCTTCTCTGAATATTTTTACTACTCAAGCATCCCATAAACTTTAGAGTAGAACCTTCTGTCTCATTTTGTCCTCCAGTCCCCCATGATGAACACTCTAATAGGGGTAGGTAGGCATGTTTCTTTGCTTTTTCAAACCCACTCTGGCCCAGGAAACCATACTGTACACCTGAGCTGCTTTTACAGACTCCTAGATGGGCTCCCTGCCTTCAGCCTCCATAGAAATCACTGTGTAATGATATCACACCCAACCTAAAACTTACGTTGATAATCTAGAATCAGTGAATTTCTCTGTGTACTTTACCCAGGGATGTAGGTAAGAACCCTAGAAGTCTAAGGCCAAAGCTATCACTTTTTTTAATCCTTTCTCTGTGTACCTTACCCTCCTAAAAAAGTATATAACCTTTAATCCATTAACCTTGGAATTTATCCTTTGAGAAAAACGTAAAAGAAATAAGTGACTCCATGCACTAGTTTAGTCACTGCAGTGTTAGCAATATACATTGGGTACTAGCCCAACATCTTAAAATAGAATGTTTAGATAAGTTGTAGCAAATCAGCTGAGAGACTATAGAGCAGAAATGCAAAATGAAAATCAATAAGACCGTGTAGAAGCATGGAAAATATTTCTTCTGATAAACACAATAAAACTATCTCTATACTAGGATTGCATACATAAACGTAAAAATATAGAAAACAAAAACAGCCAACGAATTAGGGTAAGCAGGCATATTTTTTGTTTTGTTTTTATAAAAATGGTGGGGTCAGAACACATCTAATACCAACTTCTACATCTTCTATATCTCCATCTCTGGATTTATACCATGTATGCAATGAGCTTTACTACTTACAATGATGATGCAGAGCTTCTAGGTCTTAAATTACCATAAGTTTCATTATAGTTCACCTTAAAGCAAACATAAACGATTAACTGAGAATTTCAGTAAAGGTTGTAATAAAACAGAATTTCTGGATAATTGTCAGTTAAGGTCAATTAATCAAAATACACCATGGTTCATTCCAGGTTGTGGTGTGTATTGTGTACACGGATAACTCACAGCAGATGGGTTTCGTTGTCACTTCCTTTGTCAGAGGGTTTGTGTACAATTATAAAGCACATTACTCAGGCCCTCAGAACTAAATGGGAGTCGAGCAGCTGAAGTCCTGGCCATTCCTTTGAAAAGGTATGTTCCTCCAGCTATTTTTCTTTCTTGTTATACTGAAATTTCATACGGATCTAACTACGGATAAATAAAAGCTAAAATAGTTCCATGACTGACCTATTCTCACTTCAAAATCCTGGTGTTAAAAAAAAAAATCCAGTACCTAATCAGTTAATACTCATGCATTCAAAGACTTTGCATGTCTACTAAATAATAGTCCAACCTTAGAATGGGACAGTTTCAACTCAGGCGCCTTGGGCTCATTTATCATCTTTTTCTGTAACCCCGTAACAGTTCTTTTGGAACTGAAGAGTAAGATAAATGGATCCCTGAGAAACAAATATTTACAAACCTTCTGAAAATGCTTTTTTAAGTAAGAAAGAAAAACATTCCTTTATCTATGCTGATCATGTGCGAAGTCACTGCGCAGGTTCAAGCAGAGCGTGTGCTGCTCAACCTTATAATCATTTGCAAATAAATCAACGAATTCCAGTTTTCAAACTTATAAATGAAATTCCAAACCCCAGTTATCTTTTTACATAATTGCAAAGCGGGATACTGACTTCCTATTCTCAAACGGATCAAATACGTGGATCATCTATCAGCACCTTTCTTGGTTTACTCTTGTACAACCGCCATCACCCAGCCCTCCAAAGGAAATAACAGGAGTTAAAAGGCTAAAAACATCCATGGTAAATTCCAAACCCTGACTGCCACATGGTCACAGCACCCATTAACCAACAGTGTTTTGTTTTGTTTTTTCTTAACTGGAATCAGAAACATCTCTTCTGTAGAAAACAATGGAGTATATGGAACACTGAATAATATAAACAATAGCCTCGATTTTCCATTTCACTTTGCTTAGACAGAAAAAGCCATCGAGAAACATCAGCATTTTGACCGCAGCTAGCCAGGATGGAAATCTGATGTGTGTACTTGATGAGACACTGCAGGGATAACACAGAACCCCTGCCCTTAATTCCTGGAAAAGCAATTCCAATCAGAAAATAGATTAGAAACCTTGGATTCTTATACAAATGACGTCATTTAAAAAATAATACATAAAAATATAAAGCATGAAACCATCAGCATTTTATAAATATAAATACTACATATTATTACAGTTCCCTTGGTGCTTAGGACATGTTTATTCATCCATTCACCCACTGTGACCTGTGAGAGTCTCAGAAACCTAAAATAATGTATAAAGAAGGAACTGCTGGGACTTACTTCCATCAATTGATCCTATCCCAACATGTCACACACACACACACACACACACACACACACACACACACGTCTTCTCAACGTTCTCAAGATTGCATAAGTGTATTTTAGAAAAGTAGCTCCGTAAGACCTCATGGAGGTAATTTCTCATGGCAGCCTGTGACTTAAACATAACCCTTACTGTGCTATTCTTTTTACTTGATCCTTTTTGTGTTCTTTGTTATTGTTTTTAATATAGTAAGCATTTCCAATGGCTGAAAAATGGTCCCCCGATTCCAAAATTAATGATGGAGACAAGCTACTAATGTGAACGTTAAACACTTAATAAGCCAGAGGGGGGATAAAGCAAACTGTTAAGAGCAGAATGGAACGGAAAGTGCTCAGACTGACGGTGGCTGGGGCAGAGCACGCAGACACAGGCCCGGTCTCTGAATGAAGGCTGTCACGTGCCACCTTTGGGGTGGTTTGTGTCGCTGCTGGTTCAGGACACAGGTCATCCTCTGCTGTACCTGTTATGTATTCTGATGTTAGAACCTTAACTTGTCATATTTGAAATATAAACTCTTGGAGACAGAATACTCTGAACAGAGGCCTTGCCTGAGTTTTCCCACATCTCATACTGAAGCTGCATTTCTTTTTCACAACAAGGTTTAAGGGTGTATCTTATTAACTCCACATGAGAAAATAATGTCTTAAAATGACTCTGAGACTATACCCATTCTAAGCTAAACCTCACAAGTTCTGAGAAAATGAAATGCTTACCGACATCGACGACTGGAAATAGTATGTTCCATACAGTCTTCTGATTCACCATCAATAACTTGGGATTTTTAATGTTAAAAACATAACCACACTTCGATTCCTGAGAACATTTTCTCAAAAAGATATACAAAGGGCTTTCTATAAGTTTTCCTATCTGAGGCACCAGGTTTCGAGGGAATTTTATATTATTCAAAATTGTTTAAAATTTCCAATAACATACATTCTGAAACCAGTGAACAAAAGGCCCCAGATTTAGCCCCATAGCTATTTTATTTAAAGCTGTGTGGCACTCCTCTCATCCTGCATCACATTTCATTCTGTTTTACACACAGAGTTGCACCTGGTTTCCGTAGATTATAAGCCAATTGAGGATAGGAACTATGGCTCGAAACTGACTAAAATGTACTAAGTGTTTATGTGCCACACCTATTAGCAGACATTTCAAGTACGTGATTACATCATTTTTAACAAGTTTAACTATTTTTTTTTTCTGATATTATAATAAAACTAGAGGCCCGGTACACGAAATTCATGCACAGGAGTGGGATCCCTCAGCCTGGCCTGCATGCTCTCCAATTCGGGACCCCTCAGGGGATGTCCGACTACCAGCAGTCAGACATCCCTCTTGCAATCTGGGAATGCTGGCTCTTAACTGCTCGCCTGCCTGCCTGTCTGATTGCCCCTAACCACCTCTGCCTGCTGGCCTGATGCCCCTAACTGCTCCCCTGCCAGCCTGATCTCCCTTTAACTGTCCTGCCCTGCTGGCCTGATCACCCCTTACCAACTCTGCCTCGGCCCCTGCCACCATGCCTTTGTCTGGAAGGACATCCGGAAGACGTCTGGTCTAATTAGCATACTACCCTTTTATTAGTATAGATGTCTCCTGTCCTGTCTGTGTAGATATTGTTAAACAGCTTTACTGAGCAATAATTGATATACAAAAATACTGTACAGATTTAATGTATACAATTTGATGGACTCGGACATATGCATCCGACTGTGGAAACCGTCACCACACTCCAGGGAACAGACAACCATCACCTCCAGAAGTTCCCTTGCATTGTGCTTGTTGCTGGATCCTCCTTTCAGCAGTGGAATCTTTTCCACTGAAAAAACGAGGTAATGAAAAAGCCCCCTAGCCCAGCCAGCATGCCTCAGTGGTTGAGTGTTGATCTATGAACCAGGAGGTCATGGTTAGATTCCTGGTCAGGCCACATGCCCAAGTTGCTGGCTCAACCCTGGATGGGGGGTGTGCAGTAGGCAGCCGATCAATGATTCTCTCTCATCATTGATATTTCTCTCTCTTTCTGCCTTTCCCTTCCACTCTTAAATCAATAATAATAAATAAATAAATGAAAAAAAGCCCCTTAAACTTGGTCCAAATATTGGCACTGTCAATTATAGAGTCACCCAGAACAAACTCTAAAAAGAATTAATTGTACCTGTCCTACATAAAATAGGACAAAGGAGATAAATAATATAAATAAATTAAATGTATGGAAAATGCCTAATGGTCCCTAGCACATAGGAGGGCTCTCAAAAGTGTGTAGGTGTTTTTTTTTTACCTTCTCCAGAATTAATATCTAATACAGACATAACTGTATGTCATTAATTCCCAGGGGATATTTTGAATAAAAGAAATAAATGTTTATTGCATTCCCCTCCTGTTAAGTTCCATAATTCCCTATGTAACACTTAACACAAGTATGTCAAGACTATATTTACCACTTATCAACTTATCTATACGATAATGTATTTCATGCTTGCTTTTCTAAGTTCAAGAGAAATCATTCAAATACTTGTCAATTTCAGGTACACTATAGTTGCTCAGCAAATATTTGTTGACAAAAAAAAATCAAACTCTGAAATAAAACAATAGAATATTTAGAAATAAGGTATACAGGCATAATAAAAGTGATTTGATGTAGAAGTGGAAAAAGATAATAGTACATTCCAGAAAATGATGAAATCACCAAATCCCACTTGAGAGTTAGAAACAAGTCTACATGCTTAAACATACAATTCATTCGGGGATTATTAACAAGGTTATAACAGTACATTTGCATTCCAATTTCTCTATTACACCAACCTCAACAGAGACACATGAAGGGAACGAGATTTGATCTGATTTTTTTCCAAGCTGGTTCTGTGTGGAAAAGTTGGACAGTATTGTTTCCCCTTGAGCCAGTCTGCTCAGTAGGAGATATGAAAAGATCAGCTGCTAGCTCGCCAAATACTTAGAGGAGCTTCCACACCCTTCAGGAAGCATGAGCTTCCCAAAATGGAAGAAAAGATGCTATAGTATAAGGGAATTCACAGTCGTGGCACATCTCCTACCAGTCTTATTTTTTTAATCATGAAACTTTTTTTGAAAAAGAAGGAGGAGGAGGAGGAGGGGGGGGGGGCACCCCAATAAACTGCCTTTCTTAGTTTTTAGCAGAGAATCAGGCTCAACATGACTGTTCTCCAAAACACAGAAACAAGAATAAAAATTAACTTTAGCAAAAAGCTGCAAAGCACTGAGACATTTATAAAAGAGAGAAAAGGTGCCAGGTTGCCTGAAACCATGATGTTTATTATTGGCTAAGATAGAGAAAGTATTCTTTCACGGAGATTCTCGAAATGTATCAGCTAGGTTCACTTTATTTGAGGTCAAAGTTTAGTTTCATCCCCAAAGCATAAAAATGTTTTGACATCTTCATACATACATTAGTTTCCTAATCAATAAGATGTATACAGCAGCACAACCCTTTTACCGTTGCCATGGAAATAATATACACATATATTAGAATGCAACACAGTAAAATGATCTTCATAGTCACTGTTGGTCTAACTTTATTATTGTTGTTTAAATCAATCATTTCTTATACAATAAAAATGTTCATGCATGTAAAGTTGTATAAATATTGTATTTTTATCAATATTAATTATTTCTTAAAGTAGATATTTGAACCCATACTAAAACTGATCAGATTCCTCCACTACATGGTGCATAACTTGATGTAAAGGACAATGACTTATGCATCTTTCTATCTGTGGCACTTAAAATCATGTCACATATAAAATGAGACAAGAGAAATAGATCCAGGTTTTATAAGATCTGAAGCTTATACAATTGGATTCCTCTGAACGAGAATACAAAATTACAAATACAAAGTATATATGTGGATAACTACTTATTTAGAAAGAGAAATCTCAATAAATTACAAAAGTTCGACATAAGACAATTGCATTTTCAGCTCAACTTCCCTTACCAAGTTCCCAACAATGCCTTTGGCCATTCCAGAGTGGCAGAGGGAAGTTAAGGAGAAAAGAATTAGCAGTTTTAATCATGTGTAGCTTAAATATCTTAATTTTGAGAACTTTATAAAAATATTAACCTACCTGAACACACTGTCTGAGCCCCTCCCAAGGCTTTAGAAAAAGCCTTGGGTGGTGAGGGACCTGACCCTTGACCTTGTTTGGCTTCCAGGAAAGTTAGTTGTTTCTGATACAATAACAATGATGAGGAGACGAACTTGATAGGTACTGATTAAAGTGGTCCCCCCTTATCCATTGCGGGTATTTTCCAAGATCCCCAGTGGATGCCTGAAACAACTGCAAATAGTACTGAAACCTATATACGTTTACTATGTTTTCTATACATTCATACACACTTATAATAAACTTTAATTTATAAGTTAGGCAAGTAAGGGATTGACAACAGTAAATAATCCTATATAATAAAAGCGTAGTATGCAAATTGTCCCCTCTACCAGGAGTTCGTCTGGGAGTTTGACCAGAGGGCAGGGCTGGCTGGGGGAAGGGAGGGAGGCCCCGGCCAGTGGCCAGCAGCCACTAGGGGCCCTACCAGTGCACAAATTTCATGCGCTGGGCCTCTAGTAATAAAATAAAATAACAAATACTACAGAAAAGTTATGTGAATGTGGTCTCTCTGTTAAAATGTCTGATAAATAATCTGAAACCATGATGGCTACTACAGGTGACCAACAGGAGGGCAGCTTATATAGCATACTCTGGGCAAAGGGATGATCCACAACCTGGGTGGGATGGCTCCAGATTTCATCACCGCACAGCACACAATGCAAAACTCATGAATTGTTTAGTTCTGGAATTTTCCATCGAATACTTTCAAACTGCAGTTGACTGCAGGTAACTGAAATCAGGGAAAGTGCAACTTCTGATAAGGGGAAACTACAGTTGATCCTTCTAGAACTGAAAGACGTATACTAAATAATCCAAGGCCAATCTAGATTATGAAATCACCCAGAAATGCACCCCTGCTTTACCCCTTAACTTCTTCATCCTCATCTCCCCTGCCTTCCAAAAGTCTATTAAATAATAAATCTAGCAAGTGATGATCTAGGCAAAACGTTTCTACATTTCAATGAAAGCCGGTCCATTTTGAACAACTCTAACTGCTCTCCTGACACTGAGGCCAAATCTGCCCTCAGTGGGTAGAATGCAGACCCAGAGTGCCCTTTGAAATTATTTCTTCTGAGCTACAAAGAAAGCCAACCCCTTTTCTACATGAGTTCCTCAGATAAGAAAACTATGATTTTTTTCTTTTCTAGTAAACAACCCCAATTCCTTCAGCTGTTGTCTGGTGTGAACATCTCCATGCATAATACATACTTGAGTTTTGAGGAGGACATGAACATGGACAATAACACTCAAGATGTGACTGGCCAGGACAAAGCACGGCAAGACTCCTTGTTAATTGCCTAACACTGCAGAACCTCTCGCACTGCAGCTCCCATAAAGAACTCACCATTAACCAAAACACCTATGAACTTTCCATTTGAGCAGCATATAAGGTTCATTCTTCTTGTCCTATACTTATACAGTTGACTTTTTTAAACCAAAATTTAGGGTGTTATTCAATGCCACCAACAGTTCTAGGACACCATTCCAGCTTCCACAAAGTTCTGAAACTTGATCCTATTAATTCATGTTTCCCATGAAAAGACACAGTGAAATCCATTAAAACAAAAATGACTCAGGATTTTTAGGTTTGTATCAGTGTGTCCCTTGCCATCTTCTGCACCTGGGTCTACCTCCAGAAGATGGGTGACATATTTCCACTGGCTCACGTACCAGACCTGGCAGTTAGTTTAAGCATGAGAAGGAGAGACTGACAGAGACACGAAGAAACGCAGAGGTACACTCCTCCACATGCTGTAGTTTTCATATCAAGAAAAATAAAAATAATTCATAACCAATGACTATGAAATCGGATGTTTTTCTTAAAACAGAATAAAGAGAAAGTAAGCCTTTTATTTTTGTCTTGGGCGTGCTTTTAGGGTTTTTGTTGTTGTTATTATTTATTTGAAGTAAATATAAGAATTAACATTCCCCTTTAAGGGGTTCTACAGCCTTTTCCCCGTGGCTCTCTGAGTTGCTTATTTCCTTTGGGTAAACAGGCAAGTCCAAATGAAAATACTAATGCTCCATTATTGTTAAATATCGAAATGTCTCGAACTTCTCTCTTGAATTCTGCTCTGAGTCTTTTTTTTCTTCTTCTTCTTCTTTTTTTTCAGATTACCCACCTGTACTCAGTGTTTTGCTTCCTTCTTAGAGACATTCTCCCAGGGTTCCACTCTGCTACCTAATTCCTAGGTAATTTCTAAGAGAAAATGACAAGGCCTGCTCTCACCTCTTAACCCCTTCAGGCTGAACCTGAATGAGTGATTCAGAACAGATCATCAACTTGACTTCCTCAAAGGCGATTTTGAGATTACAACCCACATATGTGGCAGAAAGGTTAACTTATCACTTCAATATAAAACAGACTTCTTTATAATCTCCATATTCATGAAAACAGAGAATTAAGGTATCATTACGTGTGGTGAAATCTTCAAAGAGTGCTGTCAACGAATCTATTCCTACTTGAGAAGACATTTAATAAAAATTTTCAGAAGCATAAAACCCTTTAAGCATCCACAATTTGGGGGGAATTTTGTTTTGTTTTGTTTTTCCCCCATGTTTTCCCTGAAAAGAAGCTTATGTTTACTGACACCAAGCCATCCCTAGGTAACAACCAGAAAAGAAATTCTTCCACCCAAAAGCCCAGTAACTCTTTTGCGTGGAGTAGAAAATTGTAAACTTTCAGAAAGTTCCCAGTGTCTTTTGGTGCCAGGGCACTCCCAAGGAGCTCCACAAGGGTCTGACGTCACAGGTCCACTTACATTAAGCAGGGATGCATGCCATGAAAAATGGGATGAAAACTGAAATTAAAATGGAATTAACATGGCTTCCAACCTACAATTTTCACAGCTGCTACTCCAACCCAACAGTGATAATGGTCGATAACAGAATTTCCACAAGTTAACACTTATTCTAATCAGTCACAAATATCCACTCAAATTGAAATGAGGAATTATCAACTGTGTTAATGTTACACATATTTTTACTATATTACACTAGAAACTATCTCATATTGACACACTCATGTAATTATTGGTGTGATTACCTTAATCCCCATTTGTTGAAAATATTCATGTAAATAAGTAACTTTTCTGAAAACTCCTAAAACATTGGACTGAGTTGCCTGAGAGCAAGGATCATTATTTTAGCCAGAATCCTCTCTCTCTCCTAGAATGAAAGTCCCACGAGTGTATGTTCTATGTCTGCCTTGGTAACTACATTAAACCTAGATCCTAACTCCATTTCTGACATATTTCTCCTCAAACGATTTGTTCAATAACATCTAATGGTCCCAGACACTTTTCCTGGCCCCCACACCATTAAAAACAGGTAACGTCTTTCAACTGGGAAGGTGAGGGATGGGGTGAATCATAGTCTTTGGGTGACATTTGCCCCCTCAACCTTGAGAGTAGTTCCCAACAATCTTACAAGGAAAGATACTCATTTTACTGCTCGTCAACAGCACCAAGTTTAAGAAATGTTTGCCTAACAGATCATTCTATGGGCCCAATAGTCACTCTGTGTCTCATTACCCTTTTTGGTTTATTTACTTTCCTAACACCCAGGTCTGAAATTACATTGTGTCCTCATTGTGTCACTGTTTTTGTGGCCCGATACCCACTTCCAGAACATTCATTCTAGGAGAATAGAGAACTTACCTTCCTAGGGCAGAAATGACCTCCATACATAGGACAATGCCCAGAGGACTCAGGAAAAGATGAGAATACATATTTGTTCACTGAATGAACAAAACTAGAAAATAAGTGGTACAAAATGTCTTAATCTGCAGCCTCCATTATTCGTAAGACACATCAGTAAGTTTTTGGAAACAAGAAAAGCTGCAACATTAAATACATTTAATGGGTTTAAAGCAAGCTATATTCTGATTTTAGAAACACTGAAACATGAATTCCAAAATCTAGAAATGTATTTTGGCTTTATTTTCTGAAAATCAGTCAGTTTATATCGTTGTCAGAGTTGCTCACCAGCATGGGTTAGTAAATGTCATCTTACTTGTGATAAACCCTGTGACCTGTAAGGAAATAAAACATTTTAGTTGCTCTGGGCAAGGCTCTGAATGATGCCCTTCCAATTTCCCTTGGGCTTTTAAAATCGAATAAATTAGCTGTTGGCCTCAAAGGTTTTTAGACTAGGAAATGCCAAGGTAGTCACATTGCCCCATTTTACAGGTGAGAATTAAGACCTGGAGGTTCCGGTATTGCTCTCCAGGTTACTCGAAAGGCTATTGATGTCGCTCACTGCCCGATTTCCTTCACCTTCTCAAAAACTCTCCGTTTTTCTAAGGAAAAACAGGTTGTACAGTGCATGGCACAAAAAAGGAGCTCAATAAGTGTCAGTTTCTGCCCAGCCCATGTGGCTCAGCGGTTGAGCGCTGACCTACAAACCAGGAGGTCACGGCCCTGATTCTGGTCAGGGCACATGCCCAGGTTGCAGGCTTGATCCCCAGTAGGGGTGTACAGAAGGCAGCTGATCAATGATTCTCGCTCATCACTGATGTCTCCATCTCTCCCTCTCCCTTCCTTTCTGAAATCAATAAAAGTATATATTTTTTTAAATGTCAGTTTCCTTTATTCCTAGATTTATATTTGCTGAGAATAAGTAAAATAAAATCCTTAAATTTTCAAATCCTGTACTAGGTCTTGCTAGCCCTCTGGTTCCTAGAGATCTCCTTGTAGCATTAGTTCTTATACCATGAGCAGCTGCACTGGGGGAAACCAAGAAGCTTCCAAGGAGAATTTTGTTTCTTTAAAGCTCAAAGTAAGTTCTGGCACTGAAATATTATTATTTAAAAAAAAATAAAGACGAGAGAAGGAGAGAGGGAAGGAGGGAGGGAGAGAGCAGGAGAGACAGACAGACTGACGTTGAATGTGAATAAGAGAGATGTCAACCACTCAGGAACTCAGCAGGTTTGTCAAGCTCCAGATTTCATTTCAGCCTACGCTGCCGAGTTCAACTCTGATCTAACTACTGGTGTGATTTTGGGGCGTCTGTTTGCAGATGCAGTAGAGTTATCAATCCGACCAGACACACAATCCGGGTCCAATGTCACTTCTCCTCATTATGTTAATAGTTAATACATGCAAATGAAAACACTCTAGCAATTTGATTTCTTTGAAGATAGTTTGCATATTGTCTTAGCCATAATGACTGTACACTTCTCTCAGCCTCCATTTATGCAAGGGTAGTTTAGTTCCTTTTTATCAGCTCAAGTTCATTTTGGCTGCTATTGGAATGTCTGCGCAAGCTTCTTTTTTACCTTTTGCCTAATTACCATTCAGGTACCATAAGCAGATTTTTCATGCTATTGGTGTTTTTCTTAATTAAGAAACAAATGAATTCTCCCTAGCAAAAAAAAAAAAAAAAGATGGAACAACAGAATAAGATGCCAGCGGCTGATGTTCTGTTTCTTAATTGAAGCAGTTCTATTGTTCAGTGTCAGTAGTGAGGGGGCAGAAATGCCATAAGTGTAGAATGTTAATAGTACAAAAATAACATAAAACTACTTTTAAAAATAAAGAAGGCACACACAAAAAAAACGCTGTAAGAGCTTTGAAAACACAGATTTTTATCCACATATTAATTGTGACAGTAACAAAGTAGCTTCATTTACAAATCCCTCACACTTAGGAAGCCTGAGGTTCTAACCTCAGTCCTGAGAGAGATGCCTGCCCTTCTCTGCTTGTCTAGTTAACGGTACCTTGCTTCCCTACTTATTTGCTCTTCGTCAATTAAGGAGGTACCCAGGGGAACAATTTGTTTCTTTAATTTGTGAATAAAACATTTCTCTTTAATTGGCATTCTTTTTTTTTTCCTGTCCACAAGAAAAATCTCTGTTACTACAACTATAAAATAAGATACATGAAAATTCATGGAGACGGTTTTTCCATTTTTCTTGCAGTGATGAAAACTTGGTTGAATCAGGGTTTCAGGAGAAAGCAGGGTTCTTACTCACTTCTATATCCGTGATGACACGGATCGGGACTAATGAATGACATGTTTTCTCTAAAGAAGCTATGAGATATTCTTCACTAGTGTCTTTATTCCCTTCTTGGATTACTGAAATTCTAACTTGTTGTTTAGCTTAATTTTTTAAACATGAAAAATCCACGACTGTATCTTACATATGCTCATGATTAAATAAAAAGCATCATAGAGAGTAGTATGTTTTAATAATAAAGAATATTATTTTTAAAAATTTCTAGGTATCAGTTTCTACATTACTGAGTTTCTACTGATATGGATAATCTTCTACTTGCTGTCATCAAGGTGTCTGAGTTATGTATTGGATATATCTAAGAACCATACAGAGAAAAGAAAATTTAATGTATATAAATAATAAATCTCTGAATGAAACCTAGACCTCTGTAGTTTCTTCCTATATGGATGAAAAAGATAACAACTTACTTGCTTTATCGTAACTATCGCTATATGCAGAGCTACAGTGACCCTTATTAAAAACTCATCTTTTATGATAATGTGATATATCATGGAAAATATCTTTAGGTAGCTCTGAGAGCATAATTCATGGGGTTTTTTAAGTAAATAAAATAAATTAGAAATGATTTTTAAAACATTGTATCAAGTATACATAAACCATCCCAATGAATGTCAATAGGACAATTTGAACACAGTTGCTTATGGAAAGGAAAGTCTCTGAGAAGTGAACGTATAACACACATAAGTACATAGAAGAAAAGATCATTTATATAACTACTGTAAACTTCAGAATCCATATTTCTGTGAGAGGCATAAGAAAATTTTCAAAGAACTGAGATAACTCGCAAAATCTGAAATCCTATGAAACTATCAAGGAAGTCCTTAATCTGATTATTTTTCATGTCACTACTTTTACAAAACTGTGAACAATGACCAAACATAGATTTACGCTCTGATAATATTATAAGAGGTCTGGTTAGCCCATGTAAGAGACATCCCCATAATAATGAACTATTACATGATATTCAGTTGAGTTTGGTTTTGATCATGCAAATTGTAAATAAGGTCTGGAGCAATTCCTTTATTTTCCTCACTTTTTTGAGCTTTTATAATATTGGGATGATTTGGAAAAGGGAGAAAAGTAAAGAGTTTTGGAGCTTTGAGATACACACATTTTATATATACAGACTAGAAATGAATATAATTTTTCTCAAACGTGTTTCTAGAAACTCATTATTTTACTATTTCTTCAAATTCTTCACGTGAAGACTCTTAAGATGTCCATTACCAATCTCACCCTGGAGGCAGAATGTTTAGACAGCACACTTCCCTACCCTGCAGCAGTGCGAACTGTCCTGTCCCCCGCCCCTCCCCCACTCTGACTTGCTAACATGGTGTCCCTGCCAAATTCTTGGCATTGGAAGAGAGGGGGAAGAGGCCATACCATAACGTGTTGATAATGAGGAGATAGAAATAGCAAACCAGCTGGATTGTCCTAATAAAGTATGTCTGGGATTTAGAGACACAACAACTATGTGTTCAGGTCTTCCAAATGCATTTTAACCAACTGGTTACTTCAATGACTTTTTCAGATACTCCCTTCAGGAGCTTCCTAAATGAATTTCGTGTATTAACTCCAGAACTTTCTCAGGGAAAAACACAAACAAAACAAAACAAAAAAAATCCCTTACTACCCACATTTGCTAGTAATAATTATTATACACAAGGCACCTTATGTTATTTAAAGCCAAAGAAAATAGATAAAATGATCTGTAACAGATTTCATAAGCTTTAAAAACATTTACTAGTTTAGAGTGACATACTATGTGTGATGATTATATTATTTTATCCTGTAAATAAATTTTATAAAGCATTTCCTGTTGAAGCTTGAAGTATTTTCTTCCTTGGGAAGAAAACATGAAAAATTACTTTAAGGTTGTCTGAGCAAAAAGATTTAATTATTTAGAATATTCAACATGATGTATCTTTTTACTCCAACTAGGAACAGTATTTACAAAAAGAAAATACTTTATTTAAATAATTATTCATTAAAATATGCAAACCAAAGATCGTTAAACTTATATCTTAGATACCTGGATATATTTATAACTACAAGAGAACAATTTAATTCCCTCAAAAATGCCAATAATAAAGAAAAGTATTTTACTAGTGTATGCCTGGTAGCATACCAAGCTCTGCATGAATTAATCCACTTAATCCTCACAATAGCCCTTGTGTAAGTTTCTTAAACAACCTCTTTTTAAGAAATGGAGGAAACTGAGTCACAGTGTCAGTAACCTGCTCAAGGACAGGCAATAGGATAATGGCAGAGCTGGGATTAGAACCCTAATGTGAGACTGCAAAGTTCCGAAACAGTATGCCATGTTCCCTCTCTAAAGAGTGACTGTATACATCACTCCCCTTCCCGGAAAAGAGGGTAAAGCATGGTTCTGTGACACACATCCGCTCACGTACCATCCCGCAGGCAGCTACTGCACTTGGTGTCTTGAAGTGATTACCTATGTAAGTTTACCTACATGCTCATGTTCAAGTAGACAGCATGAAAAGCTACTTCTTACAATACTCAGTCCTCTGGGCTAACACATTTCCCCAGGGTGGCTAAGAGGAGGCAGCAAGCCATTTGATCAGGACACACTACATGTAGCAGGACACCTAATTCTGAAAATAGGTTCTAGTAACATGAATAATTCCAATGACTTCTCACCCCAGAAAGGCGTCATCCTAAAAATGTTATGTAGTCTTCTGGGTAGAGGTATTTTTAACCAGATCATCTTCAATAATTTCTTCTACGAGGCCTTGGTCTGAGTCTATTTTTAGTACCAACCACTAACTTTATCATCATGAAAACCACTTGTGGCTTTTCAACACTTGACAGTTGGGACATCAGCAGGCCACATGGAAGCAGGGGGCTGGATCCACTTTGGGTTTGTTTTCCTTTTACATCTCTGGATTTTTTAGGAACAAAATTCTTGATAACTAAACATACCTCAAGAAACCAAAATTACATTTCTTTTTCCAAACAAGTCCTCTATTTACATAGTCATTGCTTAGATGAATTTACTTCCATTTGACCACATATCTTGGTAGCATCCCTGTCCAAACTGAAAATGTAAAATACTAAAATACAATAAAATCTTTAATGGCAGCTTGGTTTTCAGAATCCATGAGAATGAACTGAATGAAACTGACCATATGTGCTGCCAAGGCTGAAAATTATTTAAAAACCCTATTTAGCAAGGGTTTATACTTTTTATAGGCTTTAGGTTGCTTCAAATGTAAGAAACAAATATTTGTTTTCAGATTATAATGTCTCTCAACTCTGTAAATCACTTCTATCTGAACTTTATGCCCATGTCTTCAAAATAATCTGACAAAAATTCAACATAGTTTATTTTCTTTTCCACTGTGTAATAATTATCAGAGGAAATGTCTGGTGGCATTTATGAATTAAGACCTTAATTTTTTTTTTTCAGTGTCCTTCTTAAACCCCCCTCAGACTCTAAGCCCGCGGTTCTCAACCTGTGGGTCGCGACCCCTTTGGGGGTCCAACAACCCTTTCACAGGGGTCGCCTGAGACCATTGGAAAACACATATATAATTACATATTGTTTTTGTGATTAATCACTATGCTTTAATCATGTTCAATTTGTAACAATGAAAATACATCCTGCATATCAGATATTTACATTATGATTCATAACAGTAGCAAAATTACAGTTATGAAGTCGCAACGAAAATAATTTTATGGTTGGGGGTCACCACAACATGAGGAACTGTATTAAAGGGTCGCGGCATTAGGAAGGTTGAGAACCACTGCTCTAAGCTTTAGCCTCTACCATGTACTGGTTCATCTCCTGCTTCTACTGTTGCTTCCCACAGACACACATGAGACAGTTTGGAAGATTTTCAAGGATACAAAATGATTAATAAGGTGCATAAAAAGAGCAACATCTTTGGTCCAGAACCAGTTAAAACTATTTCTGCATATAATAATCTGGAGAAAAATAACAGGCATCTCAAATCACTCAGAAGGTAAAACTCTGGATATGGGATAAAGATAAAAACGTGTGCAAGATTTATGGATGAGCAGGACAAGATTTCTGAACTCAGGAAACAACATCATGGAGATAAACTATTTTTCTTAACAATAGCCTCTAATAGTATATCAAGTTTTTTAAAAAATGATATTTTATCTAAAACCAAATTATCATACACTGTTAATCTGAGGTTAATAACATAGCTATGACCTATGCTGAGAATAGAGAAATACTATACTTTAAAAGGCAATGTATTTAATTTTTTTTCTGTGCTATTTCCTTTTCTAGAGTAAAAGCTTAATCTTCACTTGTGTGTTCATTTTTAGTATATTCTCATATCAAGCTTAATAAGTACTACAGAAAAAAAAGTATCCTTATTGCTATTCTGCCTCAAAGTAATGTCTGAAATAGACAGCTACTGAAATATTTAATCAAATATTTTCCATCTCCTTCCCATCCCCCAACAATATTTATATCCTCCCAACTATACAAGTTGGAAAAAGATGAGAAATTTAAAACTTAACTATAATGGTAATATATACTTGACTATTTCCTCTACCCTCCCCCACTCCTGCAACAGAATTTATTGTTAGTAGCAGTACTAGTAATGGCATTAAACTAAGGCAACCTATGACCTCCTCCAAATTCCCAGCCCTAATTCCCAGAGAAAAGCATCATCAATAATTCTTACACACTTTTCAGACATTTGTCATGACAAAATATAAATATATATCTATTCATTTTTTCATTTTTAAGACAAGTAGGGAGGTGCCATACTGGATTCTTTTTCACTTTATAAGTCTTTGAGAGACTTCCATATCAGCATGGACACATCTGTATCATCCTATATAATAAAAGGCTAATATGCAAATCAACCAAACAGCGGAATGACTGGTGGCTATGACACACACTGACCACCAGGGGCAGACGCTCAATGCAGGAGTAGCCCCCTGGTGATCAGTGCACTCCCACAGGGGGAGCACCGCTCAGCCAGAAGCCGGGCTCATGGCTGGTGAGCACAGCGGCGGTGGCAGGAGCCTCTCCCGCCTCCACAACAGCGCTAAGAATGTCCAACTGCGACTGCCAGCTTAGGCTGAGCGGTACTAAGCCATCAGTCAGACATCCCCTGAGAGGTCCCAGACTGAGAGAGGGTGAGGCCGGGCTGAGGAACCGGCCCCGAGTGCACAAATTTCATGCACCGGGCCTCTAGTCCTTTATAACATATGAACTACACTGAGGGATGTACCATAATCTCATTTAACCAATTTCTTATTAATGGACATTTAGGAATTTCTACTTTTTTTTTTCTATTACTAACCATGCTGGAATGAGCGCACATACAAGAATTTCTATGAGATATGTGGAACTGCTATGTCAAGGAGTTTATTTGTTATTTTAATTGCTATAAACTGCCAAATTGTCTTTCAAAGATGTAGCAACAATTGGCAATTCCAGTTACAATTACTCTGCCCAGTTGCTATTTAACATTTATTCTCCTCGATATTCATTTATAAAGCTAAGCTAATGCATATGAATGAATGGAAAGCTACTACCAAAGACAATCTCATGAGTTAAGCACAAACAGATTCAATTAAAAAAGATATTGCTCTGTTCATTTACTTTTGCATGCATTGTCTTGCCTCAATGAAATATTCATGCTAAACTACGGAGAACACTGAGTGATTGTTTTAGCCACCAGCTACAGTGTTGTTATTAAATTTACATCTAAAAGTTAGAGGGTGCCGCAGAGGTCTAAGGTTGAACGTGAGATAACAATAATTATTAAATTAAACAAATGAAAGTTGACTAAGACCCACTGTCCGCTCACAAGTTTCTTGTCCTCTCTTATTACTAAACTGTAATTTGGTAAGGCCATGCAATTATCGAGCACATGCAAAATACACTAATCAGGATCTTTTTTAAAAAAAAATCTGCAATGACTGTCAATTACCTAAAGGATGAGATCAAGTTCTTTAACATGATGCACCAAGCTCTTTAAACCTCTATTCCCAAATCAGCTCCCAGCTGCATTGTCTGTCACTCTTCCATGGGCCTTGAAAATGCCACGCTCTTTGATGCCTTTCTGCTCTTGGCCAAGCTGTTGATTCTGCAAGATGTCATTCCCTCTGTCCTGAATGGATCTCCTACTCATCCTTCAAGACCCAGCTCAAGAAAAACCTTATTCTAGACCAGTGATGGCGAACCTATGACACGCGTGTCAGAGGTGACACGCGAACTCATTTTTTTGGTTGATTTTTCATTGTTAAATGGCATTTAAATATATAAAATAAATATCAAAAATATAAGTCTTTGTTTTACTATGGTTGCAAATATCAAAAAATTTCTATATGTGACAAGGCACCGGAGTTAAGTTAGGGTTTTTCAAAATGCTGACACGCCGAGCTCAAAAGGTTCGCCATCACTGTTCTAGACTCTAATCTAGAGGCGTATCCAGGCTCACCCAGTCGTCTTTGTGCCACATCATTTGATACCTCCATCTGTCATGCGTCTATCATAGTGTACATGTGCCTCTCTTTCACTATTCAGTGTGCTACCTGACCATAATTTGTTCATGTCATATTCTCCCTCCCCATGGCTTAACATGGTACACATAACTGATACCGTATGTTTGTTTAATGCCTATTGAATGAAGAAATAGGAACTAATTTAATTTAAAGCATGAGGGTAACTTTTTTTTTCCCTTGGGAGGAAAATGACAAAAAAACCACCTCTGTTAAAAGACATACCACAGGATGCCCAGCTGGGTGTGGCTCAGTGGATGAGTGCCAAGCTAAGAACCAGGAGGTCATGGTTTGATTCCAGTCAGGGCACATGCCAGGGTTGCTGGCTTGATCTCCAACAGGGGGTGTGCAGGAGGCAGATGATCAATGATTCTCTCTCATCATTGATGTTTCTATCTCTCTCTCCCTCTCCCTTCCTCTCTGAAATCAATAAAATCTATTTCAATAAAAATCTATTTAAATAAAAGATATACCACAGGAAATAATATCCATTCTTAAAAAATTGCTCATTCATTCATTCAGCTAACAATCTTGGGAGTGTTTGCTGGGTGCCAGGTACTCTTCTGGTGACCGAAGGGACAAAAGTGAACAAGGCCAGGTCCTCTCTTTGAGCTTAGAGTCTAGTGAGAAGTCATCTAAGGAACAGTAAACATACTAACAAATAAAAAATTAACATAATTTCAGATAATGATCAGTGTAGTAGAAATAAAACAGGGTGATGGGCTAGAGAACACATTGAGGCATGTAGGTGGAAAGAAAACTCCAAATACAGGACTAAGGGAGGCTTTTCCAGAGAGCGGGAGCATGAATGAGAAGTGGGCGGTAAGCAGCAGCCAGCCTTAGCTCCGAGAGCGAGGGAAATGACAGGAGCAGCGCATGTTCCAGGAAGTAGAGGACCCGTGAAGACGAAATGCAGAGAATGCAGCGGCTTACGGGGCCAGCCAGGGCAGGGACTGGGAAGAGACATGGCACAACGTGATGGTGTAATTGGCGATCGGGTCAGACAGGAAGGCAAGGGACAGTTCACAGAGGATGTGGTCGGCCATGATAATAAAGGATGGACGTTAACTGCAAAGGACGTCCACTGGAGGAGTCCAAGGACCAGGGTGATAGGATTTGGTTTTATGTGTTTTTTTTTGACAAAAATCATTTGACAAGTAAAAATAAAACTGTTCCTATTTCATAAGGTAACGTTTTAAATGTAATAAGTGAGCATATAGACAGACCTACTCAGAAATTCTTTCAAAGTGGCCTTAAAGTTTTGATGGGACCATGAAACCCACTGAGTATCTCATTAAAACCTCTTCTTAAAAAAAAATGTTGAATGCACAAAATTTTGCGTAACATGGCTGGATACTCTAAAACCCTTCCAAGCCTATGAATCCCAGGCTAAAACTTCCTATTCAATATGCAATAGCTAATTTTTCTTTCTTAGAATAATTAAGAATAATGTGCAGTCATCGTGTTTCACCTCTTGTAACACCTAAGAGAGTATTTCTCAACTGGTATTACTCTGGCCGGTTTGGCTCAGTGGGTAGAGCGTCGTCAGCCTGCAGACTGAAGGGTCCCAGGTTCGATTCAGTCAAGGGCATATACCTTGGTTGCGGGCACATACCTAGTAGGGGGTGTGCAGGAGGCAGCTGACCAATGTTTCTCTCTCATCGATGTTTCTAAGTTTCTATCCCTTTCCCTTCCTCTCTGTAGAAAATCAATGGAATATAAAAAAAAAAGATAAAAAATAAATTAAAAAAAGAACACTGGTATTAACCAGTTTTAAAAAAAAACAAATCCCCAAAGATCTTTCTTAGTAACATCCCACACCTGAAAATGCTTCCATTTTCTTCAAAATGGAAACTTCCAAATCAAGAGTGAAAAAAATATGAAAGTGAATGTTAGACTAATCAGTTCAGTCACTCCATCTCAAACTTATACTCTCCCTTTAAAGAGATTGCCAAAGCCAAGTACTAATCAAGAAGCTGCAGTCTAGCTGACCAAACAGCTGATGGTTACTTTCCATTTATAAGGGCTGCTGATCTGAATTATTTTTATAATCTGACTTTTTTTTTCATTTGTCAGCGCTAATTTTCCACAATGTATAATTAGATACTTTTCAAATGCAGCTTACCCATATGCAAAATAAGTCATCAGTTCAAAAACACATGGAGTAATAGAAACAAAGAAACTAGAAAAAATACCAAAGGAAAAAAGGGTTGAGAAGGAAGTATTAAATAATTTATAGGAGAGAGGAGAGAGAGAGAGAGAGAGAGAGAGAGAGAGAGAGAGAGAGAGAGAGAGAGAGAGAACACAGAGAACCAAGTTAATAAACTTTAGAAAGCAGCTCATAGTTACTCAAAAAGACCTCTAAATGCTATCAAAGCAATCTGCATTTGATAATTGTTATATCACCTTAAATAAAACATGTCTTACTGAATAACTGAGAAATGTACCAGAGTTTGCAACTGTGCAAAAGAAATCACTTGTGTTCTCTTTTCCCTGATATAGCAAAAGTGCTGACCATGATTAGCTACCACACGTACATAGTACTAGGGATTCCCATCAGTAACCTGCCATCAGAGCAGGATCACTAAAATGCTTCTTTTCTCTGGAAGATTTTTTCTGAAAAAGTTTTTGTAATTATACCTATAATAACTCTTCCTTATTCCTTAGATAGACTAGATAGATGACAGATGGAGAGAGAGAGAGAGAGAGAGAGAGAGAGAGAGAGAGAGAGAGAGAGAGAGAGAGAGAGAGAGAGACTATCTTGTTCCTATAAATGTATGTAGAAGGAAGTAGGTCATTTTCTCATGGCACCTTTCCGAAGTTTTACCAATCACCGCCGAAATGACCACCAGCCCCCTACCCCTTTCCTGATCACTATTGTGAGAACCACTTCAGGTTTTGGAGCAAGCGCTCTCACACAGTATTCCACTTATACTATCAGCACCACAGCACCTTGCAGAATTCATCTTGCTGATATTCAGCCCATAGTATTAGCTGAGACCCAACTGTCCTTTGGCACTCTGATCATAAAACTCAGAGAAAAATGATACATCCCAAAGGATTTCTAGAAAGGATCAAACTGTCCTAAATCTAAATTCAAATGCAAGCTGTCCAGATTCCAATACTACAGCAGCTGCACTAATTTTCGTGTGCACTGGATAACATGTCTATTCTAAAACTAACTATTCTGGTTCTCTCTCTCTCTCTCTCTCTCTCTCTCTCTCTCTCTCTCTCTCCCTCCCTCCCTCCCTCCCTCCCTCCCTCCCTTCTTTCTTCCTCTCTTTCTTCCCTTCTTTCTTCTAAGAACATTTATCCTATCACGTTCAAACTCAAAAGTGATCCACGGTGTTGTTCTGTAAACTACCTAACTCAAATATTTTTAAGATAACTTTAATGTGCCAAGAATTTAGTGTTTCCCATGATCAAAATACAAAGAAACATACTAATAATCCAATCACTAGGAAGATTACAGTTCATCAGATTACAGTATGATTATTCATTAACCACAGACCTATATAAAAAAATAAAGTTCTCCCATGGTGCCAACCAAGGTGTTCCGGAATTTTGACATATCTAAACTGTATATTAGGATATTTCTGACCAAAGTTTCTCATAATCTATAATATCCAAATACTTGGAGCTGAAACTCTGTATTAACTTAAAATTTTCCCCTCAGGAAATCTATATCTCTCCATAAAAAAATAATTTTTAAATACTAAGTTTGACCAGTTTATTGCTATGATTATTTTACAGTACAAGATAACCTATGCAAAAGTCATTATATACTGCAAAGGACCATATAAAATACCACAGCTATTAAATAAGCATATGGCCTTGCTTGTTGTGACAAATTATGTAAGGACATTAAATAAAACAGGAAGACAGCCACACATTTCTGTATGTAGACTGAATCTTCATGCCTTTGAGTGACTATCAAATGTTAGGGCTTGGATCTAAAAGAGAAAGAATGAAATATTAATAATGTCCCACCTTGTGGGAGAGCGGCATTACTTGACACTACACAGAAGCCGACCTTTTTGTCCTTCAGGCTTGCCTACCAGGCCCCATCTTCTATCGCAAAAGCCAAATCATCTGATCCCAAACTAACTGTCAACTGCCTGTGATGGTGGGGAAGCCAGACATCAATCAATCAGGTTTTATCAGACGCTCTCTTCGTTTCTCTGTTGTGCTCATCTTATCATCTGACCCAGTTGTAGCCCTGACTTCAGAAGCTTAAGCAACTTGATGACAAAATATGCGCCTGTTTATCCAAGATGCACATTGTTAAAAAGTGGGGTGATATTTTTAGCAGCTACCTAATATATTTGCAAATGAACTCTTGAATATTTCAGATCTGCACAAGCCCCATGTTGGTCAGTCTTTCCTGCACCCGGAGTCTGTTCTTGGCTGTAGGAGGCCCAATAAATTCAAAATATGCAAGAGGACTTAGGTACAAGTCAAAATCTCTTTGGAAAATGTGGTTATTTATACCAACATGGGCAGGAAGGTTATCAAAATGAGAATTTCAGGGTGTTACTTCAAGAAAAGAAAGAAGACCTCATTGATAAATGTGCACAATACAAATTCAGACAGTGTTTTCCCACAGAAGTAAAACTAACTCAGAAAATTAAAACCTTTTAATCAATTCATACTGATTAGAGTCTTGAAGGAAAAAAAAATGTTTAAACCATCAATGCTGTTGGGAAATCCATTTTAGCTGGCCCCCTGCTATAATGATATACAGAATATACGCCAATACATAAACTAGTTTGGCAAGGAGATGTTTATGACAAAGATTATGAATTTGCATTTTTTATAGACGTAAATATCTGTTACATAATTTTTAAACAAAAGTGAGAAGAGTAAAACACACATATTTTGTGACTACTCTATGTGAGTTTAACTTAGTCTTTTTTATTCAGGGAACAATTGGTAATAACTTTCATTATGTAAAGATTTCTATTAATAGGCAATATTATAAATGTCATCCATCTCTCATTAAAATCTTCACTTAACTATATTCTGAAAGGCCTCTACAAGCAGTATAAAATTTATCCACAATTTATTCACATAAATACATACCTTAATTATATAAGTATGGGCTATAAAGTAACAGAGTATTACAGTGATATACTTTGACATGGGTGAAAATGCACACTATACAAATAATTTGTACAGAGTGATAAAGTACAAAAAGAATTTGTACATCATTCCAAAACATTCCCACTGAATTCACTGGGTTTTATTAAAAAAAATGCCTTTGAACTTCTCAGCACACAAAATAAACAAGAAGGCTTCTAATATACAGCATTTAGACATGGGAAACTAAATAAACTTCTACTTATGATATACTCTTTTTTTTCCCCCTTTTACACTATTGTAAGAAATTTTTAAAACTCCATCTAAAAATTGTGAATGCCAAACATGCTAAAATGGCATAAATTGTTATCATTAAACTATAAATAATAAGACCTTTTAATTGAATAATCTTCAAAAATCACTTTTCCAAATTAGGTCATCTAAATGTTGTCAGCAAGAGAGAAATGGAAAATATTGGGCGTACTTAATTATTATTTTCTATTATTTGTTTTATTATTTTGAAAACTATTTAATAATACATGATTTTTTTTTTAGCTACTTTTTTCAATAAACAAGAAATCTGGCCCTCAGCTGAATTTGGAGATCTGTCAACTCACTATTTTTAATATAACCCTCAGTTTATTGCAGGCTTGCGCTAATTTCAGAATGTACCACAATGAAGCAAATTCAAGTCTTTCTTACAGAGTACACCATCTTTAATATTACAAAGAAAAAAAAAACAATAAGAAAAAGTCAGATAAATAGGCAATGAAGGACATATATTTATCTCTACCTCTAAATTTTGTAATTAATTCTCACTCTATTCAAGTTTAAAGACTTTTGCAAATTTTGAAATAAAAAAAAATTTTAGAGCTTATGACTGAAAAATCTATGTCAAGTAACTCGCTTAAAAGAAATCTTCCACATGCGACTTTGTATAGATGTCAACTGGCTGAAAATTCTCTTTTATTGTCTTAATAAGAGATGCTCACCAAAGCTTTCCAAATGTAGATTAGAGTAATTCATATCTTCAAAATAATTTACCAAAGAAAAAAAAGCAACTGAAAATGAACATTAAACATATCTCCAATTAATGCCCATTTAAATATTATTTTTGATGCATATTAAAATGTAAGCAAAATTTTAAAAGTAGATTTTTAATAGCCTGCAGAAACCCTATTAAGATGATATATATTTGTGGTAGCCTATATGTAAGCTATTACATCAAATGTATATCTGTGACAGTTGTTTATGATAAATTTGACATTAACAAAAGCCAAATATGTATGCGAAAACATCAGACTAATACTATTCAACAACTTCTAGCAATTCAAAGGGGTGTATTTTCACAAATGTTCAGATGCTCAGATAAAATGAAGGTTAAGATACTAAGTATTATACTAGAGCCTCTAATAAATATATTCTGTTTTACACCTGTGGGAATATTACCAGAATATTAAATAATAAGTAGCATTGCCTTGCAGACTAAATGAAGACTTTACTTTCAGCTATTACTTGGACAATGCCTGGAATGAATAAGCAATTAATTATATGGTATTGGTTATAGCTATCGGGCACTCAACATTCATTTTTAAGATCTCCAAAATCATGAGATACATATATAGTTTCCCCTACACAAACATGGTTACGTTTATTAAATGCCCACAACCCGAAGACTATTGCAGGCATTATTTCTAAACCCAGTTTCTACTCTGTAGCATAACTTTGGAAAAAGAGTAAGATGAATTCCCAATATGATTTAGAAAAAAAATGCTCATTTTAAGTGATCACTACATCTCAAGAATATCAACAAATTAGCATGTCTTTTGTTTCCTGGCTTCAGCAACTTATGATCTTTTATTATCTTTGCAAATATTCTCCAAAGATAGCTATCCTTTCAGTGCATTGCTTTAGAATTTCACTTATTAGCAATGAATATTTGTTAATATCAAAATATTCCCGTAAAAATGTGTTCCTTGGAACTGAATATTCATAGCAAATCTCTCTGGCCTCATCTCACACCCAACCTGAGGCAAAACTAGTCCTCAAAAGTACTTTTTTAAAAATAGTGGATATTATAGTAACAGGCCAGGAAAGATGGGATGCAAGATAAAAAAATGATAGCCTCTAACTTTAATATCTGAAATCTTGACCAAAACAAATTCCACCTAGTAATTATCATCTATTCCTTTCTAGAAGTGTATGTCAAAAGTATAAATTACTAAGGCTTTAAAAAATTCTGACTAGACAATTCTTCTCTACCTTTTTGCCATCTCAAAAAGACAGTCTGACAGCATGGTATGACACCCTCTCAGACAAGCCTCTCTGCATTAATATTGAAATCTTACCTATCCCTTGTGATTGGAATTCAGCCTCTATTCGCAAACAAAAACTAAATCAATGTTCTTAGAGTTCAAACTAGATCCCTAAACAGTTTGCCACTCTCTATGCACAGATAAGATAAACTTTCTTTGACCCAAGAGATGAAGTTGCCATGACGATCAGAGAGTCCACTTTCTATATTGATATTTTGCTGATGTAACAACAAATAGAACCAGATCCTGGTGGCGATAATGGTGATTAATTAATACTAATATTGATCCCTACAAGCAAGAGACAAGGCTATTAACTTGAAGCCTGAAAAGTCAATTGTTACCTGTGGCAGAGATACTAGCAGCTGATTTGGAAGCATAATAAACAAATGTGCTATCTTTATGCTAATACCTTTAAAGGGATAGTTCTTTCTAGAAGGCAAAATATTGCCATGTCTGAGCTTATTAATTTAATTGCCTTTCAGCTTTTAAAAAATATAACCTTATTGAATGATACATACTTACCCCTTTTAATCTATGGTGGAAACACATTCTCTGGAGACTGAAGTCAGGAACTTTGGCTGAATGAATGTTACACAGTGGCAGGCACTGAATGAAGGTTTCAAAAACACCTGCAGTATTCTTCTGAAATGTGCTATCAGCCCTTCGGAATTAGGAAGGTAACAAAAACTGCAAGGGATCATGCCTTGCAGGATCAGGATCCCAAAGTTACCATATGTACTCGCACTTTGTAGTGAACAAAGATTGCATTAAGAAAAGGATTCTTGAAAGGTATATTATATTCCCAAATAAACCTCATTTTAGATTCTTCTCACAATTCAACCAAACATCAAAAAAGTTCTTCTCAAGAGTATCACTTTATTTAAAATGTGGCTATATGCTATTTTGAAGGAAAGTACATTTGGGGAAGTGCTTTCCTAAAATGTAAAAATAAATCCAGTAATTTAGAATTTGTAAAATTAATTGATTCATTTAATACCTTTGTAGCGAAAGTGACATGTTGAAAAGTGGGGAAGTGACAAAAAGGCAAATAAGTCCATTCTTGATTTGCCTTGGTTATGGGGAAGAGCAAAAAAAAAATGTGTTCGAAATCCATACATCCAGTCTCAAATATCCCATTTTAGCAAATATATTAGCTTCAATCTTGTTTTCTCAAAACTTTTTCCACTGATAAAAACTAATAGCAAAATGGTCTACTTAGAGTTTCGTTTTTTGTTTTTATCACTCAAAGGAAGACCCAATTAGTCCTTAAATGCCCTTAAACAGCAGAAATAACATGGATGAGAGGCCTTGAATAGCTCATGAACAGGAGAACTGAGTTACCTTAACTACAACACAAAGTTAACTTAATTTATAGCACTACGCAGGCAAAACATAAATACAGATATAGGCTATACAACTGATACAATCAATGAACATCTAAATTTATACCCACAATTACCCAGAACAAATTGATATATGAATCTTTTCATTAACCTTTACATATATAATAAATTTTAAATTAACAGAAGGTAAAACCCAGAAGCAAATCATCTAATTGCATTGTTTTCTTTTACAACTTAATAGCACTGACTTAAATAATGTTTGACAAGTCACAATATATTTTCTATCTCTATATTTAAATAGCTCAGGAAATAAAATTTTAATTTACAAAATCTTATTGGTAACAACGTGATCTAAAAAATAAACACTAATCTCTTATGTGAAATTGAGATGCTCACACTCCCTGTAATTGAATCGGTATATTATATTATTCATAAGATCTCAAACAACAATTTCTCAAAAAGTTTGAACTTCTTTGTCCATTTAAAAAATATTGTGAT